>NC_088098.1:124887079-125238643 GCF_036370855.1 Dromaius novaehollandiae
TTTTGCAGCTCAAAAGTCTTGAGTGGCATGAAAGCATTTATTTCTGTCATGTACAGGTTGGCACAAACTAAAAAGCTAGTACAGTGGCTAAGTGGCTAACATTATGATGTTTCTTAACAGCATTCTTTTTTAAGGACAGACTTACTGTTTGTTGGCTGCCATGTCTCTAATATGGTACATCAGAATAAGGATTAAAAATCTCTTTCCTGATAGCCATCATCTTTGGGTGACTGATGGTGTACTGTTGCAGTTGTAAGGTTTTGTTTGTTTGTTTTACACACAATTGTTTGTTGAGTACTTCTTTTCCTTTACTAGATAAGAATGTAAAGTATTTTAATATTCTTATAATTCATTATATACATTCACTTCATGTGAAAAAGAAGCACTTGTTCAAAAAATGTTTTGAAAACGTTAAGGCAAAAATTTTGTCACCATTACAATATGGAAAGATGAATAAAACATGACTTTTCAGCAGTGTACAGCTATTTTTACTTGAAAACGAGAAAGAGAAAAAGGAAGGAAGGCCCCCAAAGCTTCACATTCCTCCTTTGAGGGAAAATTACTAGTCTTCCTTGAGTTAAGCTTTAGTAACTGGGAAGAATGAAAATAGGCATGCAGAGTGCTAATTTGTGCATCTTCTGTAGGTCTTTTAAAATTTCTGACTTTCTATCTTCCTTTTAAACACTAGTTTTCCTGTGTGTACCACAGAGGACATAATTGTTCAGTTACCTGGAAAAATACTGTGAATATATCTGCAACAAAATTAATGCTTTTGTTTGTTCTTTTAATTTTTCCATGTTCGATCTTCTTTCTCTTTTGCATCTATCAGCTCATTTTGCTATTCTCCTATACATATTCGTGGTGTGCCTGGGCATATATGTTTACACACCTTTAATTTCCCTTGTCTTCCTGCCTTATGATTACTGTCCACATCATGCCAGTATGGTAGGTTGAATTGACACCTCCACGAGAATCAAGAATTTGACTTCAGACAAGTACTTAGAAAATAATTCTCACACATTAGTTTTACCACTGAGGTAGGGAGTTAAGTGGTAATGGCAAATAGATGTAATGTAAAAAGTTATTGCTTGAAACTTTTCCATGTGGGTTTTTTTAGGTAAGTTTATAAAATTATAATTGTGTGAAATAATTGTTTTATGCTCTCCTTTCTGTAAGTTTCCATTCAGTACTGACTCTGGTGTTCTGTTTTATTCTGTAAATCCCAAAGTGTGGACCAAGGGGCTTTAATTATCCTATTATGAAATAGTTATATGTACCTTAGGGAGACTTACAGTGATAATTAACGAGATTTTGAAATGCCAAAAAATTTTTACCATGGTGGTAGCTCAGAATTATGAGACATATCTGTAATGATTTTTTAATGACAAGCCTATAATCATTTATATTGTTATACATAAAAAGTAAGTCTGAACAATTAGGATTACAACACAAATACTGTAGCTGACTTCAGGCTACATGAAAGAAGGAAGTAAGAGGCTAAATTACCTGAAGGATAATAATTCTTTACTGTCCAGCATGTGCCATGTCTGATCTGTACGCTACTTTGCAACCACAACCCTTACATATTAAATTTTGAGAACAGGTGTTCCTACAGTGTCATTTTTCTATCACTGTTCTTTACAAATGATTGATGCAAAATGTGTTAGTTGGAGGGGATGCTTCGGTAAAGGATTTAAGAGAAGACTGCCATTTGCTATGGAATAAGACTGTGTGGTTGGATCTGTAGCTGGACTAGTGGCATAGTGTGTAATCAAGACTGCTGTAAGAAACTAGCAGTTTAGTAAAGAAGCATCTATGCGTATTTAAGTAATTTATTTTCTCTTGTGTTGCTTTCTGTTTTTATTGTTATTATCAGAAGCCTAACTGCTCTGCCACTAAGTTTTGTCTACAGTAATAAATATATTTTATTAGGGGCTAGTTACTCTGAAAGGACAGAAAGGAGGAAGACAGTGCAGATCTGCAGAGGAGATGTATGCCCGGCTGCTGATAGAAAGCCTGTGTGTGGACTGGCAGCTGCTTTGCATGAGAGATAATTCAGGACCAGTATGTAGAAGTACTGTGTCATACACAATAACCGAGCTTAAAACTTTGTGTTGTCAATTGCACATAAATGATACATCGCTGCTTATGTATTAGAAGCTGGAAGTACGTGTCATATAACTTAAGTATCGGCATAGTTTACGTACTGACTTCACTGCCCACTACTGTTTTGTAAGCTGCTAAAATGACCCTGAATATCTTGCCAAATCTATCGTTACAAAAAGGCACAAAGGTGCAAATGCGCTGCATGCCTAATAACAATGAGAGATTGTACGGCTCAGGAAAAAGTATAGTTATGCTCAGTTTCAAAGGTGCGCGTTAAAATAAACTTTAAAAAAATCAAGTCACAATTCACAGAAGTATTGAAGAACATGAACAGCAACATTGAAGCTTCACACCAAAAAAATAGGTTTTTAACAGGGCAACGGACTCTTTTCCACTGATGGAGGAGATTACTTGGAGGCTCCTGAGAGGCCGTACAGATAGGGCCAGCTGCAGTCTCTATCATACAGTCTCAATTTACTTTCTTGTTCTGTGGTGTTAATTTGCTGACAGCTGTGTATCAAGTGATCTGTGATTAGTCTTGAGTTAACTCACTTTTTACTGAAGACAAGTGTTTTACCAAATACAAGTGTGTAGTTAGCTTAAGTACCTCAGGTGTATTTTACAGCATCAAAATACATGAAACTAATCTTTTTAAAGGATTTACCTTGCATAGAACAAAGCAGTGTAGGACTGCCATGCTGTTTAAAAATTCCATTTATGAAATGTGGAAAAAATGTGCTTTTTGTATTTGTTTAGTACTGTACTATGCTAGACAACACTGTCCCTGTCATGTGATAACGTTTGCTTTGTAGCTTGTGCATATAGTGGGAAAAGCACTGGTTTTACATAGAATACTGTTTTGTATGTGGTATGTAACTACTGCTTTTGCTTTTACAGTCTCTTACTCCTTTTTGTCTGAGGGCCATTGTTCTTTATCAATGAGACAGCACTTTGATAAGGGTCACTTATTAACAATATTTGTATAACAAAGCAGCTATCACATTTGAAGCATCTGAAAACCACATTTTAGGCTTAGAGTACATTGTATGCAGTTTATCCTCAGCATAATCAAAGTACATCAACTGGCAACGCTGAAGAGCTCAGATATGTAGATAGTGAGTAGACTGCAAATACCTTATTCATTCACAGGATATTCTCCTACCACTTTACTTAAGTGGTGCTAGTTTTCTTAGTGCATTCTAGGAGGGATTTATGTCTTGGGACATTAAATGTATTGATCTTACTTAGAGTTAGCAGTTAGGCTGTACATATAGTTACATAGTTGCACATATATATCTTTGTAATTTAATCTAGTTAACATGTAAAAATCCTTTAGTTTTAAAATCTCAGATTCATAAAAGCAGTAATTTTAAATGGTTGCAGTTACTTGCAGTTTATTATGGTCATAAGCTGATGAGCATTTAAATGACAGTTGATGCATTCAGTCATGCTGCTTTGTTCAGGTGTTAAGAAAAAAAGAAGGGAAAAAAGAAACGCTACATACAGTATATACAGTACTGTGAAATATATACTACTGTGAAATAGCAGAGCTTCTTAGTTTATGGTGTGAAAACTTGTTTTTTTCATCATTTCACTTCATTACATTAGGACTCTAGTTATAATTTTATTTTGAAATGCAGTGTCATGTGGAGTCCTTCATCTGTTATATGGCTTCACTGTATTTCATGCTTGCATAGTACCTGATCTAGGATAAAAACAAGTTTTAAGTTAGCTGTTAAAAGTAAAATCTAAAACTAAATTCTACATTTTTTCCACACCAAAACAGGTTGCTGTGATTACTGAAAGCAGGTTTCAGAGGCTTCTGGATTTAACGTTTGGGCCAGACTTTCAAAATACCCAGTGCAAGGGAAGACTTTCAAATCAATTTTGAAAAGTTTACAGTTCACTTAGGGAAGTCATTAAGTTAAAGATTCTGTCTGTCCTAACTTTAGATGTTTAAAAATAGACCTCTAAATCTGAGGCACCTCTGGATGTGCTGTTTTTTAATGTTGACAGAAAGAAAGTCTGAGATGACTAATTTTAAATGCCTTAAGGCAAACTAATTCCACAAACGATCAAGTACCCTGAGCGTCAAACTCTGACATGATGACAGATATTTTTGACTTGATAAAACTTGTGTTCACCTGAGTAAACACGTGGGGGGGGGGGGAGATTTGGGGGCCGGGGGGTGTTAATGTATTACACATACCCAGTACACTGTAGCCTGATTTCCTGTGGAAACAAGGTTTAGGCAATTATTTGGTTTGAGTAGGTCTGTTCCTCTTTTGTCATCTGATAGGTTTTGATCTTTTTACTGATTGAAGTGTTAGAGAGCTTAAAGATGACTTAAGCTTGTGGAAAAGAGATACCAGGTTTTCATCTCAAGTTTGTTCTAATAACTGTTGATTTCATCCATCTGATGGACAGGAATTCATAGGAAGCCAGAGTTCATTAGTTTTGATGCTTAAAGAACAATCTTTGTATGCTTTTTTGTTGACAAGGCAGTGTAAGACTTGCTAGTCAGAGGATTTTTATGTTGGATGACATCTTGGCTATATTCTAATAAGTAGCAAAATTTGGAAGAGAAACTGAGAATTCAGTACATTAGATTACCAGGGCGCCACTGATAGACTGAAATTTCAGCATTGATTATAACTCTGCTTACCACAAGACGTTGATTTGTTTTCTTAATTTTAAAATTTTGTTTTCTTTTTTCTTAGCAAAAGTTCAGAAAACCCACTTTTAAGCAAAATTCACGTGTAGGAGCTAATATGTTAATTCCTACACTTGTATTTTTGAGAATTTATATAAACATGAACTAATTCACGAATCATCAATGTAAAGTGAATATATTTATATAGCCTGATGATCCTGGCTGACATGTGGAGGTTTTCTAAGGTTTCACATTAGATCAGAGTCTGTGTTAAAGATTTCAGATAAGGTAAAGTAGTTATTTTATATTACCACAAAAACAGTGATCTTAAGTATGTTTATTTTTTACTTTTTAACTGTTTAATAAGGTTGGACCATTGGTATGAAAGCAGTAGCATAAAATTGTTTCCAAGCATATCTACTCAAAATTACTTTTCTCCTAAGCTCGTCTTCTAAACTGTAATTTATGAATTATTCAGAGATCATGTATTATTCAGAGAGGTTTGTTCATTACTTGTTACTCTAAATGGAATGAGTTAGTTTATGAAAAGCACCAAAATTCATCTCTTGGCTGCCAACAAAATTCTAAAAATGTCTCAGTTTAAAGTGTTGAAAGGATGCCTTCAAACCAGCAGCTGGGGGGAGAAACTCGTGAACATCTTCTAGTTATCTGGATTGAGCTGAGCAGTGGATGCATGGACAATATGTAGGAAATAAGGGTTCTGTACTTCTTGATTTTAATTTTCAGAGAAAACTGTAGCACTCAAAGATAAGTTAAATACTCTATCTTTGGAGTGCTCTGCACTTCTGGCAGTTTATTTGTTGTAAATGAAGATGGCAAGCATATAGAAACAACTTTCAAACTGAAGGAAAAAAAGCCATTGTGTACAGATTTTTAACATACATGGTCCAAAATTCAGTCAATTCAATTACTAGCAATGTGTCAAGTCTTGATTTTTTTAAAAGAAGCAATAATTCCCTAAAGCAGTCCTTTTCAAACTTCATGATTCTTTATGAAATTGAATTAAGCAGTAGGCTACATTAGCTCATTTGCAAATATTAAAAATGTAGAACTCTTCTGCAGTATACATGCTATTCTTCAGAGTGACTATTAGCCCCAGGTATTCAGGTTTCTACATTGAATGTGACTCAGGAGTAAGCTTGTAGGGTGCTGTAAATTTTCATCAAGTTTGTGCAGAATGGCAGAAATGTATTCTGGGTGCATAATAGCACTGATCGGAGCTATAAAAACTTGTATCCAGAGAGCTGAGACCTAGGCAAAGTTCTCTTGCTAAAAATGTGGGAAGATCAGTAATAGGACATGGAAAATTGAGGGATGTAGATGGTACTCCTACTCAAAATAATTAAAATGTGGCTTTGTTCTGTGAAGAAGTCTTTTACTCATCAGAACTGCTTTAGCTGGCACTCTCAGCATAAATACCCTAAATTATTTGAGTCAGTTTATGCAGCTTCCATGAGTGCCCTCTACTGGTATCAGCTGATACATCTGCTGAGATTGAATGCTGTGACTGGATCACTTTACCAACTTTCTTGTTGCATAATTAGCATGTCTTCATTATGTGTGTGTGTGTGTATGTGTACATATATCTGTCTATACATATAACATTTGTGTGCTTCTTTTAGTGCATTTTAGCTTAGCTCATTTTTTTAATTTTTACAGTTTTCACATGCCTAGTGCTGATAACCCTTTGGTTGGCTTGAGACGTATTGAATTTGCATTTCTTCAGTATCTCAAGACTTTAATGTTCTTGCATCACATAAGCCTTTTAGTTGCTGCAACTAAGTCTTTTAAGTGGTCATGATATTGCTGAGTCTGAAAATGCACTGAGTATTTTAGGGTTTCTTATGAGACTGACTCTTGCTCTTGCAGCCTCAGTTAGAAAAAAAGTTGCATAAGGTTCTCCAACTAAATTCAACGTTGCACCTGGCTCTGTCACTGCTATACAGTTCAGTGTATAGCATAGCGTAGTATACCTCTGTCTGTGTGATATTTAGCTGTGTATATGGGTAACTGTCTGAAATCAACCAAGGCAGAAAAACTACTAGAAAAAGCTCTGGAGGAGTATATTGATGTGATGATGGCCTGCCATTGTTTTATTATATAGGTTTGCCCTTTGTAGGGTTTGTTACATCTGTAGATGATACCAGGTGCTCGAATAACTGGCCTGGAGAAATTTGCCTCCCCTGCTCAAATGAATGTGCATTTCTTTTGATGACCAAATCTTTTATAGTTGTCAATATTCTATCCCTATGATAATAGATTTCTGCAGTTTATTTTGTATGGGGGAAGTATTTGGGAATTAAAGCTTCTGCACATCATTTGTGACTGCAAAAGCAGAAATTTTGCACTAAAGGTATGTAACACAAAGTAAAAGTGGTTGTATGCTGAGGTTCTGGATAGCTTACAGAAATGCTTCTGTACAGCAATACATGAATTTATGGTCTTAGTATCTAAAAGACTGCCTGCTTTGATACAATGTCTCTGATTTCTTTTGGGAGAAATAATTCAGATGGATTCCAGTAGCAATATCCATACAGTAAGGTAGCAGTGAGATAAACTGGTAGTAAGAAAAATTATTTAGGGAACATCTGAGGGTACCTGTACTCAGTGACCTAACTTTTCCTTATGTTCTTAGACCCCGACAATGTTGGCTTTCTAGGTGTCCTGCAAAGTCTGCTTTTTCTCCTTGAGTCTTTGGTAGAGACGAAAAAGAAAAGGTGTTGAGACTGAAACTGAGAAAAGTTATAATTAATGTTCTTGCAAGTGCCTTGTTAAATTTGAATTATAAAGTGTGATTTCATTGTTCATGTTAACTCTTGTAACTCTTTCCTTGCCCCATCAAGCAATGAACATTTTTAGATATAACTCTACCTTAAGCTACTTACAGGGGAAAGAAAAGGAGGATGGTTATGCTTCATCAAGCTTCTCTGGTAGACAAATGGTAGCCTAATTGTAGCCTAAGGACTATAAGAGTAATATACCTAACTCTACAAATGTTATACTATCCAAAGTGGGAAGTTAAGTTATCAGAAGAGTACAGGCAATTAGGGAGAAAAGGAATGAAGTATCAATTATCAGTTAATGATATAGTATGTTTGCTGCCACTGTTTCTAGGTGCCTTCAGGAAGGCTGTGAGGTCTAAACTATCTTCTTAGTCTCTGGAAAGACTATACTACACTCTTTTTTTTTTTTTTTTTTAAGTCACCATTTAAAATCCAGTTTGAATAAGATTCTTGTGTAACTGCAGCGTTTATTGTAAAGTTGTGCTAGTGTTGCTTTTGAGAACATGCTTAAGGTAATATCATGCATTAATTGTTAACTTGCAGAGCCTTCTTGTACAAGTCAATGGTTTTCTACTGTCGTACACATTTTGTTCAATGAGCAGTTTAAGCAATAGAAGAAATGTGTGGTTTTGCTAATAAAGTTTTGAGAGCACTGTTATATGAGAATAGGGGCATAACCTGTGGCAAGTCACGTTCTATTAGATTATAACTATTAAATATTGTTTTACTAAATTGTGTGTTATACATGCATGCAGAGTATTTTATGTAAAATTCATATGAGATTTATATAAGTGAAATAAATAGATTTTTGGAGTATTTTTATGCAAGTGATTGTAGCTATCTGTCTTAAGCTTTCTTTTCTCATCTTTCTGCCTACAGTATGGATGGAGCAGATCTGTGTTTTGAAATTGTGAAAAGAGCAGATGCTGGATTTGTGTACAGTGAGGCTGTAGCCAGGTATGTATTGTAATTTTAACTAATCCCACAGGATGGATGGGTGAGAATGAAATATACTGTTACATAGTCTGGTAGCTAGAAGTGGAAGTATTATAAATAATCCTGTTTCCACAGTCTGATTATTACAGTAATTAGCATAATTAAAAGTAGAATTTCAGAGCATTTTGCCATTTATTAGCTGTGTATTTGGATGGGATTTTTGAAGAAAATACTACTAATACTATTTGACATTCAATATTTAATTCTCTGTCTTTGCCTTTTAATAGATCTGTCATATGGTGGTGTTAAGTGGCTTGGCCTGATCGTAGTGAATTTTATTGGTCTTGCTAGGTTGAGGGTGGGGTTTTCTGGTTTTGTTGTTGTTTTGAGGGGTTTTTTTGGTGTGTTTCAAGGGGGGGTGAATTGTTTGGTTTTGTTTTTTTTAAGCAACCACTTCCCATGTGGTTGCTTCACCATTTTACTTACCAGGTGAACTAAAATCAAAATGAACATAAAATTATAAAAAGATAACAAAACCCCATGTAACTAGTGGTAAATTAAATGCATTTAATTTAAAAGTGCTTAACTCCCTTAAATATCGCTAGAACTCAGATTTGGTGGTTGTATCATTTCAGTCAGATTTTTATATCATCTGATGTTACATTAGCTGAGATTCCATACATACCATGGGGGAAAAATAAATACTGTGCCTTTTAATTGAGGGGTCTCAGAAGAAGCAATGTGCCGCATCATTCTAGAAGGAGCGGAAATTATGTTGAAAGATGCAGACATTTTCCTGAATCATAGTGAAGAAAATCCTTGGAGATAATTTGTGGATAATCTGATAAAATTAACACTTTGAGAAAACACTTGCCCTGGTTTCAATGAATATGCCAGGTTCTCCTTTATGTATCACTATCATTTGAGTGCCTCTGGGAGATATGAAAAATCCATTTATTCCTCCTAGCTACGTTAGGTACTGTTCTTATACAAGATGGTGTCATTAATTTTGCTGGTGAGGAGCATGTTATTACTTAAGGATGTTACTTGAATGGTGAGAAGCAAGTGAGAGAATATGACCTTTAGGAGAGAACATAAGAGGGAGATAGGATTGAGGCATGTCAGGAGGTGGCAGCAGAAAGAGTTGGGGGGAAGGTTATTATTTAGGGGGAACAGAATAGACAAGAAATTAAGTAAAGGTTCCAGAAGGCACAGGGAAGAAATGAAAGATGCAAGATAGGCATTAGAGGAACTAGGGAAGGAAGGAGACACAAAGAAATGTGGAATGGGCTTTGGGCATAAGAGAAGCTCTAAGTATGGAGCTGACTTGGATATCTGGGAGATTAGTGACAGACTAATTAAGAGGACTGAGAATGTGTATGCAGGAAGGATGTCAAATATGGTGGAAGGGTACATTTCCAGTAGGTAGGCAATCTTAAGCGGAAAAAAATTCTTATCTTTATGGCAGTAGCCTAGCGTAGGCTAACTGACGTACTGGGAAAGAGCTGTGCTGGGTCAGAGGGGTAAAAGTAGAATAGGAGCCCTGCCTCCCTAATTAATCAAGTTTTTACAAGTAGCGTTGACAGTAACCTGAGTTACAGACTGAAGATGGTGACTGGCAACCTATGTTTCAGTGAAGAGAACTTCAAACAGGCCAAAATCAATTATCAGTAGTCCTTTCTTTGTCTCCATCGGGTTATTTTTGCTCAGTTGGTGCAAAATGAAAGTTCTTTGTTTCCAGTTTTATATCCAGCTTGATGATACAGAACACTTTTTCTTTTAAATCGAAGACATTGATCGTAGCATTCTAGTCACTTAAATTCCTCAGTGGGTTTTATATATGGTGCAAGAGGAGAAGGAACGCCAGAAGAGACCATCAGATGAGGTCAAATCATCTTAGTGTTAGGTGGTGTTAAACTAAAGTTCAATTTTAATGTGAAATTAAGAAAGTAATTAGATGTCCACAAGAACATTAGTGGAAAAGAAAATTATGAGAGACTGGACACAAAAAAAATGCATTTGCATTTACTGATGCGGGACTTTCGTTAATCCTAGTGGTATGATAATCAAGCTGAAAGCCCATGAGTTCCTGTGTTTGTTTTTCTAGACGTTGTAGATTTATAGCATCATAGAATCCAGGTTGGAAGAGATACTGGGGTCTCTAGTTCAATCTCATGCGCAAAGCAGGGTCATCCTTGAATTTGGATCCTGTTGCTCAAGGCTTTTTCCCTTTGGGTGTAGAAAGCCTCCAAAGACGGAGATTTTACAGCCTTCCTGGGCAACAGGGCAGTAGCCTGCTTCCCTATATCCAGCTGGAACCTCCCCTCGTTCAATTTATGACCATTGTGGATCAGTTAACAGGTTGGCTTCATCCTCTGAATAGCTTTTCAGTATCTAAGAGGAGGTTTCTATTAGGTCTCTCCTAAGCTTTCTCTTCTCCAGACCAATCCTGTTTCCCCTAGCCTCTCATCAAAGGGGGCAAAGGGTTGGTCTGTTCCAAGTGCAGGACTTCGCATTTGTCCTAGCTGAATTTTATAAGGTTCTTGTTGACCCATCCCTTTAGCCTATCTAGGACCTTCTGAAGGCAGCCCTGTCCTCAGGTATATGGACTGGACCCACAGCTTGGTGTCATCCAAAAACTTGATGAGGATGCATTCTGTCATTGGTAAAGATAAACAATATACACAGGCAAAAAAATTCAGAAGAACTTATGACTATACTAAAAACTTACTATGTGCAAGAGGACATTAATATCTTATGAAATATAGGAATACCAAATTAAAACCAAGCCTAACTTTTTAACTTTCTTAGTTACATAGGAGGAAGCTTTCCAGTTATTAAACTGATTATACAAAATTCATTATGACGCAGAATAGTTGAGGTTGAAAGGGACCTCTGGAGATTACCTGCTCCAACCTGCCTTGCTCAAGCAGGGTCAGCTAGAGCAGGTTGCCCAGGATCACGTCCAGTTGGGTCTTGAGTATCTCCAGGGAAGGAGACTCCACAAGCTCTATGGCAACCTGCTCCAACATTTACCTCCCCTAACAGTAAAGAAGTGTTTTCCTATGTTCAGATGGAATTTCCTGTGTTTCAGTTTGTGCCCATTACATCTTGTACTGGTACACCACTGAAAACAGTCTGACCCCATCCTCTTGATACCCTGCCATCAGATATTTATAAGCATTGGTAAATTTCCCCCCGAGCCTTCTCTTCTCCAGGCTGTACAGTGACATCTCTCTCCGCCTCTCCTCGTATAAAGGATGCTCCAGTGGCCCTATACTGGGCTATACTTGG
The DNA here is from genome assembly GCF_036370855.1 of Dromaius novaehollandiae. Taxonomy (NCBI): domain Eukaryota; kingdom Metazoa; phylum Chordata; class Aves; order Casuariiformes; family Dromaiidae; genus Dromaius; species Dromaius novaehollandiae. Next base: position 124,898,873 of record NC_088098.1, read on the forward strand.
GCAGAGCGTTGCCAACAGGTTTGAATGAGGTGACCCTTCCCCTCTACTCAGCCCTGGTGAGACCATGTTTGGAGTGCCATGTGCAGTTCTGGGCTCTCCAATGCAAGAGAGATGCGGACATACTGGAACGAGTCCAGCGTAGGGTCGCAAAGATTATAAAGAGATTAGCACATCTCTCAAAAAGTGGAGGCTGAATGAGCTGGGACTGTTACTCTTCTCAGTGGTGCTCAGTGACAGAAAGAGAGGCAATAGGCACAAACCAAATGTCAGGATATTCCATTTACACTTTTTGGGAGGCGGGGGGAGGGAGGGTGAACACTGGAGAAGTTTGCTTAGAGAGGTTGTGGAGTCTCCATCCCTCAAGACAGGCAAAAGCCAAATGGATATGGTCCTGAGCAACCTGATCTAGTTCACCTTGATTTGAGCAGGGAATTTGAACTAGATTTTCTGCAGAGGACCCTTCTATCCTCAATAATTCTGTGATCTTACCATTTTTTTTCCCAAGGAACTCTGCCTTCGCAGAATTATTTCATAATAAAATTGTTGTAATAGAAGATATTATCGTTTTTACTTTCATTATTAGTTTTTCCATTATCCTTTAGGTTTTTGTATCATTCCTTTTTCACTTATAGATTTTCTTTGTATCATTCAACAACATTCTTTGTCATCTTATGATAATTAGAAATAAGCGATTTTCACAGTGAAAACAAAACTTCAACACCATATCTTTTCTGTATAACTTTTGTTTTATAGTAAATTCGTAAGTATGTGAATTTTCCATTTCAGAATTCTATTGTGTCATTCTAAGTAAAAATCAGAATTGGTTATAGATTTTTTTCATGAAAAATTTCTTTTGGTCAGAAACAAAACCTTTTTACCAAAATACATTTCTGTGCATGTGCATTAGTAGCCCAATGACAGTTTACTGTACATGGTAGAAGAGTGTCAAGAACAGAGGTGAAGAAATGATCCTAATGTAGTCAGTAGTCTGTTAGGGTCTTCTTTAGACATGGGGAGAAAGAAGTTGGTCTTTCATCTGCCTCAGGCAAGTCAAAGTCTTGGTTCTGTCCCTCCTACATCAATCAGGCACTCATAGTCATTTTTTCCTTTCTGTGTTTTGTTATAAAAAAATTTTGAGAGTTCCTGGGTTCTTCGTTGTGTGAAACAAAATTATTGAATATTTCAAACCTTTTCATAATAAAAAACACAGATTTTCTTCCCTAATTTTCCCTTAGCTTCAATCAGAATAGCCCTCAAACTTCAGATTTTTATTATTCATTATTATACACATAGCCCTGATGCTGCTGAATTAAGTGTATTTTTAACAGGAAGTTGGTCAACTATACAGTTGGACTCTTAAAACTTGGTTCGTTGTATGTGCATAATAACTTTTTCTGCAGATATGTCATGTATGATGCGTTTGGTTTTCACAGCCATTACATGAGACAGATATTGGAAGCTCTGCGTTACTGTCACGATAATAACATAATTCACAGGGATGTGAAGGTAAGGCTTTTTTTCTTTTCTTTCCTCCCGCCCTCGATAATACAAGCTGCCCAAATTTTGATAACCTTTGTAATTTAGAAGATGATGGGAACAGTATTTATGGGAACTCTATTGAATGTGTATGCTTACTCTTACTGTGTCATGTGAAATTAAAGTCTATGGCTAGTTCTGTCAAGATGGAACATTTAGGAGGTACATATGCATTTGACTGCAGCTTACTTTGAAAGTTGATTTCTAAATTTTGAACATTCATATGACATCTGCTTACATTTCTTTTCTTGTTGATATAAATTAATTGTGTAAATTAAACTGCTATTGGTGGATTAATGACATCATTTTGACAGCATAAAGACAATATTCAGCCACACTAAACCTCCAGAGAGGTATGTTCATGCTTAAATGCTACAATATTCATAGTATTGCCTACTTTTGCCAACAGTTTCCAGACATTTATTATACTGAAAACTTCCCTAATACAGTGAAGTTTGGGAGGAGAAATACAATCTTTAAGAAGTTTGTGTACAATCTTTGAGTTAGTGAATTTTGTACTATTTTCTTGGATATTTATGGTACTAGCTTATCCTAAAGTACTGTAACATAAATAATAGGGACCATTTGGGTTTGACTCTGTCTAATTTGCATACATATTCTTTGTACTTTTCGTTCTCTGAGATAGCTGTTCCAGCTTGGTTTCTCTGAGAGTTTGTTTCTATCCAGATCGAGTCAAGTATGATAGCAATTAATGAACAATCTAATGGGGACAGATGGTGCAGTCTGAGAAATGGAGCTCGGGTTCTAGTGAACAGAGGTGACAGAGAGGGTGAGGTATGCATCATGCATCCTACAGGTGACCTGTGTGGGCCTTGAACTGATGGTTTACTTTTAAGCAGTCATTTGGTCTCAAGTATGCAGGCATTGTAGACCTTTCACCAATTCCTTTTTTCATTCCTTTTTTTTTCCTTTCCCTCCAAAACCAAGAAAATTATTCCACGTAGTTTGGTATGTTAACAGTTTGAGTCATTTCTTACAGCAAGAGCTTCTAAAGGCATCCTCTTAGTCTAGTCACTGATAGAATGTCTGCTCTTGTTTGGTCTTGAAGGTTCTAGATTCTTTTAACAGTTTATGTAGGACAGGTTTGATACCACATGAGAATTTTAGAATGAACAAAATCTTTATGTTGCTCTGGCATCCTGAAAGCTAGGTCTGTTGTTTTTGTTGGACCGTGTTCCTCAACAAAAATAAACTTCAGTTTCAAGGGCTTCACTCAGTAGAACAGCAATTTATTTTGCAGCCTATCCAGACTTAAACTTTAAAAACAATGTTTTTTATTAAATACCATCCTTTGGAAATAAAATTGATTACATGAGTGAGTACGAATTTTTAATCTTCCTTTCTGAAGTGAACGTGACTTTATAGATACACACCCACACCAGAGAATGTTGAATCTTGACAAAAGCTGTGTAGAAGTTCTGTAACTGCAGGTTTGGGTGTACAGCATTATTAAGTTAATTGCAGTATCTCAGCTCTAGATGTCACTGTAGGTGTTGCTTTAAAAGGAAATAGTCTGTCTGATGCCAGATACTTCACCAGACTTGGCTGACAACATATATCAGAGCCTCGAGACCACTATGACTGCAGCTTGTGCTAAACTCCCATATGCCCTTAGCCTCACCTCCTATGCCAGAACCAAAACATGAAAAACTTTCTCAAGATGGCTTCTGGTTGTCTTAATTTCCTTCAGTTATCTGTGAAAACAGACATTTCTTGAGTTTCTTTATGGCTTTTTTTTTTTTATCATAATCGGTGACAACTTTACCTTTGCTTCATCTTCACTTATTGTGATGCTGCCTTCATCCACTGCTTGGAAGTTGCATCTTATTATAACTAAAGCAGAATATCCTAATGCAGGAGGGTGGAAAGCTCAAGGCAGCTATGCACCAGAACGGTGAAGCTCAGGAACATTTGTCTTTATTGCTGCATTTTATTCCTAGTATGCCAACTTGATAAAATAGGATTGAGCCATTCTCTTTATTCTTTCAAGGCCTTGCTGTGTCAGAAATATCCAAAAGAGAGCTTCAGGAAGTAGCAACACTGAAATGGTCTTTTTTGATAGAAAATGTTCTTACAGAATAATTTGTATGCGGAATTGTGTTCATGTAAAAGAACAAAGAAGGGTAGCAGGAATAATGTGGGTCTGAAATGAAATGTTGGTTCTTTTTCTATGCTAAAAGCCATATGAGACTTTGAGTACTATTTGTCATGGAAGTCAGACGCTTTCTCTTGAGCAGTCAGTATTACACAATTATGCAGATATTTCATTAAAATCATTATTAAAAAGTGAGTGGTTAAAGACAGGCTAAAGAAATAGGGGGAAAATGGCCTATTCCTTTCTTCTGTATCTCCGCTTTTACTACATTCTCTCCTGCATGGTAGCATTTTCGCTTACTTCACCTACAGGAAGAAGAAAAAAAGAAATTGGATTAACTTGGCTGCACCAAAGTGGCTTTTCTCAGGAGGTCAGATAAATGTGCCTCTTAACATAACAATTGAAGATAGTTGCCTTGTATATGACAGTGTATTCGCTGAGGACACTAACACATACCTCAAGATTTAATAGAACTAAAGACAAGTCACCAGAATGTGCTCTCGAGTTGGAGTCTTTGCTCAGGAAAAAGAAAAAGTAATAATATATCTCTACAACTTTTAACTGTAAGGGATATCACTAATTATTGAAATTCCTTAAGCTCTATGGTGTAGAATATTTTTTAGAATGATTTGAAAAGCTGAAAGCGGCATTGTTGTTATAAATAAATGAACTTGAATGTTTCCAGTCCCTGTGACTCTTAATGTGGTGTTAGACTACCTAAAGCTACACTGCGTTTTTTCTTGCAGTCACATTTGGTCAGTATTGAATATTTTGAGTTGTTAACTTCTTAGTGTCTGGGAAAAATGGCTTTATCTTGTCTTGATGTTTTCACTGAGTTACCTGTTAGCAAGGCGTTAAGCTTATTGATGTTGTTAGATGACTTCTGTGCTAGTTACTGAAAGTAGAATGTGAGATTCACCTTAAGAAGCAGGCTGTTTTTAAGCATTATATAAGTTATAAACTTTTTATCCAAAAAGTGCATTTCTTTCACCTGTTCATTTTTGCAGTAGCTTCAACTGAATTGTTTTTATCAGCAAAACATTAAGAGACCTTACAGTCTTCAATGTGTCAACCTGTATTGTGATGCCTATATAATACTTTTTAATATAAGCAATACAAGAGAACTTAATCACATCAAGAGCTTTATTAGCTAGGTTTTTATCCTTTGATCACATCAAATAGTCAAATGTTAGTTATGATTTCCATGTAGTTTGAGAGCTTGTATGTGTTCTTGTGATGAATAAAGTAACTGATGTGCAGTCGTAGTCAGTCAAGCTTGTTGACTAAATGTAAACATACAAGACTTTAATCATAGGTTTATCTCAGTAGGCATGAAAGTTTGTTTCCAACACGTGATCAGCTGAGTAGATAAAACTGCTAAAGCATAAATACAGATTCTGCCTTTTCTGTTTTTAAGATTCACTTCAGTGTAAAAACACTTTTTCCAGAGAGTAGAACTAAGCATTATGCACGGTTGTGTGTTATGTGCAAGTCTCAGTTGGTCCAGGTGACTTAAGACTTGACCTGCCAGTAGATTTACATGTTGATATATGTGCTATATGTAACTGAAATAAGCATGCAAATTCTCAAAGCACACTCTGTTAACTGATCTTCCATTGTCTAAACTAACTGTAGTCAGGCACCTAAGCTTTTGCCAGTGAAGTTCAAGAGTTCAAGGCTCTTATACTTCTGCTTCTAGGTATACCTATAAACTGAGTAAGGCTTGTACGTGTGTGTGTGGGGGGGGAGGGGTGCAGAGGTGTGCGCATGTATATATTTATTCATTTATATGTGTGTTTATGTATGCAAATATATATTCAAACATATGTAAAGTGGTCTGAATAGAAGCTGTTCTTTAATATCATTTTCTCTTTTCAATCTTTGAATAACAAAATGAGATGTGTTGCATGTCACTTTCCTGTTTTATACTTTCTGGGGACAAATGGTAACAGCTGGCCTTTTTTGCATGTTCTCTAGAAGTTGTTAGGTCTTTGAGATCCAGTAAGCATCTCGTCTGTGTGGATTTTGTTATATACTCAATCGTTAAAAGAATATTAAGGTTCCAAAATGAATGGCAGAGGTGGAATTAGGGTTTCCTATCTAGTTTTGATGCATCTTCTGAATATTCCTTCTGAAATAATCCTCACATACTGTGTTTTTCTGAGGAACATTCCCTTATTCAAAACAGAAGTTAAAAGAGGCTCTGAGCATAAGGTGTTCACTATTTTTTTTTTTTACCTCAATATTCTAGGCATGTTTGGCCTAGATTTTTGTGTTCCCTGCCCTAAAAATGAATTCCTGTATTTTGTTTATATAATTCACAAGTCACCTGCTAACTTTGAGTCAGCATAGGGATGTCCGAGCAGTGCAAGAAGTTTAGCCTGAGCTGTGTTTTGCTGAAGTATTTCTCTGCCTCCATCTTGACTCTGTTTTGGGGGATTTTTCCTCAGAGAATTATTCTGTTAAATGCTGGAACAATGTTTTACTTGATTTGTAGCTTCTCAAATTGCCTGTACTGCAGGAAAGCTTCTTCAGTAGTTAAATCAAGGAAAAAAAATCAAGAAAAACTGATGCAATTCAAAAATTTAAAGGAGATATCGTACAGGAAAAAAGTAAAAGTGTATGTCATTTCATCATCCTAAGTAGAAATTGTGGAGTGGGATTTCATTAAGAATCTGTCTCAAAGTTGCATTTGATTGCTAGTTTCCAAAGTTTCACCCATCTTCTTGTCTTTTTGATAATTACAGCACTGGGGAACAAGTGTCTGTGGCTAGAAGAGTGGAGAAAGAATGACTTGAGCCTATACTACCACTAAAAACTCTGTGTTGAAAATTGCATCCTCAGGCACCCTGCTGAGATATCCTGTGAACCGCATTCATTATAAAATGAATTTAAGGAAGGACAGAAGTTGCGGTTGCATGTTTGGATCTGTGCAACATAGAAGCACAATGATTCTAAACCGGTTTGCTTACCCAAACATACTGCTACCAGTCTAGATGCAGTAATCTAAGCAACACTGTGCTGTCAGGAGGACTTAAACTGCTCACTTTAGTCCTGGTTTAGGGATCTTGCCATTGGCTGTGTTGCACAGTAAAACACACACCCACACAAACCACTTTCCCATGCTCATAAGCTCTGTTCCTAGAGCAGTGTTCCTACAGGACTTTGTAGAGTTACTCACTGGAGCTGCCCAGTTAAGGTGTTTTCCCTAAGTTATTTGATAAACATCACATGGGAATCCTGTAAAAGAAGTTAACACCAAATTTTGATCTCATGGGTAACATTGTATTAAATAAAATACTATGTTCCTGTGATTTTCTGTCTTTTTCCTTTGCGTGTTTATTGAACCTCTGCATAATATGAAGCACGTGTCAGATGATAGGCAGTCTTTGGGTCATTCCTGGGGAAGTTCATGCCTGCAGGCATTAGGATAGGGGACCTTACATTTTGTGTCACTGTATGCCAATCTTATGAGTCAGTTTAGTGTACCTGTCATGGAACTCAGAGTACTGAAGGCAGAATTGCTCACTAAATTTTATTATTCAATTTTGGACAAGTGACTGGACTTCTTAGAATACCTAGTGTTTTATAGCACTGTGTATGCTCAGTGGAATCTCAGTTGCAGAGAAAATTCAAGAAGGGAAAAGACCATTAATTAAGATTAAGTGTCTTCCACGGAATTGATTAAAATAAAATTAAAAATTAAATTAAGTCATCAGGATATTCTAACTTCCATAGCAAAGAGGAAAAAAAAAAAACAAAAAAAAAACTCCTGTGCTTCATACTCCTAATAAACAGACAACAGTGTTTGTTGTTTATGATTATATTTTGTATACCAATAAGTGATAATAAGCATTTATGCCTTCCTAATTAAGCCATAGAATTTACCTAACAAGATTAGTCTGTGTGTAGAAATTCTATGAATATTTTTTAAACTCAAATAATACCAGACATTAGAAGTAAGTGCATGTATGCATTTCATCCTTATTATTATTATTATTATTATTGTGCATTCAGATCTGTTACAATGTTGTAGATCTTTTGTGTTAATTTTATGCAGTTGTCTTCTATAAATGGCCTGAATTTAAATGTTGTTTTGAACTAGGTGCCTTTTGGAGTAGCATGTGTTAATTCACCTCTGAAGTGAGAATTATGTAGCACTTTTAGATGAATACAGTATGTTGAGCACACAAAGGCTGTGTACCAACAATGTAACCACTGCTGAAGCTGTTCATTAAATATAACTGCCGTGGGTAAGACTCCAAGAAAAACAATTCCTGACCAACCTACAGAGCACATAAAATGTGCTCTTCTCAAACACTAATTCAAATCCTTTAGCTAGGCCATGAGAGCTCTCCCCATCTCTGGATCCTTCACCCTTGCAGGTTGGCAGTCACCATCAAAACTTTCTCTTCTGAGTCACCCTGTTGCAAATGTAATAATTCCAATAACACTCTGTACCCATGATAGGAAATGCCAGAGCAGGATGGATGATAAATTAATTAAATCTTAACTCTGATATTTCTGCAATTTTAATACAAAGCTATAAAAAAGCTCTTTTTGTGAAGGTTAGAATAAAAAATAAATAGGTGCATAATTTATTCACATAGGGTTTTATCACCAAGAAAACAGTTACTATAGCAAAACCCTAATATTGTGGACATAGGTAAACAGTAGCATTTCTCATTAAGAACTTTCCTTTGCACTCCGAAGAATTTCAGCATGTCTCGTGATGCATTCCCCGTTTTTTTTTTTAAAAAAAAAAAAAAAGGAATCAGCCTTCTAGTCAAATACTTCTGAACAAAAAATACATGTTGAGTGTGTTTTTTCAGTTCTTTGCTATCTTTCTTTTGCTTTCCTTAAGTCTTTGATAAATAGTTTAGCCAGTCCAGAGAGTCTGTGCTTTGTCCTGTCCTATTCTTTGATATGAAGGAAGCTCCTGTCTGAAAGCTGGGAATATGGATGATGAAAAAGAGCTATGTCCTCAACTTCAGCCTGTTTCAGCCTTCTTCCCTGAGCATTTGGATAGAAACACTGTTCGTAGGTCAAATGGAAAATGTAATGTCTTTGTTTTGCATGGACAAAATGATAGTAGACAGTTGAGTGTATAAATTACTTGGATTCATTTGGATGTACATGTAGGATTTATGTCTGATGTTGATGTAGCCAGCAAGATCATTTAAAAAATAATACAAGTAATATTTTATCATTTTATTTAAGTACTTATTTCACATAGAAGTCTTGTAATAGATAGTTAAAATGAGTTTATTGTTAGTTATATTCCACTGACATCTTTCCATCTTTCTTCCTATTTGGGGAGGTCTCGTCAGTAAAAATATCAGCTGTACGTTTGTGGTGTTTTGATGTGGATTTTCTAAACAGGCCATACAGACTTTTCTTAAATCTTTTATCTATAAAAAGGGTTATAAGTGGATCTAAGCTACTCTTAGCAGCAGCGAGGCAAGTAAGGAAATTCTTAATTTCCACTAGATAGTTTAACCTTTGACAGTCTTTATTTGTAAGCAGAACATAAAAAACTGGCCTAAAAATGTGATATGGAAGAAAGCAGACAGTTAATATTATCTGGATGACAAGAATGTTTCTTTTGACTGTTTTATAAATTAGATGTTTCTTTCCAATGCAGGTGTTTTTTTGTATTTTACTCAGATGTCTGGTAAGCGAATAGTATGACATCAATACTGTTATAAAAGATGCAAAAAAACATGCAGTAGCAACAGAAGCTGCAATCTTTGTGGTGTATTCACCAGCTTCTACCTTGATATTATAGCATTTGTGAAATTTTTGCAAAGGCTTTACCTCAGCATCATATGTTATAGCTATTACAGTTACGCACACCACAGTAAGCCATATAGTGATACACAAGTGTTTAGCAAATTTTGGCTGACGAAACTTTTCGAGTACACATCTGTAAAAGCTCTCATTAACTGTTTGAGAGTATTGTGTGATGTCATTACTTTTCTTCAGTGTTGCATACTGACTTAGAGCAATCGAACATAAAATTGTAATGGTTACATACATGCTGACGTGCATAATGAGAGTTCCAAGGTGATTTGCTATTCTACACATTGCAGAATCATATGTCCATTGATACCCACTTGCAAAGTAGGCAGCCAGAAAAGGCATAGTACTACATATAAGTAAATTTGCAGCGACAAGATTTGCCAGGTACATGTATTGTGTTCTTTTTGTAGATGTTTGCCTTGAAAGTATCCAGGCAGAGAGAATATTTCCAAAACTGCCGGTAGTAAATAGGAAAGAGTAGATGACTGGTAGAGCTACAGTAGTAGCTAGCGATGGCTGAAGACATGTTGAATTTCTCATTTATGCCAGTTTTCCTTGAATGAATGGTCAGAGCTGAAACACAATTGAAAGAATTATTTTTCTGTAATGTGCATCTAACATCTCTTCTATTCGTTGTTTTTATTTTAACTGTTCTTTTTTCTCCCCTGCTTATCAGTATTGCTAACTCCTTTTTGACTATCCTGAATTTGCATGATGTTACTCCTTGGGCATTTTTTCACTGACAGATTTCACATAAAAAGCTGACCCATATCAAAACCCCAAGTATGCATACAGTCTGATAACATAAATGAGGAAACAGACAGCTTAAGCTAGGGCCTGAAATACTTTGTGTGGTCTCAGTTTTTCCTCAATCTTTTTGAACATCTGTAGGCTGCTTTGGAAACCACTTCTCAACCATTTTAAGTTAAATATGCAAAACAAATGCAAAATATTACACTAATTGCAGAAGTGGAGTATTCCATGCCCCTATTTAAGTAAGAAGCACAACTTAATTCTGAAATCTGGCTAGATACATTTATTTTATGCTGACTGCAAAGACTGTCAGTATCTAGTGTCACTTTGTTCAAGTTATGGTCTTAGATACATATTTTGCATAAACAATGTAGTCTGTATTTTAAACGTATGAAATGATTCCTGAAAATGGCAATATATCTATTTTTTCCAAGTTCACTTTTCAATTTATTCTTAATTTCCAGACTGTAAATAAGAAATAAAATCTATTTGGTGCTTAAAGCTCTGTACAATGACTGCATATAAAAAGTAGCATTTCAGTTTACTAACCTGTAGTGAAGATAGATTCTCTTGTTGTACAGATATAAATTTAGTGACATGTATCCTAGTGAGCTTTTATTCCATATAAAAGCTATGTAAAAAAATTCTAACAGGTTCCAAACTTATAAATTGACGATACTCTTTTTTTGATACAGTTCTAAGAAACTGAACTCAAATACTGAAGAGCATTCCGTATAACTATGATAAAAAGCCCAGATACCAAGTAGATTAGCCAAAAAGAAATTAAAAATTATGCTGAGCAAATTGTCTGTTTTACAATTTGAAAATTAACAATTTTGTAGCTGTTACATCTTAGTGTGAGTCCCATATGGACAGTTGAGTCAAAACTTATTAAATTCTTTTATCACAATGAGTTAAGCTCACAAAGTAACTGTTGAATTTAGTTGTTTAGAAATCTAACGCTCATTTCTGTGTCAATGCCCACGTTTTCTCAGGTGAAACAAAGAAATAACAATTTTAACCTTACCTATAACAGCACCTTCCTTTGCAGAGAGGAAGTATTTCTGTTTGAAGCTCTTCCTTTGTCTCCGCTGCTGCAATGAAAAGGATGATATTTATTTAAATCTGGAAAGTACAGTTAAGAAAAGTATCTGTCCATCGTAGGTAGGTTTTCAGGATTTACACCTTTCATTTACAGAGTCAACAAGCAGCTAAGCATTTAGAGTTCAAACCAAAAGATGTGGTCTGCTCAACAAGGACTTTGAAATTAGATCCAGATGTGACTCCATTAGAAGAATAAAGAGAAGGAGATAGTGTGGAAGAGTGTTTGTAACAGCCTTTTGCTTATGAAGCTATGGCACAGAAGTAGCTTACAGTGCTTTATACAGCGCTTTGCTCTGTTTGGGGGCGGAGGAATTGTTACTGTCATTCTCTTTAAGACTGCCCACTTCCCATAATGGAAAAAAAAAAAAAAAAGGTATTTTATAGGTGAAAACTGGTTTCAATGCTGTTTAACTTCAGCTCCAAGAGTTATCACAAAGCCAACTGGCTCTTACTGAAGCCCACCTGCAATGATGTAGTACCCATTTCTATCCTCATTTAAGATTTAAGTGACCAAATGAATAGATTATGTATGTCTAGTCAGATGATGGATTCTGTGGAAGCAGTTTACAGCTGATGTGATGTCCTAGGATTACCAATCAGTTGGAGAAAACTCAGTCTATTTCTGGCAAGAAATCTCTTATTTTATACAAATCATCCAGAAGTCTGCACAAGACAGTTTTCCTCCTCCATGAGAAAGGTTGCGTGATCTGTGATCAAGCTCTGTTTAGCTCTACAGAACTTAAGACTTTTGATTTTTTTCTGTCTGAAACGTCTGTGGTTGTGAAGTGTGGCTTTTCATCAGCTATAAATAAGCTCCTTTGTGAGAACAGAGAAGATACCATATAAAAACTTCTGCAATGTTAGTAAGATCCTTGTTTTGTTAGCTTTGCTGTGCGTTTAAACATCCACAGTGAGAATACGCTTCAGTGATCTACTGTGAATTTTATTGTTCAGTTTCATTATTAATTTTATATTTTTTCTTCTAAAATGATGGGCATGTATGCTGGCCTCCTATTGAAACTAGATAATTAATCTGATTTAGGAATAAATTTAGATGAGGGGAAACTTGTGGAGTATTAGTAATTAGTTTTTAGTACTGCAATTAGCTACACTTTGGAGAGTACTGGTTGTTTGTACATTGTTTTTTCTTTTTTTTCCTCTTCTCTTTTGAACATATAATTATATTTTAAAAGTTGTTCTAGTAGAAAGAGTCTTTTGTTAATTAAATATTTTATAGTATCTTAGGCTGTCTTAGAAGTCCTTGTGGTATTTCATCCATTTTTAGATACAAGAATTCGTGTTCTGGAAATTTGCTAAGAGGAGAGCATACCCAGATGCCAAAAATGGTGTTTGCAGTTTTAGTTAGCGGAGGGGTGGTTGTTACTCAGTTGGTTATAGCCTGTGGTATTTAAGATTCTGTGACTATAACTCATGGCATGGGAGGAGATAGTGCTCCCTTTTTTCTGAATTATTGTATGATGATACATTGTTATTGAATTATAATCTATCACACTTCATTTTGGAACTGATTACTAATATAGATGATAAAGGAATGGAATGTTACAAATAAAAAAAAAAGTATATTGTTGATTCCAAGTTGTGAGCACCTTCATTGATTATTCTTTTAGTGGCCTGTTTCCATTCACCTAACTTAGAAATGGCTTATTTTAATTAAAATATATTTGATGATATTCAAACAGTGCAAGTGTGTCTTTTATGCAATTCATTCTCAGTTCTCCATAATGACCTTCACGTTAATATTTTCAGTACTCTTAAACAGTGATCACTCTCTAATTTGTACATGTTACTGGATTTTATGTGGCGATAAGGAACACACGTTGCCCTTTGACATTGTATGCAGACAGCTTGTTTTGTGGCCCAAAGCCATAAAAACAAGGAAACAGTAGGAAAACATACTTCAGTTTGCCATATATGGTCATATTACATAATATGCTAAGTACGGATTATAAAAGGCTTAAGGACTTGCAGCCTGCCTGGCCACTGCCTCTCCCACTCCACCTGCCCAAGATGATTGGAGACAGACGAATCAATCTGTCACAAACCAGATGGCGAACCACACAGCTCCTTAAGGAATGTTGAGTGTTGGCAGCAGCTGCTGCTTGTCAGATGGTAAAAGGCAGGGGTCTAGTTACCCTCTTGCTCCCATAGCGGTCAGGCCTCTCTGAGTTGTGGAAGGCCCAAGGGCATGTGCTCTGTGTCTGCAGCTTGGAAGGTGGAAGACAGCTGCCAAGTATCAGGTGCAGAGAAATAGGCAAACCCAGATGTAGGCTGGAAGACACTGAATAAATGTATAGCTTCCATCAAACATGCAGCTGTATAAGCTGTAGAGCAGAAGCACTGCATGGTGTACCCCTTTGTTCAGTTGGCTGTCATCTAGATCAGGAGATTTGTTGCAGAGCACCAGGGTTCTTGTCTACCTGTTCATTAGATTTCCTTGCAGGGGAGACCCAGTATGTGCCCAGGTTTTCTCCTGACTTGGATTTTGGCTATAGTCAGTATATATATTTAATGTTGTGAGAAGTGCTGATCAAAGCAAAGTCCTCTAAGCTCTTGTTTAAATCTAGTCTAGTTCAGTCAAGCACTATTGCTGAATCAGTGGAGATAAAATGTTTGTGAGGTTTGAGCTGGGTCTGTAGTAGACTTATTGTTGTTCATTAATGATTTACTTTCACCAGCTTTGGAACTGCCATTGTGGTTCAGCAAAATAGATGCAGAACGGAAGTTCTTATGTTGTTTGATTTATCAGTGTATGCAATATAACTCCATGGCATTTCCAGTATCGTTAGTGGTATAGAAGTGGGGTTACCTTGCACCCATGGCTTCAGTTCTTTGACTGTTATAAAATATGCAAAGGTAAGTGTTTCACAGGTTCCAGGTAGTCTTTTACATACATAAAACACAAAGAAAAAAACGTGTCTCAAGCTGGAAAACCTGGGTTGAATAAAAATCATCTTTCCAAATGTTTATACTGCAGCTCTTTAATGCTAAATACTGCATACAGTTTTTTCCCCAGTGAAATTCTTTGTGCAGCCTGCAGAGGTCTCCTTTACTGTATTTGTTTTTTTTAAAAAAGAAGCAGCTCTGTATTGGTCATGATAATTTTTACTTTTAACTTTAGAATCAATTTTTATATGAAAACCGCATTGATCATCATAGGCAAATAGGAAGTTTTCACTCTGCTTTTTCCACCATACTTCTCTATTTTTTTTGAAGTTAAATATACTTGTGTGTAACAGCTTTTTGGGCTTTTCCAGATATTTCTTAAGCTTCTGTGAAAATGCAAAAATAATAAAGCAAAAATAAAAACCTGGCAATAGAAGTGAAATTGATACTCAAAAGACAGATTCCATTGCCTGCACGCTGGGGATTTTTGGCTGCAGAATGGATTGCCTGCAGATTTGTTGCTGAGCATACTTATATGGATGTCTTCCCATAGTGAGAATCTTGGTGGAAGGAATAGCAAGTGTATTTTTCTTTTTAAAGCACCTAGACTTTTATATGTGTGGTTTGAGAATTCTGTGAGGAAACTAGCCTTGCTTTCTAATTGGTGCAAAGGTGAAATATCCATCATCATTTACAAACAAAAGCAAGAAAATTTTTGAAGTCAGCATGTACCAAAATGTATTATTCTGGTATATTTTAAATAACTGATTCAGATTGTTAGAACAGAATCTTAAAAGTACGTTCTGGCTTGTTTAAAAAAAGTATGCACACAAACACACACACGTACACACATTTGTGTATGTATGTACATATGCATATGTATTTCCAGCTCTGAGTGTGGACTTTGAATGTTAGGGCATTTTCCAACTTCATTCCTTTTCCCCTCCCCCAATGTCTGTACCTTCCAGACATCTGCAAACAACTTCTGTACAAGAATTTTTTCTACCAGTCCATCCGTGACCAGTGAATGGGGACAGCTTTGTAGCACCTTCTCCATTGTCCTGGATTTCAGAGCCCTCAATAGTTTGGGATTTGTATAAGGGATGGAAAAAAGGCTGGCAGATGATTCTCATTTGTACAGAGAAAACACTTAAAATGTATTTTGGATTGCTTGAACTTCACTGATGGGTTCTTTTTCTCTGTACACTTTATTTGTACTGTGCAGCACAACTCACACCGCTGCACCCTGATTCTGTGTGCTATCGGAGAGAGCATTACACCAACACGTCCATATGAGACTCTTCATTGTTTGTTTCTCAGCCAGATAAGATTGTGCTTCTCTCATTTGTAGTTTCAGTAATTCACTTTCCATGTTGTTATCAGAATAATTTACAATTTTCTTCCCTCATGAAAAATACCAATTTGAAAGTTAAAAATAGAATACAGCTAACTTCAGTTTGCAGATAAAAACTGGTCACCTGTATGTTTTTGTATGTTTATAATTAAGTTATAAACTTTGTTTCTGGCAAACAGTTGTTTCTCAACTTATATTTTCCACTGATTTTAAGGGGTGTGTGTAAGACAATGTAGCTGTTAATGCGTTTGTCAAGTCTAAAAGGTTTAGAAGTGACTAGCTTAACACGTATACTTTATATGCATTTCATTTATATATGTAGTTAATATTTATGCCAATGAAGAATATGTGCTCCTTTTTACATACTTAAAAAAAGAGGTGAAACTTTGGTGCACAAACTGAAATTTGAGGATGTGTTGTAGACTTGAGTAAAGAAACAAAATGAGGTTCATGCAGGTTATACAGAGACACGTGTTGAGTCAGCCCCTACTTATTCCAGGAATATTCTCAGAGTTATCAATGACATATAAGTGAATATCTGTAGAAGTGGCATAAATTGATTATTCTGCAACTTGTAGTAGTGCTTATGTCTAACAAAAATGCTACTGAAACCTACTACTACTGTACCATTCATACTACCTTTGTTTTTCATTCAGTAGTAATCGTTTCTCATGAGACAATGCTGTCTAGATTCAAATCCCTTTCTGAGCCAGTTCATACATTTGGCCTCTAACATCTTGAAGCACGGATATCTATGATTGTGGAATTTTGTAATAAGTTATTTCCACTTGTTTGATTGTTTTGGAGGCTTGTTTATCATTCAGACTGCTGCTCCTTTACTCACGCTTGTGTCGAAGAGCATATAGTTGTTCCTCATCCACTCTTGCATGCCATACCTGACTTCATAGACCCATTGTGTGCCCCTTCAGATTTTCATTTCCGAGTTGTAGAGTTGTTTTATTTAATGTATTCTTGTGTAGAATCTGTATCATATGAATTATATAATGGCACAATGATGACTTCTCCATTCCTTTTCTCATAACTTTAACAGTCCTTTTGCTGTTTGATTGCTTTTGAGTGGAGAGTTGATATCTTAAACCCACCTTCTAGGTTTGACTACCCTGTATTGTTTGAAAACTTTGTCATCCCGTTACTCTCACTCATTCCAGATTGCAGTGTTCAACATATTCATAAACAGGTCCATATGCAGATGCGTGGGGAACATCATGAAGTAAAAAGACCACATATTTTTAGCCTTTCTTTCCAATTTTTAACTTTTTCTAAAACAAGAGTTATCATCTAATAACTTAGTTTACCTAAGAGCCTTTAGTAAGTGACTTGCTTAAAGTCCAAGTACACCAGATCACTTTTATCCCAGTGCTTCTCAGCTTCTCTAGAGAGCTCTTCTGTTTACTGACTTTCTGGTACATGACTTCCCTCAAAAATCTCTATTTGCTCTTCCCTAGTGTACCCCCATGCTTGCCTAATTTATTTGTCTTAATAGGTGCTATGAATTTGCCTAATATGACCATTAGACTGTAGCTTCTGAAATTTCTTTAGAAAGACTTGGGTCACATTTGCTTTTCATTGCTCATGTACTTACTGAAGCTGATTTAAGTGATAGGTTACATGATTAAGTGATTCGGTACCGAAACACTTTTAAAGGATTTTATTGGCTAGCATGTGGTCCTGTGAAAATGTTACTCATCAACATTTCTTCTGGAATGGTTTTCTTCTAAATAGTCTAAAACTTCATTTGTTGATAGTGCACAAGGCTTCCTTTGTGCTCTTTGCCTGTAGTGTAGAACGTGTCTGGTCAATACAAATAGGTACTGATATCTAAGGCTTTACTCTTGTATAAAATATGTAATAGCTTTCACCACTGGAATTCTTAAAGCAGAAAAGCCTGCCTAATGATAGCTATGTGATGGACCAGAACACATCCAGAACACTTTTTTTTGGCCTGGGGAACACATTTCTATTTGCTTTTGGCTTTAAAAGTATACTTCATTCGTAGCATTGAAACTCTGTATTATTACTTGATCCTCCAAAGAGATCTCAGTCTATTTTTGCAATTGTGCAGTGTCCATGGATAAAAAAATCTTTTTAATGAAAATTCTGCTTTAAACAAACACATTCTTTAAAAGAATTTTAGAATTTATACTTTGTTCAAGTCCTCCAGTGGCCTCCAGTGATCAGTGTTATCCAATAGCCACTTGGATTAGAGCAAATACAAGTAAGAAAAGAATGATGAGATGGTGTCTGTATCTTGTAAAGTGCTGGTTTCTAGACTACACTAGGTTTATCAGAGCTGATATGACTTCTTGTACAATTATAATGCCTTCAATTGTAAAGGACAAGTGACATGCTATTTTTGGCATTGTACAAATACAGTGTACAAAGTCAAGACATTTCCTGCTCCAGTGTACATGTAATAGGATGATGAGATAATACATAAAAGATTCTGGAAAAGTATAGCACCAGTTATTGCGAGGATAAATCAGAAATTACTGTAAAAGAGTCGTAAATAATTTTACATTGAAATGTGTAAGAAAAATGTAGTTACCGAGCTAGTTTTAAAAAATTAAATGTTTATAAAAATAAGTCCCTTGCAGATTAAGAAAAAACCCCACACTGTGCCTTTTTAAAAACGTGACAAAATACACTGGCTAGATGTTGTACTTGGTTAACACGTTTACATCCAGTTTAACCAAATCGAGAAAATAAAATCACAATAAAAATTAAACTAAGCTTAAAACTGGTAGAGGTGAAATATTAGGTGTACTGTGTTTAAAGTGAGTTTTAACAGTAGCTTCTGTAAGGCCAGAATATTGTACAGTAATAGTAAGAATTTGCAAGTTTTGGTATAGATTTGATCTAAAAAGTCGCACAATCCGTTAGAAGTTAATAGTCATATTAATTGTCATATGAACCTCTGTACTCCAGCTTACCTAAGCAGTATTGCTTGTATGTGTTTAGAATAATAAAACTTTATTTTGTAGAACTAATATTTAATATCTGATTTGTTCACCTTTCTGACCTGTCATGCTAGACAGATAAGTTGTTCTTTGTATAATCACCTCTCATTGCAGCTCTTCAGGACTAGCACACACACACACACACACCCTTTTTAAATGATGGAGCAGTTTGAAATTTTAGTTTTTGTCTAAATACATAAGACTGCTTGGTTTTAATCTGAGAATATAATTGCATGTAAGGTATATTTGCTGTTGTTTTACTGTTTACATAGCATCTGTACTTATCAAAGTTATTTTAATCATGTGAAAACAGAATATCTCTGCCAGAGGGAATGTGCATTTGAAATGAGCGGCTTTAGAAATCTCTAGGCATTAGCCTTAAGAACTAGGTGGAGTGAAGAACTAGGAGTCTGAACGGGTCAGAGCTGATGCTTCAGAGGTTCACCAGAGCTAATTTTTCTATTCTGCTATAGCTGAAGTTACCAGAGTTGTCAGTCAAAGTTTGAAGATCTTAGCTAACTGAAAATACCCCTATATCCCCTCTTATTTGTGAATTTCCGATTTTGCTAACTCTTTGCTTGCTTTTCATGAGATATTTGACCTTGACATTTATAAAAACATTGAAAATATGATAAAGGGCTTAGAAGGCTTGATTATTTTAATTTTGCTGTTTAATAAAACAGTGTGTCTTCTGTAATGATAACTGAATTAATGGCTGTCTTGTTTTTTAGCTCATTGTTAAGCCATATACATTGTTAAATTCTCAAATATTCACCTGAAAAAAATTGTTCTATAAAATGCAGTTAAAACACTGATCTCTTTGAAACCTATTAAAGCAGAGAAATATAGGAAATCTGTAATAAGTAACATAGCTCTTTTGAATAGGACACAAAAGCATTACTTTCACAAAATTTATGTTGTTTACATGCCCAACTGGTAATATTAATGTATATGTACAAGATTCCTTATATATACAGGTTGAAACCACTTTGTGGAAATCTCCCCAAAGGGTTAGTGTTCTAGATTAGTCCAATCGAACATGTTTAAGGAGGCTTCGCATTTTGTTTTCTTGGATGAAGAAAGTAAACTACTTTGAAAGTCACTTCTCCTTTTCATGAACAGAAGATTTCTCATTTCTCAACAGGAAGACAGAGGCAGGATTAGTAGCTGTGTAGTATTGCATTGGTGCATCTTAAATTGATGTCCTAAAATGACTAAGAGAAGCCATTATCTGTTAATTTAAATCATCAGATCAGAGACTTCTTCTTTAAAGAACTTGAATAGGGAGTGATAGTAGATAATCGCTCTTGTGTGTATTGTCCAAGTTGCATTTCTGAAGTACTTTCTAAAGTTACAGTTGCATCCCCATGGAGTCTTCTACAAATAAGTTGGAATACAGTCTTACGCACACTCCTGGACATTAGGAAATACATAACTGGGTCTAAGCAGCTGTTAAAAGATGAAAATATAAGCATAACCTCATTGCACTTGTGAATGATCTCCTTCCAGTAACAAGATGGTTTTTGTAATTGTGATGTAATGTAGATGAATCGGAACACGTGATAAGGAACAAAACATATGGTGAAAATAATGAGTACAATGAAAGAATTCCTTGCTGTCTGGGTGTATTTTCCTGCATTAGGAAAGTTAGCTCTTTTTTTAGAAATTTTCAGAAGGTTCTTGGCAATTTTAACATATGAAAGTATCAAAAGGAAAAAAACTATCCAAAAAATGATAACAATGATATAATTTAAAATAGCTTCTGTCTTTGCCTTGTGTTTATCTCTGTAATGAAAGCACATAGTAGAATTGCCTTTTTCACTTTTAAAGAAAGATGGTGCAACTACTATTATAAATCCTGTCAGTGCAAGTGCCCACACTGTGCAACAAATATATATACTTCGTGTAGTAGTTAACATTTTAGGACGCTTCATGGACTTATTTATTTTTACATAACGATCTAGACTTATTAGTCCCAACAGTACTATGCTGATGTACATGTTCATATAAAACAGAGTTCCTACAATCTTGCATAAAATCGATCCAAACATCCAGGTATTTCCGGTAATATGATACAGTATTCGGAAGGGAAGACAGAAGATCAGCAGAAGGTCTGCAATAGCTACATTTAGTAAGTAAACTTGGATAGAATTCCTTTTCTGATGAATGCAGAGGAAAGCAAACAGCGCTATAATATTTCCAACCAATCCAATGACAAAAATAATGGAGTAAAAAAGTATTAAAGCAAATGACAACGAGTCTTCGTTCAAGGCACAACTGGCATTGTTTTGGATTTCTGATAAGTTTCTGGCTAGGTTGGTTTGATTACTCCAGATGACTTCCCTGTATGGAAGAATGTTCAGAAAATCAGCTGAAGTTGCAGCCATCATTTGTTAGGATTTTCTTTGCTGCTCTGTAGAGATTTAAAGAGAAATTATAGGCATTAATCACCAAGCACTTTCATATGTTTGCTTGCTTTATTGCATACACAATCTGAAGTTACATAAAAGTAAATAAGATAATAAGTAAAAAAGTGAATTAACCTGAGCTGAGCTAATTGTTGCGGAGTAGAAGGACTTTCAGCCATATCTCACGATATGATGTAATCCTAGAAAAATCAGTTCCCTGGGTTTTTTTTCCATGTGAAGTGGGCAAAAACAGGTTGACACGCACAGTGTACTCATGCAGATGATGATTCTAATAATTGCTTCCTTAAACTATGACTCTCTTGTTTTGAAATAAACATTTAAATTTTGCTGCAAATTTTAGAAATCGATACATTTTTTGCTTGATCCATAAGTACAAATAACTTTTAAAACATTATGAAGTTCTGTTAAAATTGGCTTTTGTGACCAGTGATTTTGTGACAGTAAGAACATTTTTTAATTAAGATGCAAAAAGTGTGGAAGCATAGCTAAGTGAAGTATTCTCAGTTTTGGTACAAGATACATAGAAATACATCAAAACGATACTAAACAGTATTAATTTTAGATAGGTACCCAGTATCTCTTTCATGCAAGTCACTGGTTATCAACTGCCAGTTGTTTTTCTAAATGGTAGCTACTTGGCTATATATTCTGCTATAAGTAACACTGTGTGAGTTACTAATATTACAATAGCTTTTAATAATATCTTCATATAAATTTAAGCTTTTTTTCTTTTGTTGACTGTTACATTCAGGGTTGTGCAAGAAAACTAATATTAGCTTGAAACCACATTAATGCTGTGATGAACAGATTGTTTTCACGTTTTGCTTGTTTTCATAAAATTTCTAATTACAATGAGCTTTCTTTTGGCCAGGAAGGTATAATCTTAGAAGATAAAAATCAGCTTTGACCAAAAAAGGAAAACCAAAAATAGTGTGGTTGAGAGAGCAGAATAGTAATGAGCTTTTTAAATAGTTAAGGTGGTTAGTATTAGTGTAAATTCTGTGCTTAACTTATGTGGCATATTGATAAAATACTGCATACAGTATATTTTGAATTTTTTTAAAAGGACAAGCTTTCTGTTCCCCTAATCGCATAAAAAAACAAAACTGTTCTTGGTAATCTGAACTAAATCCTGCAGCAGAAGTAACAAGAAAAAATGCTCTTTGCCGTATACATAAATTTGAAACAGTTCTTCCTGTGTACGAGGTCTTAAAAAAGGCATATTTACATTTAAATGTGCAATATAGCTACAGCAATAAAAATGGCAGCATTTTAAGCAAAAATCTTAATGAGATCTAATACTGTGTATACAGAATCTGAATTATTGGGTGGACAGTCTAAGCCTCCCATGCTGGCTGATCTTATAATTGCACTGAGTATGTCTGTGCTGTGTTAGCAGTCTTATTAAAAATTGCTGCATAATTATATTTGCCATTTAATATTATCTGAATGAGAAATAATTTTAGAAGTTTCATCTGATAAATAACTCAATGCTTTCAAACACATCTCGAAAGCTATCTTCCACTTCAATTTCTTGTTTATGTTGTTATTTTGTAAAAACCCGTGACATATAATGACTTACATAGGTAGTTACATCTTTTGGGTGAATGAGATGGAAAAATCAATTACATTGCAGATGCTAAAAGCTGTAATGTTTCTAATATATAATGTTTTTACCTATAAGCAAGAGGCATATTTGGCTTGAATCTAAGTATATTAAAGTTTTGAAGGTAATTTGTCAGTAGTACATCTGTAATTTGTATTTTAATTGAAATTTATTTTACTATAGTTTAAGAGGAAGCTACTTACCGTTTATTAAGAACTTCTGCTGATTTTTCAAAACCACTGGTGAAGAGAGGAAGGAGTAACATGCATGTCCTCTTACTAGAAAGTTAAAGCACTAGCTTCTCTACAAAAGTGATAAGAATCAGCTGACACAGTGCAAGTAGCAATAAGGGGAAGTTTAACTAATGTTGCAACTGTATTTTTTGAAGGTATTTTTAACTAGCAAATTTCAGTTTATTGAAAATATTGGTTTTGATGTTAATTTGGACTTTTCTGGGGGAAGTTCTGTTTTTTTTAAAAAAAATAAAAAGTCTCTGAATTTCACTCTGAATTGGAGAGTTTAGTTTTTTCATAGAAACTTTGTTTCTAGTGACCGGTTTCGGTGGCTGCCTTTTATTATGTTGGCACAAGCTATCTTCTTTTTAATACTCTCATCAAAACAATATCACTTTTTTAAAAGTGTGGAATAAAAATATATCAACACTTCATTAAAATGTCATCTTTTCCTTTTGTTGGTGTAGATCTCATCCATCTGTCATCTTCTCCCCTGTCATGGGGTGAGAAATTTGAGTGTGTTTTTTTTTTTTTTTTTTTGGTCTAATGACAACACTGACAGAGTATGAAAGTGTTCAGAGTGTGCAGTATGATCATTTCAGTTAGGCAAAAGTAAAATATTCAGAGATAATACCGTGTTAAATAGGATATAAGAAACTGAAAATTTTATTTATAAATCACAAATTTAAAAAGGCTTTCTGGAAGAGCTAACATATAGTAGCCTAAATTTATTGATCATCTCGAGAATATCGTCTTGACTTGATGTTCTACTTAGTATTTGAAATGAGAATTTCCATATTGACGCTCCTAATATATCGTCTGGCTAGGAATCAAGTTTGTAGGGGATTCTGCTGATTTCAGTTAGATTTCCAAAGAGTCTATGATTTCTTTCTTGAAGCTGCATGTTACTTTGCAGCTGTGTTTTTTCTAAAGGAAAACATGGATGGTTACAGATGATGACTTTGCAGGTAGTCAGATTCAGCCATGTAGTTCCTTCTCATTAATCCAACCCAAAGCTCTAAATTTTTGTTTTGTTTTGTTAATATATTTTCTATCAGTTATTTATATAATGTAATGTCACAAAATCTGAGTGCTCTGCTATAACAAGTAAATAGTAGGGAAGTATCAGAGGAAACAATTTGTGACTCTGCTATGTATATAGAGTAGACTATGGGGAAGTACAGCTTTTTTAGAGTCTTCTGATATAATAATGATTTCCTTCTAGCCTAACATCTAATTTAGTAAGTTCATCTTGTAAAAGTTGTTGTGGAGCTATGGGGGTTTTACAAAATGGTCCCACAACCTAAATTAAAACCATACTGGTCAGCTGGTGCACACAAATACATACGAAGAACTTGTATATGGATTCTTCCACAGTTTACTTAGCCATTCATGCAGGAAGGTTGTAATTGTGCTTTTTCATGTTTGAGCAGTTTAGGTCATTCACCTCCTAATGTGATTTAACCTAAAATCCCTCTGTGGTTTAGTGACTATGTAATGGGCAAGTGCTTTATTCTCCAAAGGTACTGAAAATTCTCTGAGAAGTTCCTAGCAGGAGGACTGGTGCAAAAGATAATCTAACTGAAGGCCATGCGTTTCTGTCTTCTGACAGTGTTAAGTAATACAGAGGCATTCCGTATTTTGAGTTCGCAGTTTTGTAATTTATGTAGTAACGTATTCTCAGGAAACAGTGTGCAGATTTGACATTTGTCATTTTAAATAATATGTCTGACTGTGCAAAGGATGCTGTGAGCAAATATAGGAAATAGCTATACATTAATTACAGTATTTGTTATGTGTATTAAATACTAAATTGTGATTAATAGGTGTTGTTTATATGCTGCTTCCTCCTACCTATCCCCAATCTCTACCTTTGCAAATGGTTGTATAATATTATTCTGTTTTTATATTTTGCATCTCACTGTTATTGACAGAAGGAATGTAGAAAATTAAGGGCATGTACGATTGCACAGGGAATGCAGTTTAAAGACCTAAACAATTTCCCCCTCACTAGAATATTCGTTAGAAATGTTTTAGGGATATTCCTTTTCTTTTCTGCAGTTGGAAACTAACTGGTGAAACCTGTGATTAAGGCCCAAAATAGTGTTTTATATTCTTTGTGTGAAGAATAAAAGTGTGTAATAGTTTCAGCTGAAGAATTGGAACAGTATAAGGCTTAAGTGTGAAAGGTAGAAAGAAAAAGTAATACCAGAAAAGAAATTCTTGGCAGACTTTCATCGTTATCTCCATTTTATTGCTATTTCACTTTGTGTTCTCTGTGAGTACTGATAAGCCCTGAAAAAGACAGTTAGAAGGGAAACCAGACAGAGAGGAGTTCATGCCAAAAAAATCTGAAATAAAGAACTCCATTCAAAAAACAAAAACTCTAGCTTCTGTTTGCTAGCTAATGAAGATGTTTTCCTAAAAGCAGATTGTACTTTTCAAGTATCGTAATAATCTGTCTGTTTTTTCTTTTCAGCCACACTGTGTATTGCTTGCCTCAAAAGAGAATTCAGCTCCTGTAAAGCTTGGTGGCTTTGGTGTAGCAATTCAGTTAGGAGAGTCTGGATTAGTTGCTGGAGGTAAGAAATTTAGTGGGTTTTTTTCCGTCAAAGTTATAGAATACTATGCATGTTGTACTGGAGAGTTCTTTTCTTCCAACACAGCCTGGCCTATAAGATAAGAACTCAAAAATAATCTTTCAGTAAAGATTGTGTTAAGTTTATAAATGCACACAGTTAATCTAAACAACCAATCAATTGTACCTCATTGTTTTGTGTACATAAAATACATACTATATATGCAGAGTATTAAATCCCTCTAAATGTTACTCAACAAGAGCTTACACTGTTTTGATCAAAATAAAGTTGAAAATGCAAAGATTTTTGCATATTAATATAATCTGTGGCATAATTGGTCTGCACATGACAAACCAAATAAGATAAAAGTGATACCAAGATTGAAAGGTGTCAAAGCAATTGATTTAACGCTCCCCTGTGGTTCTTGCCAATTTCTGTCAGACTGCCACGCTCTGTTTAATAGAAAAATCGTATTAATTATTACATGTGACTCTTTTCTATGTTTTTATATTTCATTCTAAGTATTGCATAAGACATCAATATCTTGATACATATGTATATTTTTTGGCTGTGTTTTGTTTTTTGTGAATTTTATTTCCTCTAGCTGCCTTCCATATTGTTCCAGACAATAGGGTTATGCTTTACTCATCCTGCACAGATGAAGACCCAATCAGTTTTCTTATGCTTTCATTGCCAGAATAGGGGACCACAATAAAGGATTTCATTAGGATTTTTTTCTTCAAAAGGGATAATTCCCTTTCAGTTCAGTGCTTCTGCAAAACCTCAGCTTTCATAATTAATTCTTTTAAGATGTGTGTCATTTTGGCTTTTATATGTTCTTTAAAATAAAAGGCAACCCCAACATAAGCACACCAACAGTTTCCATTCTTTTCTAGATATGTCTAATATCCTGGACATTTCTTATTACCTGGAAACCTAGATGCATCTTTTCAAGGAAAATATCCGTTTGTTAAAGCTACTGTTGTTTCCTTAATAAGAAGGTCACTTCTTTATGTTGCTTTTACACTGTTTTTCAAAGTATTCATATTCTTTTGGTTTCTTCTCTTTCAACATTGTTTTCTGTACCTCTGCCTCCGTGGGTTTTTTTTAAGTAATAGTTCTTACACTTCTTTTCATAATTCTCTTATCTTCCTTCTTTATATTCTCACTGAGCAACTTCATCCGTGTCTTCTGTTTCAACTGCTCTTTTGGAGCTAGTCAGTTGCATTGTACTCCAACTTCCAGCTGGCTCACAAAAAACTCGAGTTCAGCTTTCTCCCAAAATTTGTCATATCCTTCCTTTCCTGAAACTATTCACAGTTCTGTGATCCCACTCGTTGTTCACATGCTCAACCTGTTTGCATTATCAATGTTTATCTTTCCTTTTTTTTAATGTACAATTGTTTTCATTCCTTTCCGATTGTCTGCAATGTTTGTAGAATCTCCTTTCTTTCCTAATCCTCATCAGTACAATATTTCTTTGCGTATTGGTCGACTTTTGCCTTATCTGTCTAAACATCTGCCATATTAGTCTGCCTTCATATTTTCTCTCTCCCTCTCTCTGTCTCAGCTGTCACTTTCCAGTTGTAGCCTTTTCATTAGCACTTCTTACTTTCAGCTTCAAATTTAAGCTTTCTTACCTCCAGGGATACCTACATTAATTCCACTTCATTTATATACCATATGAAGTCTCATTTCTACTACTTGTCTCCAGTTTCCTCCTTTTCTCTTTCCTCTCATCTTCCATTGCAGTCTTTACACTTCAAATACATCTCCTATCTAGCAGTTCTTTTCTCCTCCAGTGTCCTTTCTGAGGGCATATTACTAGAGAATCACCTATAAGGCACCTGCAAGATTTTTTCTTCCACCTTATATTAATAACCCATTTGAACCAGACTCTAAATTTCTTGTAACAAATCATTTACTTACATATTTGTATAGAACTAAGCTATATTATTATGCCCTGTAGATTAGCTTTGTAGTAATAATTTTTTTCTTAAATTACAGGTACTACTTACTTGTCAATTGTCTCCTGAATGAAATAGAAATTCTCTACTTGCACAGAAATTTCTGATCAGTATAATACCCAGCCTGTTCACTGTCATGTTCTTTTCCTAATTTTTAATTAAAAACATTAATTCTGGTTAATATAGTCAGTTATTTCCCCCGCAGCATGTCATTCGCTGTATTTGATGATTCTTTTCAGACATAACTTATCAAAGAAGGAATGCGCAATTGAATGAAAACTATTATGGTACTAAGATTCCCTTACTGACCTGAAAAATCCCTGTGCTCCTAAACTATTTTGAAGTTCAGTAGATCTTAAAAATTTTACCAAGACCAGAAATGCACTATCTTATAGTTACAGAAAAGTACAACACTTACTAACCTTTCTGTATATAGGTAATTAATATGTATTAGCACAATACCCTAGAAGAATATACTCATTTCTAGTGTAAATCCCCATGTAGATTATCCTGATATTCAAGGACAGAAATGTTTTTATCTTTCCTTATTTTATGTTGTTTGGAGTATCTTATCTTTCAAACCAGAAAAGGAAAACTTTCTTTTAGAAAAAGCATGTCAACATTCAAGGTAATATAACTGTAGTAAAGTTCAACTGATAGGATTCTTCCCTTAATCTTGCATACAGAAAAAAGCCATTATGCAGAAGCTCTTCAATATTTGTGATGGTCGCTCTTTATTGTGATAGTATTGTTCCCCTGAAATGGGAGGTGCTATATTTAAAATATTCAGAGCTTACCTAGCTTTTTTTTTATTTTGCTTTTCTTATTTTCATGCATATGTGTCATTTTGCTTTACCTTTTCACGTTGATATGCCTGTGCCTGACAAGCCCAGTTCGTGTATCCCAGGAGAACGTGAATAGAAACCATTAGGTACCTCAATGTCTGCTAAGCCTACCTTCTAGGGTATAGCCGTGGCTTAATTAGGACTTTGGAATTCTTCTAACTTACCAAGGGAAATCTTTTTTTCCAGTACACCTGACTCTTTTAAAAAAAATGCTTGTTTTTGTTTTTTTCTGATAAAGATAAAGTAAATCCTGAGTATCGAGAGTAGGCCAATCCTGATCTTTTGAGATAAGTCAAGAGTCAACGTGCATTGTTCAGAAGGATCATAACTACAATGTCCTTTCAAGCAAATAGAGGGTTATTTAACAGAAGTGTTAGAGAGCCCATGTTAACAAGCAGATACTAGATGTCATTAATGGAAGTATCTGTGGAATAAATTTTAGGAAAATGACTGTAATTTATCAGCTAAGAATCCAGTGGAGTTTATTTTTAAGGGAGTTTAATCATTATCAAGCAACTACAGAAACCAATGGATGTAGCCATAACTCATTTTGCATAAGACCGAAAGGGAAAATGTAAGGAAATACTTTTTGTTCCATTATGTTTGCCTATAGGCTGCAATTCAATGCATAAGAATCAAGATGTGTCATCTTCTGAATTACAGGAAATTGTTTTCATGAGCTACCAATCTCTGAAGTTCTCTTTTCTTGGGGTTCTTATGATCAGAAGGGGAAAATCCTGCTAAAGTGGTATTCATTTGGTGCATTCAAGTAGGTAATTTAAGATGAAATTCTCTCAATATAGCCAGTAGTTATAAATCATCATAATTTATAAATGAAACTTTAATGGAACAGGGTGTAGACAGGAAACAGTCCAACATGTTTGCATGATTATGATGCAATTGGAGAGGTAGTGGAACCCAGCAAGTCAGTGATTTAGTAGAGCAATTTCATGTTAAGATCTCATTCTTCTTCCTTGGAGGAATTTTCTTCCATAATGTAGTATGAATTGTCACAGTATTTTCTTAAATAAATGTGGTGATGTCACATGTATCAGATACCATATCTTAGGTGCTGAGTCTTAGGACTTTCACCTATTATACAGTATAAGTGTCTAAATAAACAGAAGCCATTGAGTCCACAAGTGATTTCTATTTCCTCCACTTAATTTTTTAAATTCTCCTGGTTTCAACTAGTACAAAATCAGATAACTACATAGACTTCATGGTATGAGATTCTGTACTAGCTGTTAAGTCATGTTTGTCTATGGATAGCTGACTGCTTTTCTATTCACTTTTTATTATTAGCAGCAAAAAGTGATAGGAACCATTTGCCAGTCCAGTCCAGTATGGATTTTTCACTAAGTATTAGGTAGCTCCCTAAAGTTCCTTCAGAATCATATAGTATCTTTATGGATCCAAACAAAATCATCATCATCATCTTACTGGCAAAAGTCTTCTGTGCTCTTCATGGAAGTACACCACACAGATACCAGGTGTTTTCAGTGCTTCATCAGCCAGCCTTTTAGAGTTGGTACAAAAATGGCAAAGGAAGGCATTACCATAAATTTCCCTTGACCCTTTCCCAAAGACCATTGAATTGGGGAAAAACTCTCAAAGTTCCTTATTAGTGATATGTTCCTATCAATGTAAAATAATCTTCTTGGTGGTTTTATATACCCCAGTTTAAAAATATTGTTTTTGGAATGTTGTATTTTTACGCTGACCAGACTTTTTTGTTTGCTCAGCATCAGTGTCTAAATGGCACAGAAAATCTTTCATTTTCCAAGGGGAGATAAACATTTGTAAACAGAGGTCCTACACCAGCATTCTTCTTTTTGCTTAAGCAATAGTGTTTTATTCCTCTGCACAGCAAGACTCTCTCAATATTTTTGATTTTTTTGAAAAATAAAAAGATATTTGAGTCTCTTCAAAACTTTGTCTCTGATACTTTGTTTTATTCAACAGATACAACTGTGTTTTACTGTCTCTCAGAATTTCCACTTCACATCTGGGTTAATTTGAGAGTGCTTACAGGAGGCTAATGTGGTTAAAAATCAATTTAGATTTACTTCCTCCATCATCATTTTGTGGCTAAAAAAAAGGCCAATGAATCAATTATTATAATTTGTCTGGCTATCATGTGATCTTTGTTCATTTTCTGGGCACTAATATCCAGATGTCCAGTTGTCTGCTGATACATCTTTTTAAACACATTTTCTTCAGACAGTCTTCTGTGCTGAAGTTGAATTGCTTTTTTTAATCTAGTCATCTTCTCTGTACACCAGCTTTAAACATCTCTGTTGTCTGGAGTAATGTGGAAAGGAATTAAAAGTAGTAAAATATGATCTCTCTGATCTATTGTGTGTGATTCCTTGCTTTCTTCCACATTATTCTGGACATCCTGCTCTTTTAGAAACTTCTTAATTTAAAAACATATTTCTTATTACACTATGTGAGAGGTCAGATGGTGATGTGTATTAGTACCTCACATTTTTTTCCTAAAAATTATTTGTTCCAGTTGTTTCCTTATACATCGTTCAGATACTACTGCTGTTGAAAGACTCTTCTTCTGATATCTTGATCATCAGTCCCCTGCCTTAGGGATGACAAAATCTGATTGGGTCTCTGTATATACTCTTCTTGTGGAAAGCATAGCCCTATTGTCTGGAATAATATGGAAACAGTCATAGGAACTAAATTACCAAAGGTAAGTCAAAATTTATCTTTAGTGCTTGTGAATGATATCAGATTGGCAACACTGAGGACTGAAGCTCCGTCTTTACCACAGGAAAAATCAGCAAAAATAGCAATTTTACACATTTCCACAGTATCAACATGCTTCAAATGTGGCTGATAAGAAAGCTTGCCTCTAGAAATAAGATGTCTAACAGGCTGTGCCCATTCAGGCAATGAGTGCTTCCTGGGAGAGCAAACACTTTGATATAAGCATTTATTTATAAAGAATTGGACAGAGGCAAGTATCACATTCAACACATGCCAATGAAGAGTCTTCATATAATGATTTTCAGTTAATGCTACTTTAGAACAAGTAAGAAGATCCTAGAAATAGGTAAAAACATAATTGATTGCAGTCCTTCATGTGACCTCTCCTCATACACAGACACAACTAAGAAGTAATTTGTGTGCATGCATCCAATATTTATGTAAATAAAATCATCCTATTTGTCATGGGAAGTCATTAGAATATATCCCTGAGTGTTCTTATTATTCTGAAGAATACAGGACCTGTAGAAAGCAGAAGGTGTCTTTTCAAAGAGAGGAAAGCATCTTTGCTCACTTTTCTGTCTCATCCTACCTCCAAAAAGATACAAAGGTTCTGCCAAAACACCAAAGAAAATTCAAAAGCTTCTAGAATATTTAAAGATAATTGAACTGTTGTGAAGAATACGTACTTTAAAATGTTATACTGTGGACATGTTTAGAATCCAAACTTGTCTACTTAGATAATCAGCCTACTTTTTCAAAAATTATTAAAAGTTTAGGCAATGGGTAAGATGCCCATAAAACAGAAACATTTTACCAAAAACTGTAACAGACCATAAGCAGAAGTGCTAGTTTGGTCTAAAGAGCAGCCAGTATCCAGGACTTTAGCAAACTTTGTTGTATATAGATTTCCTTTATTCTGTTAATGACACATACCTTACAGTTCTTGTAGCTGTAACATAGGAAAAATCCATATCTATATGTAACTTCATGGCTTCACTCCATTCATTTTGCACAGATAAGTGCAGTAGTTCTTGTTTAGACAACAGTTTTTAGAATAATCTCAGAAGTGTTATTTGCTCCTGTGGTGGACACAGTGAAGTAGTTAGTTGTCATGAGGAAGATGCCAGCAGTCCCAGAAATGATTTTAGCCTTTTTAATAGAGTTTGTAATATGTAGATGTGTTTGTTCCTGTGTAATTGGACAGTGCAGATCTCAACTGATCAAGTTGCTGTTTGTTCTGGGTTGGCTCTTTCATGGGAGTGAAATTGTGATCTGCTTCCATGTCTGAAGTATCAGGATCTTGAAATCTTCACTAAAAAGTTTACAAAACCAATCATTTTGTAATTTGTATTATAGCCTTTCTTTTAAACATTCACTCCTGGTTAATTATATTGCAAGCAGTGGTAAATGGCTGGGGGGGTTTTAGGTTAGTGTGCCCTTCTCTCTCACTTTTTGACTTTATATACTTCTTATTTAAAATTTAAAAGCAAGTATTAAGGTTTAGTAGTACTGATTTGTCATCATGCTATAAAGTAACATCCATTTTTTCTACAGTTGTAGCAGGGATCTGTTGAGGGTCTTACATAGCTGTATAAGATGTGACCCAACTAGTCTAGTCCTTTTGCTTAACATTAAGCAGTTCATTAAGGTGGGTTTGTCCATGGTATGTTGCTTTTGAACCGAGACAGCAAAGATCCCGTTCTTTTACGTGTCATCTAAGGTCTGTATGTTCCTAGAAAGGAAAAAAAATGATTTAAGCATATCAGAGAGGGACAGTGTTTTTTAACTGTAACTTCTAAGTTTGTCAGAGTTTGTCTGTAAGAGAACTTGAGTACTAAGTAATATGCAACCTCACAGTCTGGTGAGGTACTGAATTGTCTACAGATAAAGTAAATGAGGAACCTTGAGGTATCAAGAGGCTATAGTTTGTCCAAGGTCATGCACAGCAAGTAGGGACTAAGCCTCAAGAAGCTGTTGAGCTTTTCTTCTTCTGTTTAAAAAAAAAAAAAGTGTATATGGAGAGAAAAATGATAGTGTGATGAGGGTCGTTGATAATGAACACAGTGATGACAAAATGAATGCATGCTGCATAAAAAATTCTTGCATATTATGTTTTGTCTGCAATTTTGATAAGTTCACTGATGCGAGTTATGTTTGTTTTTTGTTGATACGCAGTAGCTTTGTAAGTATTTTCATATTTCCTAGCCCTGTGGTCAGGAAGAGAAGTAGAGAGAGGACAACTAGAAATTGTTGTCTACCATCAAGACACTTCCTTTCAAAATTTAGGGAAGCTGATTAATGCACAGTTTCAAGTCAGTGTTTTCTTCTGCATATATTTGTGAGTACATAAGGATGAGGATTTTTCTGGTTCACTGATTTCTGCAAAGTTCACTTTGAAATTCAAACATTTGCTGAAGGGGAAAAGGAAGCAAAAAAAAAAAAATCCTGTGCTTTTGATACTCTCTTGACACTGTAGATTACTTAGTTTATACAACCATGATTAAATCAGGTAAGGCGACTGTTTGTACTGAAAACCGAAACAATTTACCTTTTTTCCATTTATTCAGTATTCTGTATGTTAACAGCATATCCACATAATGCTATTATATTGCACGTGTTGCTATTATACAACACAGAGAAAGCACAGAATCGATAGCTGTTATGCAAGAGACATTTTCCTTAGAAAGGGATGTTCTATAGGTAGGCCTTCAGTGTAGTACAAATACTCAGCTGACATAAATGCATCGGTGGGGAAAAAAAAAATTAAGCCCGCTTCCATTACAGTACACAGTCATTTTTAAAACACATTCCTCTCTGCAGCAGTTGTTCACTTATACCACAAAGAAGCCCAAGCTGAGAGGAGTGGCACATTATATATATTATAAATATACATTAAATCAACTTGGATATCATTTAGTACATATGTTTCTTATTTTCGTTCGCTCACGTAGATTCATGTAGCCATGTATGTCTGTCATTTAGTGCTTTTTTTAATATCTGTGTTTGTTGTGATATCCTGTCTTCTAGTGATTTCTGCTGTGCCTTTAATCTGTATTTCTGTTGACTTCCCAGATTTCATAGCAGCAATTAGAAAGTCTTATAGTAAAGCAGAATCTTCGGAGTATCTATGTTCTTCCATTCATAGTGATACATAAGATTTAAACAGGACTTTCATTATTACTAAAATTTTTTCAATGTGTAAGAAAGGTTGCACCTCTTCTGAGATTGCAAATGGGGATCTCTGCACTCACATGCCAGTAAATTTACCACTGAAATAAACAAAACTGGAGTAATCCATGCTGCTTTGATGACTTCCATGATGTCTTCTGTATCAAAGGTTTTCATACTGTGTTATCTGTACCACTAATGTCACCTGAGCGGTTTTTAAGTGATATACAAATATTGTTTGAGTAAGTAAGTGTTGCTTCTTGAGTACATGCATAGCCGTGGAAAAGAGCTGGAAATGTTGATGCCCCTGCTGTCACCAGTAATGGCACTTTAGGAAAAATAGTTAGGAAACCCTTAGAGATGGAGATTTATAAGCACATGCGTTCTCAGCAACTTCTTATGCACAGTGCATCCCTTTTCCTTCCCTTCCCCATCCCCAGGCATCTAGGGATATATCTGTGAGCTTGAGGAGTTGGCTTTGTGCTTTATCATTTAGACAGAAAGGTATTGCATAAACCTGTCAACTGTGTATAACCAAAAAGAGGAATCAGTAATCTTTGGCTATGCCAGATGTCTTCCTCTGCCGAGAGTAAATGCTCCTCTTCTTTCCACATTGGTATGAGGGGTGAGCAGGACATGCAACATCTTGTTATTTTCCTTTTTTAGCCTGTGAAGGAATTACCCCTTCACTATCATATCAACCTAGACTGCATGGACTTCTTAATTTACCAGTCTAGTTTAGTAGCAAGGTAATAGTCCAAAAGATTAGTTGGTACTAAATTTGTTTAGTTTCCTTGGGTGCACATTCATTACTAAGCCAAATCAGTAATGTCACAGAACCACTACTACGTGGCAACCATTAGATGCACCGTGTGAAACACATCAGCGTTATCTTTCTATCTACTGGAAGGTACTGTTTACTGCAAGAAAATAAACAGCATATTTGCTAGCATTTTGCATCCTTGTTGACAATTTCAGTAGGTCAGCTAAGGTTTGAGCAGGTCAGCAGACCAAACTTGGCTCTCACTTACTAGAGGCAGCTTTTTCAAATGAGCCGTGTAGACAATATGTTTGTACAGGTTCTTTGGATAAATAATTCCTGTTTCCAAGGTTTCTCAAGTTGATATTTTTCTGTTTATATAGAATGTTCCACTGAAGAATCTTAGTGCTTTTAAATGAATGCTGTTTCCTGCCTTTCAGGGATAGGATAGAACATTACTCAATTTATGAAAGTATAAATCAAGCAAAAGAGAAAACTAGTGATTAGTCTAACTGGACACGTTTAATAAATACTGAACTGGAGGAAAAAAGAGTTTTGAAAGTTTAATCCACAAATAAAGTTGTTTTAATTTAATGAAGTGCTATTCTTCTTTATTTCCAAGTTTGACACACATTGCTTTGACTCAATTTTGTTTTTATTTCTATTTAGGACGTGTAGGAACACCTCATTTTATGGCCCCAGAAGTGGTAAAAAGAGAACCTTATGGGAAGCCTGTAGATGTTTGGGGTTGTGGAGTGATCCTTTTTATCCTGCTAAGCGGTTGTTTACCTTTTTATGGAACCAAGGAAAGATTATTTGAAGGCATTATTAAAGGAAAATACAAGGTAAATGACAGTATGCCTGAGTTCTTTACCAGTAAGATGAACTCTGCTGTTAAAATTTCTGGAAGTTGGTTTCTTTATTTAGTTTGACTTAAACTTGAAGCTCATAGGAAGCTGTCTCTGTTACTCAGAAAGAGATTATTTTTTTTTCTCTCCAATCCATTTTGTTCATATTGTGTTTCATATCAATGGTAGCATTTAGAAGGCAAATTTATTTACTCAGATGAAATAGAATGCAACCATTAGCCCCAATTGTACATGGAGCTCAGTAAGATTACATAAGATATCGCTGTAGAGTATAGCAATCTGTGTGTTTCTTCCGTTTTATAGATCATTTAATTTTTTTAACCAAATAAATGCCCTGTCATAAAAACTGATCATCATGTTGCCTCAGTTTAAAGTAAAATGCATGTTACTGTAAAAATGTGGTTAGACATTTTTCTTTTTATTACTTTATGTAGTAAAGTACAGCTGATTATTCAGGAGGAGCTACTTGCAACAGAAAGCAAACCACTCTGCATGCAAGATAAGCATGTTCCACGAGATAGGCATTCTGGAGCCACTCTAGAGACATATTAAAAGGTTCTACTTTGCCATTTTTGCTGCTTTGTCTAAGATCATACTGTTTTGCAATACTTCTGCACCAAAGATCATACATATTCTGTGTATTAGCGGAATAAGAGTAGAAACTATTAAAAGTGTCTGATAGTCTGTAGTGTGTTGTATGAAGTACTTCTTTTTTAAAAAAAATATATGTATTAACAGCAGTCTACTGAAAGATAAGTGACAGCTGTGCCATGTCACTTGGCCAAGAGTGTATTTTTTTAACTCTTGGCATTTGATGTTCATAGAAACAGCGGGATTTTTTCAAGGCACTAGTTTTTGGATTTCGTAGACCATCAGATGCTCTAGTTTCACTTTATGGGAGACTTCTCTATGGAATCTCTCAAGCCACAAAAACCTTCTGGAAGTTTAGAAGTTAACTTCTCTTTCTCAAAAAAAAAAAAAAAAAAAAAAAAAAAAAAGTCATGGCCAGCACATTGTGCCTCCTCAGTTCCTTTTCTGTTCCTGTTTCCACGATAATATGTCTATTCAGTGAAAATAGTTAAGGATTTCAAAATAGTTATAAACTTGCCATTACCTTCATTTCATTATGACTGGAAAAAATGACAAATGACAACTATAAATGTGCATTTCATAGCCAGATAAGTGTTCCTGAGTGCTTCAATCTAAAGGGATAAATTTTTTGTTAAAGACTGGTTGTAGATAAAATAGAACTCTTTAAATGAACAGTTCATAATATTGCAAAAAGTCTTGTCGTAATTTTGAATTTTCATTTAGTACCTCATAAAATTATCAGTGTATCGTCTGAATAAAACTTAAGCTCTTCATAAATTAAATATTAGAAATAGCTTAAGGATAGAATCCTTTACGACAGAAACAATTTTCTTAGTTTAGTATGATTTTATTGGTTATCCATTCTCTTGAATACTTGGACACAAACTTGCATGTATGCATAACATGAAAATATCTAAGGATAGAGCTCTGCTCTAAAAAGTGTGAAGTGCATGATTGCTTCAATTATTGATCACATATCAGTATGCTATCCTCTCTGAGTGACTGAAGATGCTGCATTGCTGCTTAACTGTTGTAAAGTTGAAAGGAATTTTCTGGGGAGAGGCATTGTCCACAGTAGCAAGGGGGCAGGACTGAAGTATTTCACAAGAAACATTAACCAACTCCCTTCTTACTCAAAATCAGTGGCATGAAATTGTAGCATTATACAGATACTGTTGTCTTTCCTTATATTGATTTATGGAGTAGATTTAATTTCCAAATTTATCATATGTATATTTAACTGCTGGTCAAAGCCTAACTGTTTTTGATTTTCACAGTGAAAGGCCAGTTTTATCTGAACAAAATGTAAGACGGAAAGTCTTAGAAAATTATACTGTGATTATATCACAGGATAGGTGGTACAATGATCTGTCTTCCGATCTTTTTATGCAGTTTCATTAGCAATTAATGTACAGTTTTGTAAGTTACTGTAAAAGTTACAAACTTTTTACATTATTATGATCAGATATTGAGAAGTACTAACCAATGTCAATCTCTGTGATTACCTTTCATAAACAACAGCGGTTTTGTACTCTTACCACTAATTTAATTTCTTTGTCTTGCTTGTAATCAGATGAATCCTAGACAATGGAGCCATATCTCTGAAAGTGCCAAAGATCTGGTACGCCGTATGCTTATGCTAGATCCAGCAGAAAGGATAACAGTATATGAAGCACTGAATCATCCTTGGTTAAAGGTAATAAATCAAGCTATATAAAGATCAGTTATCTCTTCAAGGGAGAAAATAGATTTATTTCTTCGAACTTTTCAGAGTAGACATCACATTATATAAAACGTGTGATAATATGCTTTAACTCCTTTGAGATTAGAGCCTGAGATTTTGATAATTTCCGATCTTGAACCCTTGCTTACCTGCAAGAGCAAACTTGCTTGTGCATCTTAGGCAGCATCAGAATATAGGGGGCAGGGCTGTGTAGAATCAAGTTTGAAGAAGGAACTCTTGTGTCTTTCTGTGGCGCTCAAACTCCAGAGAAGTTCTCTTCTTTGCTCAGTCATACCTAGACCTCTTTTCTATTATGCAGCATATAACAATGCAGTTTATTGCAATATATTATATTTCTTAACTGTGCTGCTTTCTTACATCAGATCTTCTGAAATGTCCCTCTAGAGTGAAAGTAGTATGTAGTAGTGAGTTGCTCAGAGGTCGCTGTAAGTAGTTACTGGACACTGAAGATTAACAACAGAAGCAGGAGAATATATGCTTAGTTTCTCAGCAGCCTCATTAATAGGCTGGGCTAAACATGTTACAGTTGAAGAATTATGATGGTGTTGTAAATTTAAAAGGTAGCAAGTACTGGTTCAGAGCATTGTGTTTTCTTGGCAGAAACTGGTTAACTAATTTTGTTTTTCTATACAGTCTCTTATTTCTTTTCTGTAGTGTGGTCTCAGGGAAAACAGTCAAAAAGTCATCAACTTAGCTAGGGCACTCATTTGGAATTGTTGGGATTCTGGTGTCTACTTCCGGACTGTTTATATGTTTTACATTAAGCAGATACTGACCAAAAGGTGGGGGGAACGTGGGAAGCACAGACTGGTGTGGTCCTCTTCTCCCACCAACTGAATGGTCTTAACTACGAGAGAACGGAGTCATTCTTTCACTTCTCTGCCCTCTTTCTGGCTCTGATTCTTGTATTCCTAGCCACAGAATGGCCCATCTTTGAAAAAGAGGACTAGAGTTGTCCCCCTGTCAGGAAGAACAGCTCTTAAGGCACTCTCCTGAAAATTGGGAGTTGCTGTTCAGACCCTCTTACCTGAAGGGAGCTGAGATTCCATCTGTTCGTCTGGGCATGCCTACAGTATCAAACATTTCAGGAATGGGCACCATGTTTGTGAATCCCGAATGAATATACCCCAGTGACCGAGTCTCTGGTGAACACAGTTGAACTCTGATTATCTCCTTTAATTTGACTAGTTCTCATATACACTTTGTGAGCTTACCTACGGTTCAATGTCAGAGCAAGGGTTTTTTCAGTGTTACTTTGGCAGACAACTTTGCCATTTATGTTGTCTCGAGCAACTAAGCTGGTTAGGCTTTTTAGAAAAGATCATTCTTTAATCTAAATATGCAAATTCTGCCTACATACAGACTTACAACGTCTAAGATTTCTTGTTGATGTTTCCCTTATTGAACGGCAAGCAAGTAAGTGGAGAACTTTATTTCCAAGCTCAGCCTTTTAGTAGCTGTAAGCACTCCATCAGTCTTCTCACATTTTTGCCCAGTATAATCTTTGCTTTCCCTGTTGACTCAGAGTTTTCTTCTAAACCATTTATAGATAGCAGTTATTTACATCATGAGAGAGAGACATTTTTAGCTCCATACAGTGACTGAATTACTTCTGCCAGTGATTTCACTCAGATTCAGGAGAGCCACGTGGTGAACATTTGCAGTAATACAGTAACTGTATGTAGCTTCTGATACGCATTGGGGCAGGGGAGGAAAGCACTCAACTGCTCTAAGTTCTTTCCCCACTGCCTGCTGTTTGCTAGCAGAATTCTGCTCTGCAACTGCAATGGAGGTTTCTTCATGTAACCTAGCACCTGGTATCACCAGCCGTTGACACTTGCTGCTTTGTAGGACACACATCCACATCCCTACTCCCAAACTTACCTCAAGTTTCAGGAACCTCTTAAGACAGTACTTGCATATGTTGCTTTCCTGGGATTTGTGTGCCTAAAGAAGTAGAACTACTTAGGCTTGCCAGCTTCAGAGTTCAATGTGAACCACAGAGTAACTTACAATGTAACAGTAAAACAAAAGGCTAGGCTTGTAATACAAAGTGGGAAACAAAATTACAAAAAGAAAGTAAACCAGCAAGGCTCAGATTTAAAACATCTCTGGCCCCCAGTTTAGGATTATTACCTAACTTCCGCTGTTTATAAGGCATCTAAGCTTAATCGCCCAGATGCTTCCCATTTAGAAGAAATGAAGTCCCCATAAACTATACTGTTTACATATGATAAAGGAATTGGTAAATCAACTGTTTAAGAAATCTTTATAATCAGCAGTGTACGTGTAGTTTTCCGTCAATCGATACTAACTTTAGCAACACAAAATACAAGCAACCTGCATCTTTCTCGCATTCTGGAATCAAAATATTTTAATTCCTATCAGTTTTTTAAAGTTTTCCTTAAGTTGCACCAAGTCCCTGTTTTTCTTGCAGTAGTACCTAGTGCATTTCTTATCCAGTTTCTTAATGTTGAGAGAATATTATGAGCTTGCATTTAATGTTTATTTTGGTTTGGCTTGTTTTTG
This sequence comes from Dromaius novaehollandiae, assembly GCF_036370855.1. Taxonomy (NCBI): domain Eukaryota; kingdom Metazoa; phylum Chordata; class Aves; order Casuariiformes; family Dromaiidae; genus Dromaius; species Dromaius novaehollandiae. Next base: position 124,939,467 of record NC_088098.1, read on the forward strand.
TGTGTTTTTAAGGAGAGAGATCGCTATGCATACAAGATTCATCTTCCAGAAACAGTAGAGCAATTGAGAAAATTCAATGCAAGACGAAAACTAAAGGTAAAATGAATGTAGTCTTTAAGCAATTTGATAACATAACTTGAATTTTGTGTGATATTTTATTAGTTTTCAAAGCTCCAAAAAAAGTAGGATTTAATGTCAGTGATAAAATAACGAAGTTTAAACAGTTCTATTTTTAGGTGAAGCTAAATTTGAGTGCAAAAGTGTGATATCAACAAAGACTTTGATATTAGGTCTGCATCTTAAATTAATACAGTAATTCTGTGTAACATTAGTTATTGGGAAAGGGGGGGAGGATACTACAGTGGCTTTGGTTGACCTGAAGTTATGATAAAGAAGACGGAAAAAAAAGAAGACAATACTAATTACTTTTCTTCAGAGAAAGCAAAGATATATTCTTCAGTTTATCCCCTTTATGTTTAACAATACACAGGGGCATTCCTCATTATTGAAGATAACGTTAATATTTTAGCTAAAAATGACATAATCCCCCTCCAAAACAATGTTATTCCTTTCGTGGAGAGGTTAACTGAAACACTTTGAAATTCACTGAAAAGTTGAGAAAATTGTAACAGGACCATGCAGAATTACAATTTGTTACCTTTTTTCACAGTTTGTAATAAAGCACAGAATGAAATGATTTTGAGTTACTGCTTTGTAAAAGTTTTCTGTAGCTGTAAAAACATGTGATGATTAGGATTGGACAACTGCTATAATTCGTGATAAATACCATGCCCTCTTAGGTTTGTGTGTCCAAATAATGCTTTAATTAAAATGTTAGCTAAAATATTTTGAAATATGACCTGTTTCCTGCTCTAAACACAGCTTCGGATTTTTCCCAGATTTCTTCCTGTAGAAGCCTCTACTTCCAATCTCCTGAGAGCTTTTACATATTCTACCACTTTATCCAGAGTACTGTTTTGCAGAATGTCTTCTAAAACTATTTGCTGTCTATTTTGCCTACTGCCACGCCTATAAGACATTAAAAACTGAGTGGTTAAAACATAATTTAATTGAACAAGGAAATACATATCAGATAATTTTTCTAGCTTTGCAGCTTCCCACACAGTACTCATTCTGGCAGTCTGAGATTATTACACTTTCACATGGATATATCATAGATATCAAATATTCTAATGCTGTCCGTATCCTGATTTGCAACGTATTGTTTTGCTTTAAAGAGTACATCTTTTTACTTGCTAATCTACTCAGCCTAGGTAAGAGGAAAAGAGAACACAGAAGGACTTATTTTGTTAACTTTGTGCTATGGAAATTTATACCTCACACTATTATTTTATCTGAAGCAGTTTATATTTCCTAGTGATGAGGCAAGGAATTGCTGCCTCTTCTATAAAGCAAAGAAAATAGTAGGCATATCCAGGATCTGAATTAAGATTTTAATAGTAATCCAAAAAACTGAATCTTTCAGAAGTTTCAGACAGACAGGCTAATTTCATCTCACTTATAATGGCACAACACAACCTGGACTTGATTAGGGAGATTGCTAGGATTTCCATCCCGCCTCCTGCCACCCTGACATTTTACTGAAGTATCTGGATGGTGTTTTCCTTCATCCCCACCAAAACAGGGCAATACTTTTCTACTTCTGGTGGATTTTTTTTTTAACATATAAAGAAATATATTTGAGTCTGGAAAATGTTGAACTGTGTAAAATTTAGTTCATGGCTTTTCTTAGGCTTCCTAGACTTCCTACCGATAACCATTGGCCTCTTCATAGTTTTGTCTGCCCCTTTTATCTCCCTTCTATCACACATTCTGCTTGAACAAGAATTCAGAAGTCAACAGAAAATTAAAGGTTTTTGATTAATGCTGATAAAGATGTGAAGTTATAATGTGATTAATAATTATAGATTATAGAATTATAATGCAACATTAACTCCATAGAGTTGCATTAAATGCTGCTTAATGTTTGGAGCTGAAACTGCTTGTAAAACACGTTGAATTTTCCTGTAAGCAGACAGACTTCAAGCTTTTCTGTACAATAAGCTTTATGTTTTGTTCTTGACTGCTCTCTAATTATTAGGTTATTTTAAATTTGTACAAAAGCTACCTGGTAGTTGAAATGGATGTGGAATAGAAACTGCAAAATACCTGTTGTTTCTCACAGAAATGTCCTGCCAATCACAGAGTTCAGCAACACATTCTAAAAATACTTTCCCCTTTCTCCCATCCCATATATAATATTGATAAATTTGGAAGAATTTTATTACTCCAAAAGACTTGATTATAGAAGGTGTATTTGGGCAAAAAAAATCCCTACTTTTTTTTTGCTTTTTGGAAATCTGTTTTTTATCTGAGAGTATCCTGAAGTGGGTTTTGTGTAGGTGTTCTGGAATTTGTGGAGATTTTAAGGACCTTTGCCAGATTCTTTTCTGTTCTCCTGAGCCCAAGTGGTTCTCTTCCTTATGTCTGTTCAGCATGAATACTATCCAGGATGAGTGTATAAAGCTCTGAATTTAAAAAGTTTCAAAAACCAGTGGATGTTATAGTCGAATATATCCTGTTACTTGCTGATAAATTCTGACCATTGCATAGACCTGTACTTAATGGCATGGATTGGCACCTGCCTCAGTAAACTAACTTGTAATTATTTTAACTTACAAATTACAAATTTGAGTTGATTTTTTTTATAAAATAAGATATAATCTGAACAAAATATATATTACAAAAATTTTGATTTGGTTATTTAGCACTATTGGAAACTGGTCTGGTAAATTTGGAATGGTAAATTTGCCTTTCCGTAAGGAGAAAATATTCCTTCTTTTATATCATTTAACACTGAGAGCCTGAGTTCTGAGTTACTGCTCCTTTAAAAGGATTTTAAAATCCTTTCATATAAAGACTTTTTCTTATGAATCCCCTTACAAAGAAGAAAGTTACTGTCCATTAGAGCAGAGTATGACCAGCTCTTCTGTTAGATGTGTTCGCTGATAGCCCTGAAGTAGTGCTGAAGAGGATGCATATTTTTATCTACCCTTCACCGAGAAGGTCAACAGAGGAGACAGTATGGGAAGTTGAATGATCCAGAGTGACTGGAGATGGTTCATTAACCTCCTTTGTGTAATTTAGACTGTGTTGTATTTGTATTCAGGGGGCAGTACTAGCGGCTGTGTCAAGCCACAAGTTCAACTCCTTCTATGGTGATCCCCCTGAAGAGCTGCCAGACTTCTCTGAAGACCCTACCTCCTCAGGTATTTTAAGAGAAAGTATATATACTGCAGTAAACCTGTCTTAAATTTATGCTCACTGGACTTCCAAGTATTTATTGATTGTTCACAAATTTATAAAGTTGTATATTAAAATAACCTTTAAATATGAAAGTGTAAATGCTCTTAGTCCTAATACTATTAGTCACTGGAGAGACTCAAGAGAATGTTTCTGCAGAGTTGTAAATTTCTACAGAAATTCTGTCTGGATTTTTATTTGATGTGTGTGCATTTAATTACAATTACTACCATAACCTCATATTTCTCTTTACATTCCTTGAATGTGAGAGCATATTGGAATTGTGGCCTGAATTTTTAGGCAGGAGTAAGGTTCTCATAACTTAAGTTCTGTATAGATTTATTTAAAAAAAAATTCATACCACAGTTTCTTGTCCTCCTGTTTCAGAGAAAAGTATGATTAAGAGGTCTTGTCTTTAAAGCAGGATAGACAGTGTTTCCAACACTATAAGCCAAATCCCGAAATCTTCAAGAGCTAAGAGACAAAATACACATACTTCAGGGACCTCCTAAAGCAGTTCAAAGAGGAAGATAATACCTTTGCTGGGCTGTGGACATGTAGCTGGGTCTTGGGCAACACAGTTATATTGGTGGTAGCAGTCTTTTTAAAAAGAATAAGTTGATTTGACCTCACCCAGGATTACTTGCAGTGCCCTAATTTTTGTTTCCAGCTACTTCCTCCTTTTCAGTAAAATGAATAGGCCACTGACATGATTGGCAGTCATGACTTTCCTAATCTAAGAACTGCAGTTCCTCTTTTCAGTTTCAGTCTCACATCAACAGGACATGTCTCTTCCTCATTGGATGATGTAATTGCAGATCTCAGTATGCTCTAAAGGTACAAGTTCTCTATTTTTTGTCCTCACAGAATACATGAATCCAGTACACTTTCCATACATTCTACACAACTTATAAATTGGGTCCATCATTATCTTGTATTAGCTTCTGCAGTAAAAATAACATTGTCGATCTCATTGATGGGAGATCACAGTGATTGAGAAACCATATTCAGCAGGTAGTTTTCATGCTTCCCTGATTGATTAAATTAGCTGATAAAATGCTTAATATCTGAGAATAAACATACTAAGGCTTCCAAGAAAAGATACTGAAACTTTCACCTTATGAAATAGCTAGATAGAGAAATTTGTTTTGTTTCATCTTCAGAAATACATCAATCATATTTTCAAATATTTCTGGCTCATAAAGATTAGGCCCTTATGATGATTCTAAACTGAAGAGCTAGTTTATAGGAATAGGACATAAAACTCTCAAATTGCAGTGGAAACTTGGCTGTTTTAAAGTCATTGAAGTTCCTTGCCTAGCAGCTCATTGTATTATTTCAGATAATAAACTCTAATGAATAGCACTTTAATATTGTAAATGTTGTTACTCATTTAATCCTCCCATAAATCTCATGATTTGAGAAGCTTACTATTGAAATTAAATACTTTGTCAGGAATGGGCAAATGTGGAAGTCCTACTGTGATAAACATCCAGAAATGGAGACACTTACCAGATTATGCAAATTATGCTGTCCTCCTCCAGCCTTTCTAAACACAGAAGGACAAAATTTCAGTTCTGTCATTTTTGCAAATTAATCTGTGCATGTTCTGCATCAGTTAGTGAACCTGGGATTGCTGGACATTTTCAGCCTCTTCCTATGCTATCAGAGTAATGGTTTGCAGTATGAAGGCTCTGTAGGTAACAATTTGGACCACTTTTTCACATGCAGAATTACAAAGGATATTCTGTCCTCACAATTAGAGAGCTTTACAACAAGGAGAAGCAAACTGCATAACTAAATTTGACAGTAATGAATATAGACAAATTTAATCTATAATCAGCCAGGTATTTTTCTACACACATCTTCCTTTCTCGGTTACAGAATGTTAATAATTCTTGGTATGTCCAGCTAGTGATTATCATGTGCTTGTTCTGGGTGATCTATATTCTTTCATCAGCAGTTGTCCTCTGAAGGACTTTCTTAATCCTGATAGCTGCCTAGCTGTTATTAATTTATAGTGTTTTGTAGGTAACAGCAGAAGTAAATCTTGATGGATTTTGAGAGAGTATGACAAAGGCCTTAAGTATTTTTGAAAAACGCAGTAAATATTTATTAAATTAAACTACTGCTTTACTGCTGAATGCTATTTTGTATTCAGTAACTTCTTTTGTAAAGGCAATAAGGAGCTCAAATTACAGGTGTCTTGCAACTTTTTTTGATAAGTCAAACGTTGTAACTTTTATGTCACTTATTGTCTTCAAGACATTGTAAAATTTCAGTTTTCCAAATTAAAGAACACTTTAGATCTTTTTTTAGTATGGTGAAGCAAATTTAAACCAGAAGTAATCAATTAACAGCCCTAAAGACTGGACCTGGCACAAAAAATATTGGCCCAGTAGAGAGTACTTAAGAGGGCCACGAAGTGAATCAGGAGCCACATGATAAATTCATCAATCAATTTGCTCTCTGCTGTCCTTCCCTTTCCTTCCCCCACCCTTCAGCCCCCTGCCCCGCACCCTCCTACCACTTGATTGCACATACAATCAGTGCAGAGGATTTCCTCTGTTTAGGGTACATGATGTGTTTCCATCATATGATGGAAGAGCAAAGATGTATAATTTTGAAGTAACTTGATAAGTGCCTGTGAGAAAGAATGGGCATCGCCCATTCTGCGGCAGACCAAGCAAAAAAAAACCTGTTTGTAGCTTTGTTTTCAGAACTACTGAGGCACTATAAGTGAAGTCTGTGCATAGTCCATCTTTGGAACATTACATACTTGATTTTTAGAGTAAACAAATCTTGCCTTTTAGTTTGAAGGACTTTCCTCTATGGTGCGTGTTTAAATTGTTTGGTTTATAGTACTCATATTTTGAAATGTGGCTAACCATTTCAGAGTAGCTTATTAGTGTTTTGCTTCAAATAGGTGTGGATTCTTGTAAGGCATTTTATAATGCTGTGTTTCAGTCTAACCACCGAGAAAGTAGCGCAGCACATTATCTGTAAGACTGACTGACCTAGGCTACCAAATAGCACTGTTGCAGTATTTCCTGAATATTTATCTGCTTTCTGAGCTCTGTGGTAAATATGTAACATGATGAATATAGAAGCAGTACTTTTTCACTGCATAAAAAGCACAAATTTAAGTATATGTTACAGTTTCTGGCTTGTTTCTTTGAATTTCAAGGTACAAGTTTCATATGGTGTTGACATGTTTATCTCAGGATTGTTGTGTGTAAATTGAAAAGTTCATGCTTTTTTGGTTTTTAACTCTGTTTCCTCATATCAAGTGAGGACAATAACAGTATGAGTTCTTGTTTTTCAAATCTGAAAGTAATTTAAAAGAAAGCTAGATCTTACAGGCTTTCATAGTGGGATCAAACAGCAAATGTACATCCAAGTTGTAAGCTTTGCCATTGCAAACATCTGTGGAACTAACTTAACTGATGAGTAGTTCTGTGGAATTTAGATACCATGAGTTATGGACAAGATAAGTCCATATCATTAAACCTTTCAATCTCATCAACATGAGAAAGAATAAGAAATACTATTATGCAAAAATTACCACTAATTTTGCAAATATTTGCTAAGGATCTTGTGTAATATTTCTTTTTAAGCATCAGCATTTGGAAAACCGCAATAAATTACAATCACCTGTATTTACTGTTAATAACACGTTATCTGGTCTTACAGGTATGACCAACTCTCCCTGTTTGCTTATGTTTACCTAAGAAAGTTCCAAAAAGGGAACAAAATCACAGAAGTTAACAAAAAGTGTAATGCTGTCCACTGACTGACACTCTTTTCTCTAACTTCCTTTACAGCTTTTAAGTACTGGATTACTAGAAAAATTTTAGCTCAATTTGTAGATACGGGTTTGACTGTTTCCAGTGCTCCATTATTATTTTGATCTTTAGCTCTTTCAGTTCTTTAACATTGTTCTGATATATTTAAGTACAAAAACTTTTAATTATCAATATATAAAATCATGGTTAATTAAAAGCAGTAGTAAAGTGATTGTTTTTCTAAATGTTTCCCATAATTTAGTCACTGAAACTTCTGTGAAATAATTTGATTTCGATATAATGTTGCTAAATTCTAATTGGTAAATATAAGCGAATTAAACAGTATGATGTTATGCTTTGTTTATGGTATATTAAAGTAGTTTTCCATTCACCTGTTAAGATACTCTTACTTGAAATTATTTTTGTCCATTAGTTTAACGTAGTGCAGCCAGTGTTGAAAAAAATCTGTTTTTACAGGTGCTTAACAATGTAAATGTAAATGTGCTATTTGCCATTTGCTATAATGCCAAATATTTGTTCTCCTCCCATCCCACTCCATGAGTCCCATTTGGTTCACATAGAGAAACCATATTTAAAAAAAGGAGGGAGGAGGGGGTCTTGTCAGTTCGTTCATAGTATTTTGTGGCTGAACTAGTGTGCGAGGATGCAGCTTTATAAATTGCTTGTTCTGAAATATTCGTACTGTTTGTTGTTTGTCCAAATGCTGCCTTCCTACTAGGACTTCTAGCAGCAGAAAGTAGGTATCCCTTTGTTTTCCTTTAAGGCATATCATTCAGCTATGGTGTGTGTCTTTGCATGTTTAAAATTCAGCTTTTTCCCTCACTTTGCTATTTTCGGTTTTAATACTGCCTATTCAAGAAAAACAGCCTGTATGTTTTAGACTAAATCTTTCCTTAACTTTCAAAGCATGGTTAATCAAAAGTAATATGATTTCCAGGCAACTCTGAGGATTCTAGTTTCGAGGCAGTATTAAAATTACATTTTTTTGTTTGTTTTCAATAATACTTGAAGCACAACTGATACAAAATTAAATTTTCATTAATATAGGATAAAATGGTTTGGGTTTGCCTGTTAATTCCTGAACTAATGTTTTTTGTGGACTAATTTTGTTTTTCTCCTGGATACTAAGCATATGCTGTAGTATTAGTCACACATTGTTTTCTTGTAATACCCTTGCATGGACTTTCCTGATCATTCTGGGTATTGATGTTGTATGTGATATATGCATATTCATTGTGTATATGCATACAGTTGATTTGAATAATAATATGTGTCTCCTTAATGAAAGAGTATTATTAAAATGTACAGAGGAGATTGTGCTGTGAGTTAGCTGCATGCTTTGTGAGAGACTGAAAGTCCAAGCACTTAAACCTGCATGCTGTACTGGGCAGAAGTAGCTTTATGCAGAAAAGGGTGTGAAATTTCAGATTTCTAGAAATTCTAGAATTGGATATAAACTGCAAAAATTTCAAGAACAACAAATTCAACCTCTCAGAATACAAACTAGAAAATGTGAGGTGTTTCTTCCCCATTGTAAGACTTTTAGACCAACAGTTCTTCATCTATCCTAGGTCAGGGTAGCAAGATGCATGCCCATGTCTCCATTTCTTAACATGGACGTGGATTTTTGTTTGTTTGTTCTTTTGATTTTAGACGTTGTGGGGGATGTTCATTTTCCTCTTATTTCCCCTTCTCAGAATGTCTGTCCAATAACGTAAGAGCAAGAACTCAACAGATCTTGATATAAAAGTTTTGAAATAGTATTGTTTTTATGCAGGCATAGGAAAAAATAAAACCTCATGTAGAGGTCTGCTGTGTATTTTGTTTGGGAACGTGCATAGAGACATGCTTCAGTAAACTTACTGATTAATATCATGGGCTGCCCTCTTAATGGCTAGGAAGAGTTTTCATGTAGTTTTGCAATGAGGGAAAGAGTACCTCAGAAGCGATTGTGGAGGGCACTCATTTGTTAGAATGGTTATTTGTTTAGTTTCATGTGAGTATGGTACTTTTTAAGGTGTGGGTCTGTTCTGAAAAGCAATACCTTCTCACTACACATTTCTATACCACCACCACAGTCTGTCTTCTGTCATGTTTGTGGGCAGTTTTACAGTGAGAGATAGCTGGGAAAAGGAATTAGCAAATTTTGTGTAAAGGTCCCATCACAAGTATGGAGAGAGGAGAAAGCCGGAAATGCATATAAACATAGTGCTTCTATGTGCGTGAAATAAAATAAAGGCTGTTTTTAAAATCAAAGATCAATTTGTTCTCTCTTTTCTTCCCTGCTTTCTTTCCTTCGTTTCCACATATAGTCCTCTCCTCTGCATTCCTGTTTGTGTCTAGGAGCACGAAATATCATCTTCTTTTTTTCTCCTTTTTTGTCTTCTCTTCTTTCTCCTTATTTTTGTCTGACACCTATTTCCATTGGTTTTCTTCTCCCACTTTTGTATGTGTCAGTCCTTTCTTGTTTGCTTAGGTGTTCTTCCATTCTTGTTTAATCTAGCTGTAAATCCCAGGTTCCTTACAATATCCATCTTTCTCCCTAACTGCCTTTCCCTGCAATTTTATTATAGGTCACCATAAGCCTCCATCCTTCTAGTTCTCTCCTTAGACTTTACCTAATTTTTTTTTTATATTTATATATATATATATATGCGCATGTGTGTGTGTATACACACACATTGCTTCCTAGTAGCATTCATAGAACTGTGTGCATGCAGGACTGTAATTGTAACTATAGAAAATATGTAAATTTGGCTGTTCAGGTTCTGACCAGGAAGCAAGAAGTCAGTAAACACTGCATAGCTCAAATTAGGGTAGGGCAGAATCCTTATGTGCCTTTAGTTTTAATTATACTGTTGTATATATATGTGAAATATGCATCTCCTACCTTATTTTAAACTGTTAAGGGCATATATCTACATATGCTTGAGCTGTCATCTGTGCTTATAGAGATAGTTGCTCTGGAGTGTAGTGAGCATCAAAGAGCAACAAATTACCATGTGGGTTTAGAGACATCTCAACTCCAGTGATTCATGCAGATGTGGTTTATACTGATCAGGAGCATCTGGTCCTCAGTTGGTGTTCTCTTAATCTAAAAAGTTACATCAGCACAAGTAGGGGATAGGTCCTGTCTCTGTAAAAGATCCTTTTCTGTTTTTCATTAAAACAGCATATATTTCATATTTTCTTTGCAGGGCCAACAGGCATTCTTTCTTAGACATTATTAACTCCTGTCCCCTGCCGCTAAAGCAAATCTGAGCTTGTATATGAGGGAACTTTACAATTATGTTGTTATTGAGCCTAGAATCATTTTTGACTAATGCAGGCAGTTTTAAATAGATATGCAAGTGTGATTTAAAAACCTCAGCATACAGAGAACCCATCATTTCCACAGCAGTTTGATCTAGTGCTTAACTACCTACCAAGTTAAACATTTGTGCCTTATGTTTTTTAGTGTATTCTAATCAGATGTCATCAAAACAAAACCACCGGAGCTACTGATTTATACAGTTAACACTATGTAGGTAACTTAAAGATAAAAGTGTTGTTTTGGTCTTTAGTGCAGAAGCAAAGATTCTTTGATTAGTTGTAATACGTGAAAAATAAAAAATCCAATGAAACTTTTGAATCTAACATTGCAAAGTTGGTAAAAATGATCTCATGGTCATTTCATCAGATGTTGTCCACCAGAATTGCACAATATTTATATGATCGTATTTCTGGAAAGAACTGCAGTTTATAATAATGCCCAAAGACTACATGCTTGTTTTTCATAAGATTGTGAGTATCCAGTGTCATCATTCAGTGATTCTAATGATTTGACCTTTTTAAAATCTAATACTTTCTAACTATTTTTTCACTCTTCTTGCTGTATGTGCTAATCTCAAACCTATTCATAAACAAAGTGAAATGTAAATCCTGCTTTCTGAAATGACCACGCTTTGAAAGCTGGGGTTGTTTTTTAATTTCACTTGTTTTTTAATGTTCACTTTCATATTCTACATCTATATTACCAGTTTTGGGTTGTGTGTGTAGTTCACACAGAAATGCAACTTTAAGAGTACAGCTACTAGAACTATTTAGTTTAGGGACTTTTAGATTAGAGACTTCAGTTGCGATATTTAATTTTTTCATGTATGTAGCACATTTTATATACACACATACGCACAAATATAGAGTTTTTTGCAACAGCATTGTATTATGCACACACACACACGCACATGCAATTATCCTATTCTATCAGTGCTATAATATGTCAATATGACATCAGTGTCAGGCTTTGTTCTTTCAATTCTGTTTTTAGTATCAAAGCCATAGAGATGAATAACTCACTTCAATACATAATACTGCTTCATTTTAAATGGTGTAGTAGGACTAGGTAGGTAAAGAGCTGCATTTTCTTTCCTATCACCTTTAAAATATGTGCTTGCTTTCTAGCTAGTAGTGTTTGGTGCGTATTCTTCACTGCCTATCTAAATATACTTGGAAGTCACTAACTGCTATGGATTTCAAGTCAAATTCATTCCACTTGAAATCCATGTGGAAGTCGGTGAAACTTAATTCAGTGAAACGTTAACACAACCCTACATTCTTTATACTGAAGATATTATACACTAAACTCAAAAGATGAAGAAAAATACTCATTCCTCTGTTGGTTAGTGTTTACTTTTTCCACATACAGTGCTCGAAAGTTTTGCCTTTTAAATCAGTGTTAATGATTTACATTTTGAGTCTGATGATGTGAATCCCTCTGATGGACTGTATACACTGAAGATAGCGTAATGTGTATTAGATCAGTTGGGGTTTTTTGAATAGTATCTGATGTGGCTGTAAATGCACCTATAGCTACAGAATTTCAGATACGTTCCTCAAATCCCTTCTCCTGCTTGTGAAAACAAGGGGTAATCTGGAAAATTAGCCTGCCAATTCCACGTTCTTTATAGAAACTTTCAAAAGTCTCTTGTCACAGGGCATATAATCACTGCAAACATCTGAGTCAAATAGCCTAGTCAGACACTGCTTTATGCCCTGTTCATCACGTAGAACCCTTCCTCCAAAAAGGTTTCTCACTGTGCTAGATTCAATACATCCTGCTATTCCTGAGTTCAGCCAACTTTGTTGGAAAGATAAATTCGTGCTCTTCAGAGAATCTCGTGTGCAAAGCATATTACAGCATGTCCCTCAGCTTTGTAAGAACATGCAAGTCATGAGATCTCAGTGGAAGTTTCTTATCTTTGAATATTACTTTAAAGACTTTTTTTTTTCTTTTTAAGAGAAGAAGTAAGCAACTCCTTCCCACTTCTAGAGATCAGCTTCTCTAGGCAAATCATCTGTACCAGATAAGAGGAATAGCTAGACGACAGAATAACAGCACGCAATATTATCATTCCAAAGCTTGTTCTACTTGCAACTTGATGAAGCAATGTCTATGATGCTTGATGACCTCCGGTCATTTTAAGGGCTCTCTGTGGAAACTGCAAGGACTCAGTCGTAACAGAACTATTCTTGAACTGCCTTCTCCGTAAATTAGATGATGGATTCTGTAGTACCTACCAATGATAACTTTTGCTGCACACTGGGTGAAGAAATGATATCCAGTTATCGCCTTATAAAGAAAATAAGTCTAATTTACAGAGAATAGATCTTCTGCTTCAGTAAGCAGAAAGGCACTCACTTCATCCCTCCTCCTCTTAGAAATGATTTAGTATTACACTTAAGAATTCTATTAACTGTAAAAGCATTTCAGGTACTAGTAATGACTGCAGAGGACTATCATAAGCATTCTGACTACCTTGGAAAACTCCGTTGTAAACTCTTTTATGGACACCTTTCTGATACAATGGCAGCTTTATACAGTTTCCCTCTCATTCCAAAGTTAGAGAAATTAAGATCTTCCTTATCATGATAGTTCCATATAACAGATGATATTTCAGCAGTTTGATCCCTTGCATATGTCTGTTTCTGTCGTGATGTTTTTATCTATTCTTCGGTGTGCCGAGGCGTGATATCCAAGAAGCGTAAGATACTGGTTCCAGACATGCAGTGATTGAATATGATTGCTTAGCCATTGAGACCTCTGAAAATCATTGTTTTCAGCTGGTGGAAAAAAAAAAACAAAAAACTATTTGAGTAGAAAGCCTATTTCTACAAGCAGAAATGATCTTCAGTCAGACCAGCCCAGTATTTTCTAGATTCAATTGAAGATGATTCAGTATCATCAATTCTCGATGCACCTGAAGCAAGCTGAATTTGTATTTGTTCCATCTCATAACTGTGATAGCATATTACACTCCAATACAACCATATTCAGTCAGCTGCAATCAGGTATTAGTGAAATTTTTGAGGGCACACTGAACTGACCCATCTGCTATGTAGGATCCGAAGTGTCCTCCTGAAGCTTTAGTGTGTCTCCTTGAGCAGCTGTTGAACAAATCACTTAAAACAGTCTTTTTATGAGCAGCCAGTTCTCCAAGCCTTTGGGACATGGTTTCACTACCTATCTTTTCTCTGGATAAAGTATTTCTGAGACTGCATGTCTGAGTTTCATCTCAGTCAGTTGATTATCTTCTCTAAACTAGGTTCCATGCTGAAAGAGAGAAAGCTATGTTTGAGCATGTGTACAGCATGACTCTATTACCTGGGCAGAACACTCCAATCCTTCAGCCTCTTTAGATGCCATGAGTCTATCTCTGACACAGTGAAAGGCCAAATTACGTCATTATGTACATAATGCATTGGTACATATCAATTAGAGGGGAAACCTTTTAAATGAAAGGATACTTTTGTCATCTTCATCCAGCTGTAGACATGTAATAATGTCAGAGATGTATAATGTAGACTAAGCTATGGACTTGTTGCATATTTTGCTGATGCTATGGTGGCACATCTAGGAAAAGAAAATTAACAGAAAATTTAAAAGTCTCATCCTTGAGAAGGGATACGGCTTACCACCTGCATGGGAATTCACACTGGCATGCACCTAAAGGCTGACTTTTTTTTTTCTTGTTAAATGTTGTGAAAACACATAGTTCTCAGCTTCTCAGAGTTGTCATCACCGAGGGAGCTAGCTGTGAATAGTTGCAGCCATACTATCCTTATGTAGTCTTATATGGAAATACAAGGAAGACTAGGTTGTGTGCACAGCCCAGATGACCATTTGCACACAGATAGCATACATAAAATTACAGTAGGATGCACCATTACTGCACCTTACAGTACCATGATTGGTGCAGATTTTGTTAGTTTCCATAGAGTTGGAGGAGAGTCCTCTAGTTAATCATGGGAATTACGACATTTCTTGCACAATCATATGTATGTATATTTTTATAGTAATCTAATGTGCAGGGTAGGATTCATCTCACCTAAGTGATTGGAGCCTCTTGAAAGTGCTCTGGCAGTAAACTGCATTTTCTAACAGATTTTACTTTAGGGAGTCTTAAAAAAAAAAAAAAAATCTCAGTGAGAAGCAAGTCAGGTTAGTTAACATCCTTTTTTTCCTGGACTCCTAATATTTATACATTTTTGTAATATTCATATTTATACAGCTTGTCTGTAGCTGCTAGAGATCTTGAGAAATCTGAACTTTTAGGTCTTACAGCTGTATAACAACTCACTTAAGACGTGCCTGTATTGTCTGTGCTGAGGCAAAATGGGTACATCTTCACTGATGAAAAGATACACATACAAAGTTGTATTTCTAGAGCAGACAAGCTTTAATTATAAATACTGAGTGCTTTTACAATCTCTTGATTTTTTCCCTCCCTCCTCCTTCCCCTCCCCCCAAAGGTTAGGAATTTAGCTTATGTATGATAGACAGAATATGAACCTTTTTAGGGACAGGTGAACTGTAAAAAAATCGATTAATTTTATTTTATATAATCTCTTTCATCTGAACTTGAAACTATTCTGAAACATCTTTTTAGGCTTTTAACCAGACATCTGTACCAAAGAGAATTTAGGAGTTCACAAAAATGCCTGTAGGATTATTTTGTCACTTTTTTTATACAAGATGATCAGTTCATTGCTGCTTTGCCATTTTCTGATGCAAATGGATGTTATATGTAAATGTGTGATGATGTTGAAAGACAAAGCCATAGCTATAGTACAAAATTGTAAATTAAAAAAAAAAAGTGGAACCTTGATTTCGAGTGATTAGTGATGTTGTCACAACTTGTCATCAGATTTGTTAAGGATATTCTTGGAAACTCTCTTTTGCAGCTGTCTTTGCAATGTGACCAATTGACAGGAGAAACAAGAGCTAATGACCAAAGCTTGATGTTCTGGAGCTCCCAGATAGACAGGTTATTGAGAGGCAGATACTAAAAAATATTAACTTACTTTTATTTCAACTTGAAAGGCCCCGACATATTCCACAAAATAAAATTCCTGAAGTGGATAAAACTGTCAACTGAATAAATGTGGTGGTCCAGAGCATTCGGTGTTTCACAAATAATAGTACTGCGCTGCAGACAGCTTTGAGTGTTCATCTCATTGTCTCTGGTTTGGGCTCAAGTTTTTGTGGTCAGGAACACCACCAAAGAGTACTGTGAGACTCTAAAACGTCCAGGCCTCTTAATCGGATCTTCCCTCACTTTTTCCTGAAAGTGAACCATCCAAAAACACAGAAGGGGCTTTGAGTCTGGAAAGCTAAGTTTTAGAAGATAAACTAAAATAATGAATTTAAACTCTGAATTTTAAAAGAACAGAAGTGAAAGGGAATTGCAACAAACTTCCTTTTGCTAACTGTGTTCTGGAAAGTCAGGTACTTACTTTCAGGCTCACTCAAAGCCCGTCAACCTTTTGGTGATCTACTGTGTTAAAACAAACTCAGCATAGTCTTGTCTCTTTTGGGCCCCTAGATAATCATTTTCTTCCATACCGTTGAGGCTTAGCTGCACCCACGACCTTAGCAGCAGATTCCCGGTCCCTGTATTTCCTCAGGTTTTCTGCTGTGCCTCCTAGTGTGCAGGAGGAGGAGCAGGCGGGGTGGGCGGGCAGCGGCCCTTCAGCAGAGCATGCTTATTCATTGCCACAGATGGAGCAGGTTTTCCCCTTTTTCAGAGCACCTGACCCTATGTGCAGTGACCAGAAGAAGGCAAACAATTAGTCTCATTCTTTGGTGTCCAGCCACCATCTTTTTAAAGGAGCATAACTTACATTAATACATATCCGATTGTTTATTTAAGTGATTTACTTACTTAAGTAGTCAGCAGGGATCAAAGGAGTTGTCTTAATGCTCATGAGCCATGAGTTGTGAGTCAGTGAAATAATCTAGTCCTTACCTTTCATGTATATGCAGGAAAATCTTGGGTTGAGAGTTGTGTTGCAAGAATTTTTAGACTTGTAACTTATTCTTCAGCCCTGAGGTCACAGTTCTTACATAATGCTTTTTGTGTGTTCTGTCATGTTTATTCCAGTTTTTCAAGGTTTGCAGAAAAATTGCTGAATTTAACTTGTCTCTCTGTGTGGTTGGGGAGGTTGGGGTTTTTCGCTTTCATTAAATTCTGCAAATGCAACAGATTACAACAGGATTTGAGAAGGAAGACTGGTAAGAGTTGCTCATACAAGAGTCTGATATTTCCAGAAATACAGCAATTTTAAGAACTTCGTATATGAGCTGACTATCTTCACAGCAGGACACTGGCAAATCAAAAAGTAAACTAAATATATGAACGAGAAATTATTGAAATACAGGATGTGTAGAATTCTGTATCTAGAATTAAGAATTTATTCATAAAAGTGTGTTCAGCAATTTACTGTCAGGCACTGGCATCTTTGCAGACGCATACTGGATAAGGTGGTCATCTTTCCAGATGCTTACAGTGTGGTGGAAAATGTGAAGATGTGGCCTGTAGGTGTTTAGATAAGTCATCATGAACATTCTAGTAATGCACACAAGTGTCAGTGAACACTGACATCTGATTTTCAAAACAACTTGTTCCACAAGGAACTAATATGGGCTCGTTCACTATGGATTTGTGTTGCATTTCTTTATCCTCCCTTGCTGTGATTTCAGCTCTCCTCATGGACTTCCACCCTCCGCAGTACCTCCTGGTTCTCCATTATGTCTCCGTGTCATTTACTTCTTCCTCCTTTTACCCTGATCCCATATAAAAATCATCCCCATTTTCCTACTACCCGAAACAATCCACTGGCCAAAAGGCAGCAAGTGCTATAAGTGGGTCTGAGATAACCAGGCAAGCAGGTCAAACAGAACAAATAACGGAGTTCATGTTGCAGCATATTTTTTTTTCTCTCGAGCAGACACAGCAGTTCAGGTCTTTCACTCTTGCCTCCTTTATCTAGATGCTGATTTTCAGAAGAATTTGTGAGAGCATCGTTGCTTTCAACGATTTTTGTCTCTCTGGTAGATGTATGTGAAATTGGCCAACAGTTGAAAGTTGAAGAAAAGGGAAGTAGGGGTGTGAATGGTGAGGACACATGGACAGGTAAACCAAGTAGCTTCATTAAGTGTCCTTAGGAAAACAGTCTAAAATAAAACCAAACAAAGCATGATAAAAATGTGTTTTAATCTCTTTTCAGTTAAATTTTTTCTTACAATCAATCACACTATATATGGGCGCTGTTGAAATGTGTAAAGTTCATTCAGTGAATTTTCCTGTGAAAACTCTGGCTTTTTAAAGTTCCTGTTCCTGTTGTACTGGATGAAATGAAAGTTTCCTTTTCCAAAGTTCAGTTTACCATGAGTCTTTGCTGTATTGACTTTTTCTTTCTTTCTGTTTATTGCCCCACAGGAGCAGTTTCACAGGTGCTCGACAGCCTGGAGGAAATTCATGCACTTACAGATTGCAGCGAAAAAGACTTAGATTTTCTTCACAGTGTTTTCCAGGATCAGCATCTCCACACGCTACTGGATGTAAGTTTCCTGTGATAAGCAATTTGGATATGTTTCTGTATCTGTTGTTCCTTAGATATTTTGTTTTATTCCGCATAGCTTACATTTTCTTGTTTCATATGAAAATGATTTTAAGTATGGAATGCAACAATGAACTATTTGACACAAAAATTAATTTTAGCATATTACTGAATATTTTAGAAAATTACAATGTTATTTTAATCGTATGTAAGTAGTTAATGGCTTGGTTTGAATTAATAGCTGTGTTTTAAAATAATTTTTCAGAATAGACTTCTCTTGAAAAAGACTGGATTTTATTTTTTTATTTAAAATCTGAGTTGTATTTAAGTGCACAGATTCATTCTATTGGTTTTTTTAAGTAAGGTAATCTTAGACCAAATTTCCGGATATTTTTATAAGAACAACATATAAGAATACTTTTTTGTGTGTGAAACACCTGAATGCGCTGCTTTCTGTCCTATGCTTGAACACAGTAGGTAATAGGCTCACTCATTTAAATTGCTATTAACCTGTGGTTCATGAGAACCGTTAATCTATCAGACAGTATTATGTGTTCCACAAAAATGCATGCAAAAATTACAAAGCTGAAAGTTACAGATTAGTGTCTCCTGGTAGGCACAGTCAGGGTCTAGCTTCCATTTCTTCACTGTCTATCTGTAAGCATAGTTCACTGTCCTGCTACATGTGCAGATCAACTGTGATATCAGATGGTTCATGGATTTTTTTCTTCCAGAAAGCTGAAATGTCCTTATTTGCAAAGATCATTTTGAAAAACAAATAGTGTGGCATTTGAGCGAAAAATGCTTGTGTGCTACCTATCTTCCTGTGCTTCAAGGATTTTCTGTTTTCCACGTTGTCTGCTCTCCTGTCACATGCAGAAATTTTGTTTACATTTCTCAATAGTTGTTTAATCAAACAGGCCTAAGGAGCAAATATATTATGTGTTCTCCAAAATTATGTGATTTCAAGAAAATACACATACAGTTTTGAGGTAAAAGTATTTGCTGAACTTCAACTCTCTGCCACTTGGGTTACAACTTGGATCTTTAGCATCACTGCAAGCTCACACTCCATTCCTCACATTTAGTGCAAGAACCTCTTCTAAGGACAAATTCAAAAGCATATCATGCTTTTATTGACCTCTGTGTCTAGTATAGGGGTCTAAAATAAAGGTCAAAAAGTAACAGAAGATTTTCCCAACTTTGATTCTGGGGTATGTGGATATTTCACGTTGAAGATAAAGTACTACTTTTCAGGCAAGAAAAACTTCATCTGAAACAATCTACACATTCAATAGGAAAGCTATTAAGAGAAAAATCAGATGGTAGAGCTAAATCCACAGAGGCATAGGCTATGTCTACATTAGCAAGTAGTGCAGCACAACAATGGCAGACCTATAGAGCGAAGGAGGCTGACACTGGGAACTTAACATCTACACTTCTGGGTGTTTTGAAAGGTTTTACTTTAGGCAGTTTGTAGTCTAGTCCTATGGACTGAATAACGACTGGTGAGTGAACATTTCCTCATTTAGTGTTATTTGAAATTAAATGTGCTCTGGGAACACTACTGTGAAAACCAAAGAATGGTAGGTGGGAATAATCAGAAGATTCATTTAAAAAATGCACTCCTGAACCAAAATCAAAATGCTCGTGTGACCATATAGATGATGATCATTTTGATACTACAGCTTAAATTTAACAGCTTGGATCCCTCAGTGAGTATTATAATTTTAACAAGACGTCTGTGCTTTTTACACAGTGAAAGGCACCCGGAAATAGGATTCATTGCAGGTGTTGTGCTTATCAGGTAGATGATTATGGTAGTGGAAATTCTGAACAGTTTCAGAAAAATTGTTGAATCCTTTAGTTCCCACCTGCACCTTTGCATTGGTAAGATCCAAATATAAATGGTGCCTTATTTCTTTCAGTGTCCAAACTCTTTCTTTAAAGCATAATAGAAGACACACACATACTTCTTATGAACTGTTTAGTGGTTGGTTGAATAGTGGGCCACCTGGATTCTGCACATCCTTCAACTTTAAAGCATTCAAATCCACACATGCTTCCTTCCAGAGGAGTACCCAAATCACAAGGTTCTGAACTAGCCTGTGTGGGATTATAAGCCTTCAGGTACAGCTTTCCCACGACGTAACTAAACATACAAGAGTCAAGGAACCAGAGATAGTAAGCTAGCTGTTAAGCGATGAGGGCATTCCCTTGGCACAAGAGTCCACAGTTCTAATCTGTGTTCTCAATAACTGTTTGTGCATTTTACATTAAACAAGCATTGGATTACAATTATGAGGTGCTTAGGAAGAAGGAGTTAGGAGCTCATGACTTTCCTGAATTACATCTCCACCAGCTCATTTAGAAGTACCTTTTTATTTGTGTTAAAAATATGAACCTGTTTATCCAGTGTGAGTTCATTTAGTTTCTGTTGCAGACACTTAAAATGGTACATCTTTCTTTACTGTATGCAGCAGTGTAGAAAGGTGGTCAGATAATATGAGCAAGATACAAAAAGCTAGAGAGAAAAAGAATAATATAAGTGTAAGATAAGAACCTAAGCACTTGTATCACTTATGGAGAAATATTTCAGATATTTATTATTCATTATTAGGTGATCTTATAACTTCTTATTTTTTGAGAAACTAGGTGGCCTTAGTTTAAATATTTCACTGGATAGTATGCCTTCTCATGTCTTCTAGACATTAAATCATCCTTCTGCAATGTTTTCACTCTTATCTGTGTACTTTTTCAGTACGTCTGTTCATAGTATTTCAGTAATGATCTAATATTTCTGTAATGATCTGCTGTAGACTTTTAAACACAAAAAAACTGCAATGAATTCATATATTTTTACCATGCTTTTTAAAAGCCATGGTCATTCTCTTAGAGACAGAGATTCATTTAAATGCACACTATAGCAACGTATTTGTGCAAACAAAACAATGTGAAAAAGCAATTTTGTTCTATTGTGCTATGTTGAAGGGGGGAATGATAGAATCTTCCCAAAGATATTCTGATTACAATAATACAAAATAGAATTTTAAAAGATTTCAATGTTACAAAATATGTATTTGAAAGTACTGGAGCAAGTTATAGGCAGTATTATTTAAAAAGGTAAGTTTTTCATTTCGTAACCTGGATGAGGCACTTTGGTTTCTGTGGCTCTATCAATACTGTGCGGTTTTTTCTCAGAACCCTGAAAAAATCATCTCTTGTGCTTGAGTGAAGTTCTGCCAGGGGAACTGTTTGTTCTTCTCACAGTATTTGGGGTTAATGAGGCCACCAGAACAAGTTACCTGTGAAGTACTGTATTCCACTAAGTAAGAATTTTGTAATGTGTCATGAAGTTGTGGCTGTCAGATTGCGTTAAAAACTGCTGTTCCTTTTTCTTGGCCTTTTTCCACAGTTAAATTTGTTCTCATGTTCCTACTCTTTCTCAGGAGTCATTCTTATTTTTAGATTAGGCACATGATAGATGATTCCTGCTGCTGAAATACTTTCTTTTGCTTCTGAACTGAAAAGCAAAAAAAAGGAGAACTGTCTTTATGCTAGAACTGCAAGTTACCTACTTGTGGGGGTGTTTTTCCAGATAATATAGATCACAAACTAGAAGATTCTTTCTTTCTCGGTAATTTATTAACTTAGGCGTTAGGAGGTGTCATCTCTGAAGGCTGTAGAAAGCAGGGTTCCTATCATTCCATTGATTGTTTTTAATTGATTCATTTCTGTATGTCTATTTAGATAGCTATCTTAAGACTCTCTTCCACCTTCCTCAGGTGCCAAAGCTGTTCAAAAGAACATTTCTTGAAATGCTGATGTTTGTTAGGATTTAATAGCACAATCCTTACACCTGAAACACTTTTGCAGTAATGGTAGCGCCTTTGTTAAGTTTACCTGTTTCTTCAATTAGTATATTTATTTACTCTTAAGTGATCAGCATCCAGTCATATTTTTTCCTTGATATTTAAGGTTTTTTACATTATTTCTACTACAATCATTGTTCTAAGTTAAAAGTATAGCTGTTTATATAGTTGAGTTATAAAGAGAAATCCTGTGCGCTAGTACGATATGACGTAAAGAGAAACATTAATATGGAGAGTGGAAAATCAACTTTTTTGTTGGTTACTTAAATAACTGAAAACCCATTGATGTTTTTCCTGTGTAAATTAAGATACTATATTCAGAAGAACAAACATACCATATTTATAAGTTTTTCTGGAAATTCCATAGTAGCTTAGTGATAGGACCTTTTCCTATAAGAGTGGTCCCTAACTTGCTGGCCCCAAAGCAATAATAGTAAGCAAGAAGTGTACTCTGGGCAGCACTGATTGTCTGGCCTCCATTTCAAATTTTTAATTTTCTGTGAGTACAAAGATTATATTGACAAGGAATGATTTGGTTAATACTCACTTGTTTATATTTTACTCTTGAGTAATTTTTTTTTTTTACTTCACCACTATTTGTTTGTAATAAGAATATTAATTTTTTATGTGGGGAAAAAGATGCCAACAGCTTACATAGTAATTTATATTCACTCTGGATCCAAACCTGCAATATACCAGCATATCCTTGTGTGAGCTTATTGCACAGTTTCATGTATGATTTTTAATAATTTTACAGAATGCCTTTTTTTGTGTTGAGTGGTTTTTGCTTTACAGAAGTTCCATGATTCATTATTAAAAATTCAGTTTGGTTTACCAGGGAGAGTAAAGAAAAGGGCCTTCTAAAAACATTTAGAAATATTCAATACCTAAAAAAAATATTATTATTGTTTAATAATTGATATTTCTTGTAAAGGAAAGCTTGGGGTTGGACAACAGACATTTTTGTCCAGTATTGTTTCTCACTTCTTTCAGAAACTTGATCAAAATTTGGGTGAATCCGGCAGGATGTGCCTGCATGTGACTCAGATATTCCTGGTTTTGTTTCTGTATAAAAATTTATAGATTGTTTCATTCTGGTATCCAATTTAGATCATAAAGAATGTAATAAAGTATAGGATATAAGTAATTTCATGGAAAAGCAGACTTAGATTTACGCTGTGAAAAACTTTACCACCACTAATAGCTTGTTAGAAGCCTTATCAAATGCTTTGATTAAGACTTTTTTATTGACTTTCAAGAAAGAGATCCTGGGAGGCATTGCTGTCTTCTGTAAGCAGAACTGATACAGAAGTAAGAAATAAATGAGGAGATTACTCGCTGTGGAGGCATTGGTGTTTGGTTATTTTCTGTATCATGAGAAAAGATTTAATGATTATTTGTTTTAAAAAGTATACTGGGCTTCAAGGCTGTGCTTAATGGGGATGATCTTAACAGTTGTGTTTCATCTCTATCAATACATCAAAAGAAGCCACGTTTGCTAAAAAGTAAAAACAGAAGCAGCTATGCTACACAGCTGCCTACATTGAAGGAAACAAGGGAAATCTTTCTCTTGTTGAGTCAAGTAGTTTGGTCACCTCTTTGGGGATGGTTTCTGTGAGTGATTCTGAATGCAGATGTCATTCAATTTACAAGGGAAATTTTCACTCAGTAGGAGAACAATATTGGCTTTTGTGTGACTGGGGCCTCTCTATGCTGCTAGCTTTGTGTCTGTCTAAACTGAGTCAGATAGCTCTCTAGGCAGATATGTTTTGGCTGTTTGTTTAAGAAGTTTGTTACGTTATTTTCATAGCTGGAATCTTTAAGGTAAGTGTCATTATTTCTGTAATGATATCTGCAATAGAAGCATTATGAACTTGGAAGAAATTTTGTTTTATTTTACCTTTTGTCAGTACAATACATTACACACATGCAGTTTTACCTAAATGAGATTAAATAATTTTTGAGTAGATATATCTGTCATATCTGTGTGTGTAGTCACATCTTCCTTTCAGAGATTAATTTATATTCATAGTGCATATACTTAAAGCATACTGGTTTTTGAAGAGAATGTTGCTTCTATGTCTGTTATCCTTTGCGGCTAATGGTAATGTTTCAAAGGAACATGCATACGTACACACTCTGGAGTTCCCTTAATATTTATTTTAAACTCAGTCATCCAAACGAATTTGGTCCTGAAATCCAGACTTTTAAGGAAACATATTTTCTCCTTTGCTAAGAAGAATGTTGTTGGAACCTCGGTTTAGTCTCATAGACATGGTTGGCTAAAACTTTTTACTGGTTTCATTTGGTTTTGTTCTGTTTACTCTATCAATGTTAGATGTTGGCAGGGTAAATCTGAATGGCTTTTACAAAAGCATCAGTTATTCAACAGTGTCCAGCCGTGATTCATACTGTAATTCTGTATTTGAAAATGTTTTAATATGTCATACGACACAGAAAGGGACAACAAGAACAACTGTCTATAAAAAGTTTTAACGTTTTCATTAATTGCCTTATTCTTCTATGTTTTGATCTGAATAGGAATGGTTGTTTTTTTTTCCATAAAGATCAGTGTGGTTCAAGTTGTCTGGATCAACACTTGTCCTTACTTTCTTGAATACTGATTATGCTAAAACTAATAAATGAAGCATGTTGCAGTGAAGCATGAACACATTTCTTTTGCAAATAATAATGAGAAAGTGTGCATGTACTAGATGTCTTGCTAACCTCCCCCAGAAAGTGTTATGTTTATGCAAAATAAACCTTTCTCATTTTTAAATCCCCTTGTTTTCCTATTTGTAATTATCCTTTAATTGATACATTTTTAAGACAAAAGCAAGCAGAAACTATTTGTTTTAAAAAAATAAAGAAAAAAGGAACTCTCTTGGCAAGAAAGCACCTAGCTATTTGGGGAACTGGCTTTTATCCCAGTCCAGCAGAGGCAGCATGCTCAGCCCCAGGGAGTGGGAGGGACTGGCTCTCACACCGCAATGGAAGCGCCTTTCCCGAGTAGTGTAAGGGGAGCATTGACCAAACCTTAGAGAGGACTTTGAAGATTTCCTTCAGCAGGTGGACTGGATCGTCGTCATCACCACTGTATGCTTTTTCTCTAAAAGGTAACTTATCTGAAAAAGGCCATATCTGAAAGAAAACTAAAAAGCAGAGACTGTTGTAGAACGTCTTCTGGGTTGTTTCGTAACCATTCTCTAAAATACCTTCCATTTTCAACTTCTCTCCTATCTTTGAATTTTACTTCCTTTTCTCCTAGGATGTTTAGACCACTGTGCTAGTCAGCATCATCACATTGTTTTCTGGTTCTCCCTGTTTCTCAGTCTTAAAAATTTATATAGGTTTTGCTGATATTTAGACCTCAGAGCAGGAGCCATTTTTTGTTCCTTTTTTATAATCTCCACTGTAATACTGGTTTATGTCAGGGTTTGTTAAACATAAGAGTAATAAAAATAAGAGCTAACAGTAATATTTATGTTGATTAAGATTCATTTTTGAGAAATATATGCATCCACCACCTTCCAAGAATGCAAAATTCTGGGGCAAGTCACATGACTGTGATAGTTGTTTTGTGACCTTTAACCTGTTTTTTTTTTCCCCCAACTGATGTTTGTCATTCTTAATATTTACAAGCATAATACTGATGTGGTAAATCATCAAGTGAAATTCAGCTTAATAAAATACCTATTTTAATGAGAATAGCACTATTTAGCCTATTCCACTTGGCGTAATGTCATCTTCCCTGTGTCAGTAGTGTAACATTGTGAGTGTGTGTGTCTGTGTGCCAACATATCTTATTATAAAAGCATAGGCATTTTTAGCACATAGAAACCAAGAATGCCTTTTATTTCAGTGTATTTTGTAGTATTGGGTCCTGATCTGGCAAAGAACCATAAAATTGTGTTCCTGGCACTTGTAGAACATTTAATTGACTTCACTTGGTACTGTTTTGAGGTATAATCATTTTCATATTTGACTTCATACACTTTCTTTACGTTTTTTAATGTTGAATGTAATTCAAGTTAGCTTCAGTACTTTTTTTTTTCTTTTAATTATCATGAGGGCTACCTGCTTTTATTTTAATAAGACTTGAGATTCTCAGATGATCTTACTTCTGCAGGAGCTTGGGACTTGCATACTCTGATATTTGATAAAAATAAAGAAATGCTGCAGTGCCTGAGATACAGTTCATAAGTATTAAACATTTCCAGTTTGTTGGTGCTGGGAGTTTCCTTCAGAATGGAATTTCAGTCTACACATAGTTTACATTAAAATACCCAAAGGCAGCATAGTAACATCCTAGGAGAATATACTCTTGTCTTCAAAGTCAGTCAGGCCTCACTGCATCCTACTTCCAGTTACCCAAGTAGCTGGCTGGTACAAGTTGACTGTTCTGGGTACTGCAGAGCTCATTGCAGTGTATTTTCATTTTCAATATATCATTAGGTAAAGTTTACCTGAGTAGGGAGAAACAAAAAATGGTTGTAACTCCCACGTCAGTACCTCCTGGCACAAGATGTGTTCCTTGTCACAGAACAGGCAAGAAGCTGTGTCCTTTGCAGGCCCTCTGGAATCATCGTGGCTTTATCCAGTTTTGTTTGGCTTCTCTGTCTGGAATGAAGCCAGTGGTCATTTGCGTCCTTTTGTTTGAGAAGGTGAGCCAACCCTGAAGAGTTTAATTCAACTCACAGACTAGGGGTTGAAGCCTGTTTAGCCTTAGCCTGAGTCTGTAGTTAATGCAGTAGGTCATATTCAGGGGGGTGGGCAGGAGGGAGACAACAAGGCTTCTTCTGCAGGTGTATCAGGGCATGTTCCATGTAAACTAAGCTCTTTTATACCCTTCCCTGTATTGAGAGATTGAGGGGTTTTTGGCTTATGTTTACTTTTATCTGATTAACTGCTGGATGTCATCTTAAGAAGGCAGTGTGCCTTGGTTTCTGTTCCTAAGATCAGCTTTAATTCAGATTTCTGATTCAGCAACATAATTAAGTGACTGCATAGCTTTACTGAAACATTGGGATTGTCTGTGGCCTTGAGGTTGCAAATATGTTAAAGTACCTGGTTAAATCATAATACAAGTCTCAAAAACAAAGAAAAACTTAAAACAGAAAATGATTTAGGGTTAATACTCTCATTTTTTGGCTATCAGGTTCCAATGCTTTTTTCAAGAAAACAGGTAACACATGAACTCACAGAAACAGGATGGAAGGGGCCTCCGTTAATATTTTGCTACTATGTTACTAAAAGTTACAGCAAAGGAAATTTCCTTCTCACTGTATCCCATCCCAATGTTTCATTGACTTTTTAATTAAAAAATTTTCTCCAGCACTTCCAGCATCTTTGCTGCATGTTAAGCAAATTTCTTCTTGTTTTGTTATCAGTGAACATGAAGAGCAACTGATCGTTGATGTTTTTGCAAAAGGAAAACTGTCAATGTTTTGATTTTTTTTTCATCCCTTCGGGTTTTTTTGTTACGTCAGAGAAATGCAGTTCCTTCAGATAATCCTTATAATCATGTTTTCTAAATTTCCCTGTGCTTATTGCTCACCACTTGGATGTCTCAAGTTTGTTGATATCTATTTTAAAGGATAATGCTCAAAAGCAAACAATAATGTAGCAGGGGCATTATGTAATGCTTCTGAAAACTGCATAATTATCACCCATGACTTTCAAAACACTAGTCCTGGTACATCCCAGAATAAGGGCAAGGGTATGTTTTCAGTTTTGTTTTTTTCATTTGGACCATAAAATTTCATTGTTGTGTTGATTTTTTTCAGATGGCTATGGTGTTGGTGCTGTTGTGTGCATAGCAGTAACTTTGCCTTATCCTAATTTTAGTTCTTTCTTCTTTCCAACAGAAGTTAAAACACTGACAATGAAAACAAAGAAACCTCTGGGATATGGAATAGGAGTGGAGTTGATACAAAAATAACAATAAAAAATGGCCAGAGGGATTGGTGGCAAGGAGTCCCTGAAATAGAAAGAGATTAGATGGCGTACAGGAGATACCTGGTGGTGTAAAGTAGAGGGACGAAAGATACTCTGAATGTCTGCAGTGAGCTCAGGGCAGCAGGAATTGAAGAGTTTCCACCCCCTTGGAGGAGATGAGAAACCTCTTAGTCTACTCAAATCTAAATGTTTTTTGTTTTGGCACTATCATTTAAAGTGTTTTGTGTATTTAGTTAACATTATTCAATCCATGCTTTGCTTACCACGCTTTTCAATTTGAAATAACGTATGTTTGCCCATATATATCGTGTCTGATGTAGGATTTTGCTAAACTGCACCCTTTTCCTCTTTGATGAGCTATGTGCATGCGCTGTCTGGCATAGCTTTTAACTTCTGCTGTCAGTTAATGAGAATTGCTGCTTTCACGGCCAATAGAATCACATAATGTAAATTATTTTTATATGAACATTAAGTTGAATTTTTCTTAAAATCTGAGGCTAATTACTAGATTAGAGTCCTAATTTATTGTATCTGTAAGTTAATCTTCATGATAAAACATATAGTGAAATGTGCTGAGAGACTAGTCCAATAATGTTAGTCCTTTCCCTAGCTCTTTATCTCTCAAGTGTGAAATCTTTGGATTTACATAATAAGCACACAGCACATGGTGGCTTCTGCTAAGAAGGAATAAGTCCCCCTGTAGAGCTAAAATTTGTTAATAGCTAATCTTTGCTGAATATAAAATGATATCACTTTGCACAGAAATAGGACATTCAAGTCAGATATTACTGGACATCTTGGCACCTGGTCATGTGGTCTGAGCCAGTGTAAGCGTAAGCATGTCTTTGAAGCTGCTATTATCAGATATCTATATATCAGCTTAAAAAAATAGGTCAAAGGTGAACAAATGGAAAAAAATTGGTGTCCTATGAAGACTGTAAAAGGCAATGTGCCATGTAATATACATGTAATATTTCCTTTATCGTTGCACAGACTAAAATTGCTACTTGTCTGGAATGCTAGCAGTATAAGAATGACAATTAAAAAATAGATGCACCTACATACGCAAGCATAGTGGGCTTAGTGTACGGAGCTGTCTTGGTTTGTATAGTTTCGGTTTCAGGTTGAATTTTGTGCAATTTCCCTACAGTTTATGCCTGCTGCAGTTCTGCTCCAGGATTGTTACCTCTTGACTGGATTTACAGCTAGGTACATTATCTGTTTTTTCTTTTGATCAGAAAGTTTAGATGCAGCAGATATCACAACATTTAGGTACACAGAAAAATGGAGAAGCTTTTTCAATGCTCCATACCTTAACTTTTGAGTTCCCTTGGATTTCCTGGGAGCTAGTCTTAGCACACAGCTCCATGTTGCAGCCTCTTTAGTCTAGTCTTTTGGAGTGTTTTAGAAAGATGCTCTTTCAGGAAATGTTATATTTGTTTGTCTGTGCCTTCTGACCTGGAGACATTCTAGTTTTATTCCCTGTTTGTCTCAAATCTGTAGTATGGTTGAGCAACAATCACAGTTAGCTCCTCTCTCGCCCCTCCCATCTTAAGTACTGTCAAAATGGATAAAGTGATGTGTTCCTGCTGAATTTGCAGTGTAAATAGTAAAATAAATTATGCTAAAGTAAGATTAAACTTTGTGCCTGTAAGGTTTTATGTAAAATGTCAAAAAGAAATAAAAAAGTTCCATATTGTGCAGTATAGCATGATTGAATAGCTTACTATGGTGATCTTTCTCTTTTGTTTTAGTAGTTGGACGCATCCAGGTGCTAAAGGGTGACTTAATTAAATGGTTACCTGATGTTTTTTGTCACTCTTAATACTATTTTTGGAACTGCTCTGCAGAAACAGTATTGAGACTTTTCCAGAGCTAAACAAAAGTTAGGGCTGAGAAAAAGCATTTGGACCACTATTTTATTTTGACTGATTTGTCCAGTTATACTTCCAAGTCATCGTAGGGTTGCTGCACTGAACTATCTCATCATCCAGGGTCATTTCCTGTGGTCTGAATAAATGGAAACAAAAGCTGCTTTTGTCTGAATTGATCACTGGGTTGGTGGATGAAGAACACTACTGATAAAAGTAATATAAAAGGCAGTAGCAAAAAAGTGGAGAGACAATGAAAAATTGAGTGAAGAAGAGGCTGTCAGGAAAAGAAGGGGAAAAGGTTCGTGAGGAAAAATGTCAAGGGGGAAAATCAAAAATTAAAATATCTGATTTGAATGGCTTTAAATTCAGCTGTAATAATTTTTAGGTTTCTTGGCAATGGCATCCGCTCCATTGTTCATTCAACCAGATTTGTTCAGCTAAACTAACTGTATGCTCTAGTGTTTCTGTGACAGATTACTTTAGATTTTATTAGAAAAAGACTTACTGAGTACTTAAAATCTTGTAACTTCATAAAGTATGGAAGTAAAAAATTGCATAAGCAAGCTTCCTCTTCAACCTTGACGTGGATCTTACACCCCATAGCAAGACATTTGAGGGAGTTAGACATGCATGTGGTGTTAATACAAAATTGGATGTCAGTGTAAGATTTAGATGATAAAATACTGCATGGTAATGTAATGCCACTTAGCATCTTTGCCTGTGGCCAACACTGGCAAAGGGCCATATGCTTTCCTTCAAACTGCTCATGTAATCAAATTGCTACCAATAGATAGACCCTGCGAATGCAATGAGGAGGGTTTCTTTCTTTATTCCTTTTTAACCATTGGGCAGGTTATACAGGGCAATGCATATACATTCCTTTCGGTCTGCACTTTTTAGGGGTTAGAGGATGTGTTTTCCATTCAAAAGGAAATCTATGATAATTTCAGAATTCCACCGTAATAGGACTGTTACCACACCTGTCATCATCTGTCTTTTATGCTATATTCATCCTCGGTAGAAAAGAACCTTCATAGTCTGGACTTCACTAAGACACTCTTCTGGCAGCTCAGTAGGACCACATCTGGCAGGCAGCGGTTGTTGTCATGTCTGGCTCACGGAAGGGTCAAGGATTGTATTTTAGCAGTTCTTGAAGTAGATCAGTTAATCTATTTCCTCCTCCTCCAAATGGTAAGGCATTATCCACTAATAAGCATGTAGTATCCTCTGCACACTTCAGAAATGTGGTTATTAACAACCTGCTAACAGCTATTAAAAAACTTCCAGTTGGGATTTAGCCTCATTGTTATGTCAAGTCTGCATGGTCAGAATTTCAGTTTTTGTGTATCTAACTAAGCAAAATTTGTCACTTTTATTCTCCATGGAAGACAGTGTTTGCCAGATGTGTGCAGTGGGAATGAAACTAAATGCAGAAGAAAAACATTTTGCTCAGTTTGCTTGAGTAGTTCTCCCTCCTCCCTCACCTAAACAGTTATCAAGTTATTGATTTAAAATAAAACAAGCAAAAAAGCCCAAATATGGGATGGTGCCTTAAAAGGGAAGCCATTTAGAGTAGATGTTGAAATTCCGTAGAGTTGACTGAGTTTACATGGCACCATTCTTTTTTAACAGTTGTTTTAGAAAAGGAATAAGCAAAATCTGTTTTAATGTTAACTTCCAAGACAGGTAGCAACAAGTGTAGTTCTGTTCTAAAAGTAACAAATTAAGAATATGTGAGAATACAAGTGACTTTTAGAACCAAATTGCCTACATTTTGCAGCTCGAAGTTCCTGTTAACAAAGTAAAAGAATGTGTACATTTCAGTTCCATTACATAAACAATCATGAATAAAGTGAAACTGCAGGATTCTGTTTGCTACTAGTAGATTTTTTCTTGAATTGAAGACAATTTGTGTTGCATGAATGTAGAAGAAGTTGAGTATTTCTAATTAGCATAACCTCTGTGAGGGTTACCGAAAGTGTGAGTGCCTGAAGTAGCAAGCTTCAATGACAGCAGCTCTCAGTTCTGTGCTATGACACACACGGAAGCAAACATTTGTCTGTTCAGACAGAATTTGTGTAGCACTTCAAACTACCTTGTGCTGTGAGTACATGTTGGGAAACCTTTGTTTTAGTTAATAAACTACTACTTAAAACCTTTATACTGGAGTAGTTTTCTTGGCTAGTTAATTGCACAGCATTTCACTGTATGGGGAACTTGAATATAAAGGTTGATCATACTCCTATACTGATACCTGTATTGCAGAGAAAAAAGTTCAGAGCTGTGGAGAGTTGTAATGTGTAGAGTCTTAAATATGGTTTAGACTTCCGTACAGGATGAGACAGTAATATGCACTGTAGATTTATGCTGGGAGATGAATGGTAGTTCTCTGATGCTAAAAGCTAATAGTCAACTTCAAGCACAGTGCTCAACTGTGAGAAGCAGAGGGTTTAAAAGAACAAACTGCCTTTAAACACAAGTTAGAGCCCCGGCTGACCATGACCTTCATTATCTAGTGTGTTTGCCAATAAGATTTGTTACCTTCAGAGAAGCATTTCCGTGAGGGTGTAGAACCACAAGGAAACAAGCAGGCATCGAAGGTTAGAACATTTTGCATGGAAAAAGAGATGGTGAAACTGAAGTGGGAGAGGAAAGAACAAGGGGATTTATCAGTCATCTAGCTGGCTCTTAAATTGGCTTCCTTGATTATATTGCTGGTGAATATTGCTTCATTCAGTAAGTTGCAGGTTTCTTTCAGCTTTTGGCTCGTGAAGCTTTTGCAGTCAGTGGAGTATCACTCTAAGGATTTGTGAAAGGTAACAAAGATTAACAAACATCAGAGTTGCAAATTATTGTATTGCTTAGAAAGCCAAAGTCAAATATTTAAGGATGTAAATTTTTAATAATTATTTCTAGATATTTCAATTTGGGGATTTAATATTTGAGGTTGGCAGCCCAGTATATGTCTGTTTGAACTATAACTAAATCCTCCCTGATGTGTATTTTTGTTGCTAGATCATGTTTATTTATACTCTCGCAGTTCGGTAGCTCTTGTTTTGAGTATAAAGAAGTTTCTCCTTTGTTTCACAGAAACTCCCAGATTCCGGAGAGATAAAACAGTTACTGATTTTACTGTGTAATCTAACTTTGATTGCATTCAAGATTAGACCAGGCAGTGAGGCTAAATTTGTGCTAGTTGTGAAGGATATAAATTTTTGACTGTGACATTAAATGGGGATTGTGTCAGACAGTATTCTGACTCCTGTTACGGGAAACAGTTAAGAAGGAATTTGTGCACATCTGAAAAACTAGTCAGAGGAGAAAAGTTTGTTTTGTCTCGCCTGCCTGATTGTGGATTAGACTTTTGTGTAGTCTGCTTTTAAATATCAGAAGAAATGTGTTCCCTTTATACAGGCAGAAGGCAAAAAGTCTCAACTCCTACGAAGAAAGCTGCTCAGCTGATAGTGAGACTACTTGACTTGTGGGTACTCTCTTAACAACGCTTGTGTTGTAGCATACACAATTTAAAATAACACTTGTCTTTTTAAGGAGCAGTGCTATTCTGTTAATTCCCCCTAATGTCAGTTTATGTTTACTTGGTGCATTAAGTCTTGTTAATGTATTGGGTGCAATTGTTAAGCTTTTTAAGAGGAAGCTCTTAATTTTCTGTGTAGCAAATGCAGAAAACTGGTGCTGAGGAGTGAGTGAGACTGAGATGCAAAGTATTCAAAAGCCTGGCAATTTCAAAGGTTACAACTGCTATGGCATTTTACAACAATTGCATTGTTCGCTCTTTGTTTCATGATGTTTTGGAAAAGAAATGCATTCTTAACATTTTACAAGTGAAAAAACAGTGAAGCAGAGAAGTGCAACTTGACCGAGTTGATTTTTGTTTCTTTTTATCATTTACATTGCTATAGCAGATTGAGAACTTAGGCTAAACTTTTAGGGTTTTATTCATTTTCTATAATTTTTTATGTCAGAAAATGAGAAGAAATGGAGTGAAGGAATTGAGATGATCAGCTAGAGTTGGAAAGCAAAAGTATAAATGGCTTCAGAAAGCAGTTAGTTTCACGAAAGTAAAGTATCAAGAGCTTTAAACAGAAATTACATTTTATGTACAGAATTTGGGGGTTTTTCGTTGTATTTCTAAGAATTATATGTTAATCTCAGTTGAGATTTTCAGGATTTTTAGTATGTGCCTGGATGTTCTGTAACCTGTGCTCTAGTCCCTAAAAGAAAAGGAGGCTTTATAAATTGAAGATGCTTTATGCTGTATGCTTTTTTTAGTATAGAACAATGTTTGTGAAATAAGTTCATTGTTTGTATTCAGCAGTGTGTGTTTATGTGTGCCCAGTCATTTATATATATGTATATATAATTTTAATACAGTCTTTTCAGTATAATGTTAATACAATTTTAATACACTCTTTTATTTCATTCTTACTACAGCTGAGAATTGCAGTTATGGGTCATGGAGTCTATATACTAGATGCTATATACATCAAAAATACAATGCCAGTCTGTAGTACATAGTTAAAAGTCCTTTGGGAAAGATAAATTCTATTACAAAAAAAACTTGGCAGTTGGTGGAGAAATGGGAATTATTCAGGTCAGAACTGATGGAAAATAGTAGGGGACAAGTAAAGATTATGTTAAATTTAATACTGAAATAAAGATACCTCTTTAAGTTTCAGAACTGTGCAATAAAAGAGAAATGGACTGCTCGGCAAAAATTGTTTAAATGACTTAAAATTTTAAGAATGCCACATCCCATAAATCTTAAATACAAACAATCACTTTACATTATACTTTCAAAAATAAGTTATTGTCCCAAATTGTTCATGATACATGTAGGTTCGGTTTTATGATTTTTTTAATGATTATAAATTTTTAACTTATATTTATGCTTTTTGCTGAGTGAAATTGTTGGAGGTTGGGCTGTTGGGGGAAGGGGCAGGGGTTAGTTGCTATTACTTCCAAATGAAGTGCTCCAGCAGAAGAAAGTCCATCAGCAGGGCACATGATTTTGCCCTGCTGTAAGTAACCACCTTTGATACCTCTCCTGAAGGACCTAGGTTCGCAGGACTACTAAAAGACAACACATTGGGAAAAAATGCCTTTTTATGTGAATAAAGCCTTTTAGCTAGCTGAGTAATGTGTTCTGTACTACAGGAGTATATAAAGCCTGGATGTAATTGGCATTAATGTTTACTTTAATCTGTGTTGTATGCAAACAAGTTCCATTCAAAGTTTTTGTGCACATTTTGCAAAATCTGCTTATAAAGATGTTTTGGATTTTTTTCCCCCTTATGTTCAAGGAAACAAAATTTCTTGTTGATGTGCATACGTGAAACAACACTATTACTTCAAATGCTTTCAGGGATGGACTATTAGGCTGTAAATTCCAAATACGTATACATGAGCTTAAAAGTGTCTGCTTCTGCTGTAACCGTAGTTTAAGTGCAAAACTATTTGAAGAATATTGCAAAACAGTCTTGTTTTAGAAGACTGTAAAGAAGGTAGGAGTGTTTCACCAGTTCCTCTTGTGTTAATGCATAGTACAAGCTTTGCTCTCTCTTACCAGCTCCTGGTTTGTTCTGTCTGAAAGCTTCTTACCATCATCTATAACCAGTAAAGACAAATTATGGGTGGAGTTAATGTGTTTTTCCAAATAGACTTAATTACATACTGCTAAAAAAATATATCCAGACTTAACACACTGATTGCTAAAGTTAGGAATGAAAAATAAAAAATAATATTCTTGATTCTTCCTTTTGGTTATGTAGATACATACCAAATGAAAAACACTTCAGAAGCAGACTTTTTTTTTTAATGCTTTCAAAAATTTTTAATGCTACTGTTGAAACAGTATATTAACAAAATTAAACACACAAAGCAAGTACTAAGAAGTACTAATGCAGTCTGTGTTTCTGGGTTTACTTAAAAATTGCATTAATTAAAAGCTACAGTAATAAAATGGACAGATTTGCTGGAATTCTTGGGTGCATCAAATATGAAGTTCGAGTGTATTTACATTGCACCATAGTCCTGACTACTGAAGTTATTATCATCCCATGTCAGCCAATGTAAGGTGATAGCAGTAGGATAGCCTAGGTAGGGAATAGATAGTAGTAGATAGATTAGATAGAGGGGAATGGGGAAAAAAAATCAACTCTTACTGTTCTTTTGATTCCACCAATGATTTCAGTAGTAAGAAGGAACTGTAGCTGTTTTTTCTTTACTGTAATCTGTCACATGAGCTGTGAGGACATTGGTGGAATTCATAACATACAGAATCATGTATTTCATTTAGCCACCTCCAATCAAGGAATAGAAAGAGAGAGGCTGTTATAGATGGGCTGTTCAGAGCAGGAGGAATTTAAATGTTTTGAATTACCCTCTGGAGGGTAATCTCTTTTCTGCGACCATAGAGGAGGCCAAACAGCTTGACTCTATAAATGTGTGAGCTTTCCTCCCCTTTGTTTGAAGTTGAATATGATTTATTTCTCAAACTTGTATACTCCACCTTGACAACACCCAGCCGTCCAACTTTTGTGTATGTAGAAGAGATTTGTCAAAACCAATGACCGTAGGGCCATCAAAAGAAATGAAGTGAATACCATTCTGTAATAGGTTAATTGCTAAACAAAATAACATCCTTTCACAGTTTTTGGACTTCACATGTTTCTAAAGATACATATTGTGCTTGTATCTTCTTATTTTTGCTGTGACTATATTAACAGCTAATGTAAAAATATTACTTCTGATACTATCTTGTATATATCATTATTTTAATTTCTCTTAAGGATGTATTAGAAATATATAAGAACATGTGAACGTGGACAAGATGAGTGGTCCAAGGAGTATTCCTGTGTGTGCGTTTATAGATTTGAAAACAGTCTTGTCATTTTACTGTCTTCAATGCGTAATAATTACATTTGTCTCATGTATTGTATTTTGTGCCACCCACTCCAAAGTAATTTATTCTGGTAATGCATTATACCAGAGAGAAATTCAGTGGCCTAAAGAAGAGAAGATTTTTTCCAGATGAGATTTTAAAATAGATGTCAAGATGGTTTGGTAACAATACTGATAATTGTCTCTACTAGGAAACTTTTCTGTTGCTAACACCAAATTACAGTGATGAATGCATTTGATTTGTTGTTAAAAATGGATTAAATACAATTTTAGGCCAAGACAGTGTTTGTCACCATTTGAAAGAACCACAGTTAAAACCTAAATATTGTGGCCTATTTATTAAATAAAAATAAATAAATAAATAAGCTGCAGTCAGCTCCTGATTTAAAAGTAATTCAGAACAGAGACAGCAATGATTATCTGATTATCCATGTTTTGTTTGTTTGTTTTGACTTTTACAGGAATTGATGGACTGCATTTTTTCCATGTCATTTTGGCTTTCAGATGTGGAAAGCTTATTTGACCATTAATAACTTCACATACAAAAACAGTTCATTGGTATTGTCATTGGCTTCTTTGAGGATGGTTCTTGAAACACGAGTTTCTGTAGATATCTTTTTTCAACAAGTTACAAAACAAGTGACTTGCACTGCAATTTTAAAGCTTGATCTGTTGTTCATAGAATATGTCGCTAGGAAAAGCAAAAGCCTGATCCCATGGTAAGCTAGAAATCCCATGAATTTGAATTAGAGGATACCATTGCAAAAATGTCTACTTCTGACTTTAAAAATTCCAAAGTGAGAAAATTAGTCCCACCCTGAATTACCTGCAATGTTGACTTTTGTGCTTTAGTCCTACTCCGAATTTGTCACAGCTATTTCCTTTCAGTGGATCGTGTCGTAATTTTGTCACTTAAACTAAATGTGCTTTTATTATCAAACTTCTGTCTTTGTTAAGCCTTTTCTAATACTCAAGGGGAGGGAGGTATCTTTTGGAAAGCTGCTCTGAGCTTTCTTTTAGCATCCTTCCTGTATATTGAATGCTAGGACAGAATAGTGATCTGTTGTCCTACCATGAACAACATATAATCTTCCTGTTTCTTAATTGATATTGTCATTATATTATGGCCTTTGGCTGTAGTGTTGCACTGTTAGAAACTCATATTCAGCTGACTTTATGCTTTCTGACTGCCTGAGAACGTCTCTTCCCCCTGCCAAGATAGTTCCTCCTCTGTAGGTATTACTTATGTTCTTTGCTCTCTATATGTATGATCTTCCATTTGGCCAGATATACACTTTTCTTTTTCCTTGCATGCAGAGGTTAAAATGATGGTAACTCAATTAAAGAAAGAAAAAGTAAAGGTGTATGTATTTTTTTCTTGGATCTGTATTGCTTCATGAAATGTTCCTGATTTTAATTAGGAACTTACACTTGAAAATTCATTTGAAGTTTGAGAGGTTCAAGTTTCTGTTCAGATTTGTTTGGGGTTTTGGTCGCTGCTTCTTTTTTAGAGTTAAGGTTGGACAGAATGTTAGGGAAAAGCACATTATACTCATGGTAAAAATGTAATGCAGTGTAGACTGTTTGCTTACACCAGTGTTTCTGTTAGATACATGAGCCAGTCCTTCCACTGCAATGAGCTTTGAAGGTAGAATACGAAAGAAGATTCTCTAGAAGAGATCTCTTGGTGCTGGCAAAGCTCTCCAAAATATACTTTCCCTAGTTCAGGCTGTGTTCTTCCTCCAGAAATAATGGATGAATCCCAGGGCTTGGTAATATACAGGCCCTAGGCCTTAATGAAAATATGAAGGTTTTTCTTGTAAGTACTGTCAGAGTCTCTCTCTAACGGGTTGGTGCCTTGGAAGCAAATCTCAGTAAATAGCTGTCCTAGGAGATCAAATTTTAAATGTATAACTCATTATGAAGGTGCTACGGGAAAATAAATGCAGCTTTAGTTCATTAGTTCAAACTCGTTTAGTTTGAACTTTCTGTTGAGGTTTTTTTTCCTAAATGTCCTTACAGGCGCTTCCCTTCTTACTTTCCCTGTTGCATCCTTTCTTTTTTCGCAAGATACCTAATCCGCTCCCATGACAGTTTTTGTAATCTGCTAGTTGGTTTGGATCAGCATAACAAAGCCACTTCAATGAAATACTTAGCTTTTAAACAGTTGCGAGAGAGAACTAATAAATTGTATTTTCATCCTAACTTTTCTGGAATTTCATTAATGTTAAACAGGATGCACGTGCGGCTGTTTAGAAAAATATACTCAATAGTAATATTCATGTTGTGTATCATGCATTTCCAACAGCTTCTCCCACACAGTGCTTGATGCTGTTGCTCAGGTGGCGTATCAATATGAAACTTAATAATTTGGGATTGCTGGGATTTTGGTGGGTTTTATTTGCTTATTTAAAAAAAGGTAAAAAACAAATAATTGTGTATGCAACTCAAGAGCTTTAACACTGGTCAAGGCTGTTGCTTCTTAAACTATTGAGTACAGAATTGTTTTGGCAGGAGAAATTAAGAGTTGTTGGACGTGGAAGAAACTGGTTTAGCTTGACTTTTCTGCTCTTCTTTCCCCAAGATGCTGGTACAGCTGTTCCATTGGCAATGTTTTTGGAAATGATGTTTTTTCCTCTTTTAGTACTTATATGAGCATAGACTGAAATCATCGATGTTTTCATTAGACTGTTAAAGAACACAACCCTATCGCATCATCATTTTAATTATATTTATTGTAATTTATAGCTCTTCTAAAACTGAATGGTGTTTCACATGACAAAGAGAAAACACTGCTATAGTGTGAGGATTTCTTTTTTTCAAATGCCTGAGGCCAGTCCTGTTCCAAACAGTGAGGATGGCAGTTTCGCAAAGGAGAGCTCCTGACAACTCTGAGTAGCTGAAATGTGGAGTTCCTACCAACTCATCCTTTACAGCGCCGTGACTTGGTGCTGAATAGTTGTGTCTGGGTTTTTTCTTGGCACTTGCTGTTTGTCATCTAAATAGATTCTATTAAAACTATTACTGTTAGGTTCCCTTGTGTATTTTGAACGCTTGTTTATATATGTTATTTTTCTGTATATGAGTACTTTCCTTTGAAGGTATCTGTAGAATTCTGAATAGTTTTTAGGTAGATTTAAGGAATAATTTAGGTTAGAAGGGGCCTGGAAGGTCACCTGGTCCAATCCCCTGCTCAAAGCAGGACTACTTTCAATGTTAGATCAGGTTACCTCGGGTCTTGTCCAGTTGAATTCTGAGTATCTCAAGGATGAGAGATTCCACAGCTTCCCTGGGCAACCTGTCCCAGTGTTTGATCGCCCTCACTGTAATAAACATTTCTCTGATACCCTAAAAATAGTTATTTATGTTTATTTTTGCTAGCTTACATTTTAGAGAAGTGTAACATAAATAAATAGGAAGATAATTAATAATAATACAGGCATGAGCATCATTATATTGTTTCAAAAGTAAGCCAAAGGTTTTAATTAGAAATTAGAACTTATTGCAATGTCTGTGTATTTTTAAGTATATGTTTATTCCTTTAAAACATGTGCATTCTGTTAGGTGTAAGTACATGAGAGTCTTACAACATCAGTCTCGAACTTGGAATTGAAGACAGCTCTCTCTTCTACTGTATTTCATGTGATTCAGGGTTTTTAAACAGTTAAACATAAAAAAAAAAATTTTACCTTGGAGCGTTATGATTTCTTATGTAAATAAATTGGCCGCCTTCTAACCATAGAAAATCCTAGTAAAGCAGGGGTAATCTTTGTGTGAGCCTTGTTTCTCAGGTAGAATTGTTTTGTTCTTCTCCAAAGACTTAGGCTTTTGTAGCTTTTCATCTTCAAGAGCATTTCAGTCAGATAATGCATTTTCCCATGTTTTAAGCTTTATTTAAATTAGTGCTTGGGATGTTTGATTTATTGAGAAAAGTGGTATATGCAGATTAATTTGAATATATAGCAGATTATATGATTTACAGTATTTATTCAATATTCATTGGATCGCTTCTGTAACAAGTGTATGCCTTCTGTAAGTTGGTTTAAAATGTGTGGGAAGTTTTCAGAATTCCTTCACCTCTCACACTTTCCCAGGTCATTGTATAAACTCCAAATGTATGGCATGTTCAAATCGGGAAATGTTAAAGAAAATAAGAAAGCAAACCACTAAGCTGCTACTTTTTGTTTACAAAACATATGTGGAACTTGCAGTTTACCAATTCACCTTACTCATGGTAATGTAGGCAGACTTTTGTTAGCGCTCATCATAATTATACAAAGCATGTGATTTCAGCAGTTTGTTTTCTTGTTATTTCAGCTTTACGACAAAATTAACACAAAATCTTCACCGCAAATCAGGAATCCTCCAAGTGATGCTGTACAGAGAGCCAAAGAGGTAATGGTTTTAAAATATATTTCTGACTTTGAAAGTTTATTGTGGAACATTTTCATCATCATTTAAAATACAGATAAGTATTCTGGCTTTTAATCTTAATTAATCTCTGGAATTACTTCTAACATTGCTTACTTAAGTTACATAACATGTTGCATAAACTTGCAGAATTCCATTATGTCTGTAAGGATTATATATATATTATTCAGTTTCATCATTTAACCTTTGATACAACAATAGCAGTATCAAAAGGAATACTCCTGTTGGGCAAATACAGTATCTTTTGTGCTGAATATAATCCCCTGCAGCGAAAGTTTGATGTTTGTATGACTTCTTCCTAAAATACATACATATTTTTTTCTAGGTATCAGCTTTTTCAATAGAAAAAACAGGAATATCAATAATAGTTCTAAGAAAAGCAAACGTAGAGATGCAATAAAGTTTGGCCATAACAACCAAAGATAAATACACCACAGAATTTCTTAATTCTTATACCTAACAAATACAAGACAAGTAATAAATAAATACTGGTATTATATATCATCAACAAAAGTAGTACAATTGTTCAGGGCGATGTCATAGGAAAAGCTTGTTTACAGTGCTATTACAATAGAGTGAACAAGAAGACTGTAAAATAGTGTGTAATAACTGAAGTCGCACTGATAGGAGCCCCAAAGTTCTATTCTGCAAAATTTCCTAGGCATATGTCCCGAGAGGTGCTTCCAAAAGCAAAATGCTCTGCTTTCATTGTCCAAATAGTTACATGTTGAAAATACAGGTGGAAGTATCATGCGGCAAGCAAATGAGTTAAAACATTTACTCCCTCCTCCTTCCCCCAATGATAAGCTGAAATATGGACCAGATTTTATAAAATCTGGAGCTTGGAGGTGGCGCAGCAGATGGACCATCTACATCTCATGTTTGTAACAATTTAATTTGTAGAGAGGATTTTTTATGTGTATTTTTAATTTTGCTTTTAAACTGATTGTTTTAGTAAGTTTGAGACTGTGAAAGTAGCAATTGATGGGAGTGAAGTATGTCACCTGTGGTTAGTGCTTCACTACTTTCTCCATGATACTTACCTGTTAGAGGAATGCTGTTGATTGAAAAAGGAGTAGCTGTTTCCTTAAAATTTTTTTCATCTCAGAGAAAGAAAATGGAAGTGAGATATTTATTCTCTTAGACTCTCTGGGGGCACATTCTCCTAAGCCCTTTTCTGTCATAAACCTTTTTTTTGTATCATCATTAGGAGGTATTTTGATCAACCAGTGAGGGTCTCCATTTATTTGTTTAATAGCTTTGTTTTAAAAGAAAGTTACTGACTTTTTTCCTGCTTGTTTTGCAGGTATTGGAAGAAATTTCATGTTACCCAGAAAACAATGATGCAAAGGAGCTAAAGCGTATTTTAACACAACCTCATTTCATGGTAAGCAAATGATACGTTCTTAAATATGTTCATCATTATTTAAAAAAAAAAAAAAAACTTTAATTTGGTAAGTTATCCCTAAAACCTACAAGTGATGAAACTTCATACAAATACAGTATACCTGTTCATAAATATTTCTAATCTACTAACTGGCAAAATAGCCACAATTACCGTGGGACCAATATATTTGCAAGCAGTTGCATAGCGTGCAGCTGTTACAAGGCTAAGCAACAGTTTTTAGGAATGCTTATTCAAAGGACCAATGCTCATCAGGTAGCACAGTGCTTCAGATATTTTATTTTGATTTTATTTTCCTTCCTTTTGTTTCAAAGAGGAATCATAAGAGAAAACAGCATGAAAATATGAAAATCATGCTGATAACAGGAGTTACGTATTATTGGTTGAACTCTCTTTAATACTTTCACTAACCCTTTATAATGGCAATGCAGTAGCTCTTTTTTTCCCCTCCCATACAAAACATAAATCAGCTGTTTCTTAAGTAGAATTATTTGGCTAGTTAGGCAACTAAAACTTCATTGGCTGAGCCCAAGGGCCTCTAGTTTAGTGCTTCAGTTTGGTGTAATACAAATTATGCTTACAGTTTTTCTTGGTCTTTTGGGGCTAGCTGGGAGGAATGTGAAAAGAGCAAAGAAGCCTTTTGCATTTCCATAGCCAGAACTGGGATCCTCTATTCTTCTTTTTTCCCAGGGTCTTGTTAGGATAAAAATATGTGAATTTGTTCTGAAATGCATGTTTATTTAACATTAGATTACAATAAATCAATAATGTGCACTGTCTAGTAAATTTGTATTACCTGTCAACTACTGTTTCACAGACCTGATTTGTGGGCAGCAATGATCCTAAAATCAGGGGTGTGACCACTTAATAACCTAATTCAAATCACCTGAAGTTCACAATCTTTTGAAATTAGCTGAAGGATTTCTTTTGTTTATGCTGTGGATAAAGTTCACAAGCTTCAGAAATAAAACATTGTTTTTTTGAATCTGATATACATTATTGTCAGTTTAAAGTAATGTATTATGACTCTCCCTAACCCAAGGATTATATGCTGTGGGCTTTGTGGAATTTGCTCACCTGAAAGCTGAATTACTGTCTTGTAAAAAGCCTGAAGGATAAACCTAATTTCCAAGAAAGAGTGAGCTGAAACCACCCTCATATTCAGGTATAAGATGATATCTGGATAGCTGCATGTCCCAGTATGTTCTTTTGATGACCAGAGTAGTTTTGGGTGCATCTGTTTTCATGTTTGCAGTGCCAAATGAATTGACTCTCCTGATTATCCCTTTACAGTGCTTTGGCTGGTATCACGGACAGGTCTCAAAGCATGCAAGCTAGACTCCTTTCAGATAAAATTAAACTTGAAGATGTATTCCAGAAGTTTATCCAGTGTAATCCAGCCACTAATGGGCATTCAGTCCACAGAACAGGACGGAAGCTGTCAGAATTAAAAGCGCCTGAGATGCATACTGTGTGAACATCAGGTCCTTAGCACCCAAAGCTGTGTACCCTTCTGACCACTCCTAATTCATTGCACTAATTGCTAATGTAGACATATGTCTTCTTTCCTCTGTTATCTGCAACACCCTGATATGCCTCCACTGCCTGGAGATAATACCAATCCTGAATCTGTAGCAGATGTGGTTCAACATTTAACAGGGATACG
This sequence comes from Dromaius novaehollandiae, assembly GCF_036370855.1. NCBI lineage: Eukaryota > Metazoa > Chordata > Aves > Casuariiformes > Dromaiidae > Dromaius > Dromaius novaehollandiae. Next base: position 124,983,581 of record NC_088098.1, read on the forward strand.
TGCTTGAAATAGACAATAAAACAAGGTACAATGGTACTCAGCCATGTTGCAGGAAACATTTAAAAAAAAAAAAAAGAAAACAGAAACAGTACTAACTGGTACTCGGCTCCTTTTTTGGAATCCGACAAATTAATTTATCTTTTTTGCCTAACTACTACACAGAATTGCAAAAAACATTATACCTTATGGAGAAAGACCATTTTGTAAGTATAAATTATTTTCAAAGTAGGCATCAGGAAAAATCATTGTGCTATCATGGGAACAAATTTAGGATTTTATAGAAGCCATGAAAATCCCATTACTGCCTTGGATTCCTCTTCGGAAATACATTTTGTAGGGATGTTTTTGTACCGCTCGTTTCAGTTTAAGTCCTCCTTAAACATTTTAATTAAAGACTAAGCAATTGTAGAGTCAGATTTCTCTGCCAAAACAAATTCTAGGTAGTCAGTCTCAAATCTTGCAAGACTGGGTTTTGCAAGTTACAGAGTTATGAACATTCGATGTTTTGTTAAATGAAAATTATCAGCACATTAACTATAACATAGATTGACCAAACTGCTATGGCGACTGATATTCTGCATTATATATTGTAATAACAGGATTTGATTTTTCAATCCTGAACTAAGAAGCCATTCTCTGTTTGGTCCTTGATGAATTAATAGAGGTGTAATATTAGCACATTCAGGTGTAAATCCTATTTAGTTTTCGGACAGAAGCAAGCTAGCCATAATATCTTCATTAGTAAGAGTTCAATGCAAATATGAAATGGAGCTGATCCATAGAGTTCTTAAAGATCTCCTGGGATGGGTACCATAGAAAAGCCTGATACTCTTTTGATACTGCTTTGCAAGTGTTTATACTTTGTTCAACTTTTATCTCATAATAATGTGTTACATTTTTAACAGTTGTGTAGGCTTAATGTCTTCACCCTAGCTTAGAATGCTTACACACTCAGTCGCTGTGCTTATCAAAGATATTTAAGTATGTTTAATAAGTTGTGTCATTCATTACAGCAGGAAACACAGTAAAAATAATGTACTAGTATTTGAGCAATTTATTGTTTTAGACTAATTTTTATCAGGAATTTGGAACTCAGTGTGATTGTGCTGAGTCTGTGCTCTGAGGGGACAGGGAGAATATGGAAGTGGTTATGTTAGTAAACAATACAAAACAGTATTTCATTCTTTCAGTCAGTACTGACCCACAATCTGTCTTTGTTATAATGAACTACCATGGGATCTGAATAAATTTTCATTTTACAAGGATATTCATTATAGAATAGTTTGTCTTAAAAATTAGCTTCCTAATTTCCATGTCTGGGCATGTAAATAGAGATAGCCTAATTCTGACCTTAACAGTTTCCATTAGTTTCAATAAACATTGTAGGTGTTAAGAAGGTAAGGGAGAAGGGCAGCAGCATCATTCTCACTGGGGTATCTGCGTTAGAAAGTTAGGTTCAGTCATGCAGATTACAAAGGCTGGGCATGTGTGTATGCATTTGGAGTCTGCTGAAGTTTATCTTAGATTCCTTTAAGAGAAAAGTTCCTATATAAAAAGTGAGGCAGTAGTATCTTAGATTTGCTCTAATTTCTGGAGAAATCCAAAAACACTCACAAGAATGAGCAGGGGCATCTGAGATTATGGAAGTCTTGTATTTTGTTACTGTGATTTCCTCTAGGCCTTACTTCAAACTCATGATGTAGTGGCACATGAAGTTTACAGTGATGAAGCGCTGAGAGTTACACCTCCTCCCACCTCTCCATACTTAAACGGAGATTCTCCAGAAAGTGCCAATGGCGACATGGATATGGAGAATGTAACACGAGTTCGGCTGGTGCAGTTCCAGAAGAACACAGATGAACCAATGGTATGGAGGGAACTTTAGTATTTTTCTTGACCGTTTACTGTTAAAGACCAGTGTTATGGTGATTTCAAAGCAAGTTTCTTCACTTTCAGGTAGAGCTGCCCATACGGTTGGAATAGTTCAGCATCCAGTGTATATACTTACCCTTCTGTGTATATCCTCCTGTGGAGGAATATAACTTAATATGCTATGCATGTATCTATACTACAGGCTGTACCACTGTAACTGATTTTATTGAGAAACAACCTTGCAGTAGTTATACTAGATCAAGCTTTAAAACATAAAACTGAACTGTTTGCATTTCAATGCAAAATTACATGTTTAACAAAGCAGAATCTTATATGCTTCTGTATTAAATTATTGCATCTTCATCTGATAAATGACATCTGTTTTCATTACAAAGTAAGCCATCTGTAAAATTAAAAAAAAAAAACACACACACAAATATATATATACCCTGTCCATATTTAAGTGGCATATTTAAGCAAAGGTTTTTATGTGAAAATTTGTACCGTATCTTCAGACTTTCAGGAAAAGTGACCGTTCTTAACCACTGAAGAGTTACAGTGCTGAGTGTTTTAATGTTTTATCTTAAGAGTATAACAATTTCTTTCTCTAGGGAATCACTTTGAAAATGAATGAGCTGAACCATTGCATCGTGGCAAGAATTATGCACGGAGGAATGATTCACAGGCAAGGTAAACATGTGTCATAAGTAGTTTTATTTTCAAATAGGATTATTTAGATTATTTTGTACAAAATATGTAATAACACATATTATACATTTTGACTGCTACTATTCTGTAGTAGTAGAGCTCTTTATCTGGGTGGAGTCCTGTTTGTTGCCTTTATCACTTTGTAGTTTTAGAGGTCTGTCAGTGTTTTCAAATGAAGGCCCGTATGTTTCATTTAGGCCTTAATTAGGGTAAAAGGGTTATAGCTGATCAAGAGATTGAAATGCCAATAATTTTTTTAAGCCATACTTACAGAATACTGTGTTTAAAAAATATATATATCTTTAGGATAGTTACGGTACTTTTCCTTGCAAAATGAAAGAGCTTTTTTCAGCAAAAAAATCAGGCTTCTCCGTATCTTTTCACAGAATTCCTGGGAATCTTTGTACATTCATTGTTGAGACGTGTAAAAATGATTTGGGAAACAGAAATATTTCTTGTGCCTACAACTTGAATTTTTATTTTTCATTTTCACTGCTATAGCAAACCCTGCAGACATGCATCTTTTCTCATCTCCAGTCTACTGCTTTTCCCATTTCATATGTCCAGATCAAATGTCAGAAATAATTAATGGCTGGGCTTTGTTTTGCTTTAAATAGATGTAAGCTTCTCTGTTAGGTTGTTAGCTACAAGTTTGGATCACACCTTTAAAAGGTTTACTTCAGTTTTTCCATTTTGTGAACTTTTTGTTTTGGTAAACACAAAAATTGTCATAACTTGTCAGACCAAAGTTCCTTGTAGCCTACTGTTCTATTTCGAAAGAAATTAGGAACAGATAATTAGGAAAAAAAATACAGAACAGGGAAAATGTAGTGATTCTTTCCCTGATGTGTTCATTGAGATTCCTTGACCAAATTTTTCAAAAAGTATAAAAGATGTAAGATGTAAGATACTGATACCCTTGGGTAAGGTTTATTCAATTCTAACAAAATCCATGTGACAGCTTGGTGAAAGTGTGATGCTGTATTCACAGTCTCATGGTCTCCAAGCTACAGAATTTTCCTTTGGCTACAAAACATGTTTCTGAATAGAGACTCTGAGAATTTGTTTCTTCTTCTCCCTAATAGGGTAGGAGCTCTTCTAATTCTGTGTGGAGCAACAGCACGCACTTACTAAAAATGTCTTCAGTGTGGTTTGCAAAGACAAAGGAGGAAATTGTCTACTCCAGAAATCCATCTATCCTTTATTATTACATGAATAAATCATGAATAGCTTATATTCAAAGTTTTGAATAAGCACAGTACACCCAATAGCAAAGGAACCAAAATTAGAGGGTTAAGCATATCTGTAACAGGTCATGGGAGCAACAAATGGGAAGATTCATTATTTAATGATGTCAAGAATACTCTTTTCCAGCAAGAATATATATAAAGAAAAGAAGAATTCTGCAAATAATAAAAGCCTCTTCCCTCAGTTTGGAAACTTCTTCCTATGTTTTACCAACCCATCCACCCCTTACAACAAAATGACCCTCTACAGTTAAATGGCCATTCTCTGTTCCCAACTTTTATGAATACTGCTACATTGCAGTCACATACAGAACAGAGTTCACTTCTGCCAGAGTAAAAGATAGGGAAATGTTCCAGAAGAGGGGATTTAATATTTAAGTGCACTATTGAAATTATTTGATAGAAAGCTTCTACAGAGTCTGATTCTCATTCTAATATTTAGCTTCATCAGATTTATGTTTTGAATAATGCCAGAGAATCTAGATACTATTCCAGGGCATGTGCTCTTTGTAATTCAGTGTTATTTTTCCATAATAATTACACTCACTTCAAATACAATTTAGGTTTGACATGATACAATAAAAACAGGGCCACAGTTCTCTTAGAATATTTTTTGAGAACTGGGTATTGAATGGCTTCCTGAAAAAGTCTGCCAGAACTAAATTTTTCAACATGTTTTACCAGAGATTTGGTCATTAATATTCTAAATGTGTACTAGATTAATTTGAAATTGAAACGCAGGACTGTTGCATTCACATTCAGTAAACTAATTGCAATAAATTTTATCCTGAAGAGTAGAAGAATTGTGATGAGTTTTTTGTTTTTTTTTTTTAATCATTATCAACAGATTAGCTACTGTAGAATTGCTCAGAGCACTTGATGTGACTGAAGGACTTAATCCCAAATGTACTGAAAGTTTTTGTAAACTTTGGGCTCCCTTCTGCAGTACCGCCATGTGAGTTTGGCACAGCAACGAGAGAGTTCAGGATTGTTCTCCTTCGTTCAGACTCTGCTTGGGTTTATCAGACACACTGTCTGAATTTCATATGTTTGTCAAGCTGAGTGTCTTACTAGTATGGGTGTTCTTTGGAAAAGTGACTATTTTAATCCAGGAGAAAGTTTAAGAATTTTTAAAAACCTTCAGAATTCTGGTTGATTTGCTTTTTTCAGGTGATCTTCTATAGATATACTTTGTTTTGGGAAAGGTTTGTGAGCTGTTTGTTTTCCAAGTAAAGTTAATTGTATCAGGTACATTATTTAAAAAAGGATACTTGCATAAACTATTTAGGTCATACAGCAGAAAGTAATATACGTGAAGTTAATGTTGTATCTGTGTGGAATGATGGTCTTGTCACATTATTTCATTATAGAGGAAAAACATCTTCTGGCTAATAGTAAGCCATGGAGGCTTTTGAAGAACTACTAGAAATTAGATGGGTTTGAACTACTCAAGTGTGAAATTACGGTCCAAAAAGAGCCTTCTCAATTGCTCCTAGTCTGGAGGATATGTAATTCATTGGTGCATCCCTGTTGATCTCTTGTAGTGTCTTAAGAGAGTCTTGTTGTTCTAACTCAGGGCATGCTATTCCCATTTCAGCTTCAGCAGATCAATTTATGACTCTCCGAAGATAAGCGGAGGTTTGTTTCATGGTCTGAGGTTGTAGGCAGTCACACCAGGCATCTACATTCAAGTTGACATTAAGCATACATACATAAAATTCATTTCAAAATCACAGAAATGAAGAAATGAAGCTGACAGATAAAATTGAGAGTGTGGCCAGACATCAAACTACATTAAGTAATCATTTGATAAAATACTTGTCTCTAACATTTGACTTTGATATCTCTGAACATTTCTAGCTGACTAGCTGCAGGTGGGTTTCTATTCAGCATGTAGGTTTTTGGAGTGTCTTGGTAAGTGGACTGATGTTTTTTCCCTGTACTACATATGGTGCCAGGGCATCTAATGCTGGCTCATTGACTTCACTCTGCAAGACAGATTCCTAATGCATAACTACCATTGTCCTTTTCTGAATTTAGCCCAAATTCTTCCTTCAGTGTTGCTTCATAATTATAGCTTTGTATGAATATTAGTATTGTCTTACAGTTTTCTCATAACTGTATGTGGTGATCATCTGTTTTGTTAATTCTGCAGGTACACTACATGTAGGGGATGAAATCCGAGAAATAAATGGGATCAGTGTGGCAAATCAAACTGTAGAGCAACTACAAAAAATGCTTGTAAGTGCCTGAAAGCTTGCTGATGTTCTTTATAGACGTGTCTTCTTTTGACAAAACTCTTCATTGCAGTGTGGCTTCTCCTTTTTCTTCCATTCCTGATAGCCTGCGTGGGCCTGTAACCCAGAATCTTACTGTTATAGCATTCAGGGAACAGGTTCTTCCTTTTTTTTTTTTTTTTTTTTTTCCCTCGTGTCTTTTTTGCACATTATGGTGCTAGCGTCTTATTTGCATGTTATATAGTCTTTTGTGCATTATACAGGAAGGCACCTCCAGATATCATTTTATTTATTCCCTGTAGTCCCAGGGAGAAGATCATAGTCACCAAATCATTCCTGACAGATGTATTTTTGACCAGCTCTTAAAAAAAACAGTGGAGTGCTGGAGGTTCCCCAAACTATGGGCAATTGACTTTGATGTATAACCGTCTTGCATTTTAGACATTTTTTTCTAATGTTTACATCTCCTTTGTTGCAATGCGGTAATTTCTTGTCTTGTCTCTCATGGACATGACAGAAAAAATACTGCCTACCTCCTGGTACTCATAGTCTATGAAGATTTTGCTCTGCTTCTTCAAATCTTCAATCTAAACCAATTGTGGTCACTGAGTATACTGTGTGAGAAAAGAAACTTTGCATACCTATTGGTATAATTGCTATGCAAATCCAGAGACAATGACAGTAACCTCAGGAGGTCTCCAGTCCGATCTCCTGCTCAGTGCAGGGTCAACATTGAATTCAGCCCAGGTTGCGCAGGACTTTGTCCAGTTGAGTCTTGAAAATCTCCAAGGACAGAGATTTGACAGGGCAGGTGCTTCTTTGGGCAGCCCGTTCCAATACTTGGTTATCATCATAGGGGAAAAAAGTTTTGCTTGTATCCAGCTGAAACCTGCCCAGTTTCAATTTATAACTATTGTAGGTCATTCTCACACCATATATCTCAGTAAAGAATCTGGCTCCATCTTCTTGGCAACTTCTTAGGTACCCGATGACTACTACTATGAGGTCTTCCCTAAGGCTTTCCCTCTCCACGCTGAACAAGCCAGTTTCCCACAGCCTCTCGTCATACATCATATATTCCAGACCTCTGACCATCTTGGTAGCCCTCTGCTGAACTCGCTGAAGTTTATCAGCACAGTTGTACTGGGGGACCCAAAACTGGGCACAGTATTTCAGTTGTGGTTTAATGTATGCCAAAAAAGGGGGAAAAATGACTTCCCTCAATCTACTGTCTGCAGTCCTGTTGATACAGCCCGGTATGCCGTTAGCCTTCGTGGCTGCTGTGGTGCATTGTTGGTTGCTATGTAACTCACTGTCCATGAGGCCACCCCTGTCCTTTTCTGCAGAGCTACTACCTAGCCAATGAGTCCCCAGTCAGTATCACAGCAAATGGTTCTTCCTTGCCAGACTTTGAATTTGGCCTTGCTGAATTTCATGAGGTTCCTGCTGGCCCATTCCTCCGGCCTGCCTAGTTATCTCTGAATGGCAGTCCTGCCCTAAAGCAGTGTGTGTGATAAATTATAAATTCACTTCTCTCTCACACCACATGTTGTTGAATTATCTTAAAAAAAAAAAAAAAAAAGAAAGAAAGAAAAAGGAAAGAAAAAAAGATAGAAGCAGACACTGAAGTGGGATTGAACAGTAGGATGCACTTCTATTTGGAGCCAGAAAATTAAATTTCTCAGCCATAAATTGTGTCATATGAGCTGGGACAGGATTCTTACATGTGCAAATGGCCCCATTATACCAAATTCCTTCTTCAGTCCATGTTGGGAACATTTAGAGTGAAAAATAAGTCCTCATCTGCATAAATCCTGAATCCAGAAGGTCAAGGCTCACAGGCTACTCCTGTCAACTGACTTTTGACTTCCTGACCTGACTGAACTCCATTACTATATTGAGTATGTCCTATCATGCCATACACTGAAGTAGTGACAAGTTGCAAAGATGATTGCACATGTTTATTGATGTTACAAAGAAAACAAAAATATTTCAAACTCAGTCCGGTTCTCTGCAGAAAAACTCCATTTTGGGCCTTGCTGATAGTCAGTTTTATATTCCGTAACATTAATATATATATATATATTTTTCTGTGTACAACCCTAATCCTGGGATCTTGGATGGTATTGTTATTCCTTGTGTTGTGTCTAAAAATAGATGGACAAGTTTAAGTGAGTCCAGGCAAATTGTGTTTTGTTGGCTCACAGGAAGCCAGCCAGAGAAAGAAATGAAAAAGGCAACAAGGACTCACTTGAAGTGGCCTGCTTACCTTTCTGCCCAAATCAAATCCTGCAGTTGTCAGCCATGTGGTGGCATTTATAGGCTACCTGACATTTAGGAAAATATGGCTATGCAAATATGTTGCCACAATCCACAGCTATTCTACAGTTACTACTTGTCGTGAATATTCTTTCCTATAATAAATGCAAACTAGCAGGTCCCATCTTCTGTCCTGATGAGAGGCTGTCTTGTTTCTACCCATAGTGGAGTGACATGCAACTCTTTCAGAAAGTCTGAATGTTGTTTTAAAAGGGAAGAAAATGTCACTTTTGTAGTAGAGACAGTGTATCACAAGAATATAGCTTCAAATAAAAGGTTGACATGGAGGAAGCCTACGCACCTGTGCATTTCTTCCCTGACAATGCACTTCTATTTTCTAGACATGTAAAAAACAGTCAGGCGAACAAACTGATAATGTATGTTTGGCTTTTAGATTATTAAGAGACCATCTGAAAGTTTGTTTCCAAGTGAAATGATAAATTTGCCATAGTGTTTTAGCTTTTCTGAGTATTTAGTTTAGGAAAAAGTACTGCTCCTCTTAAACTAGCTATGATGATTTCCTTTCAAACGTTAGTGATTTGGGGATTTTATCTTCAATGTCCTAGTCATTAAAGAAGTGCTCCTCTTCTTGCAGAGGGAAATGCGAGGGAGTATCACCTTCAAGATTGTGCCAAGTTATCGCACGCAGTCTTCATCCTGTGAGGTAATGAATTTAATGAACCATCCCATTTCTTCCTCAGTTCTGTAACTAACTGCCTGCTGATGGCTGAATGTTACTGCTTTCTGGGAAATTGTTTCTGCCTGTCCTGTTAGATCGCGCACACCAATTTTACAACAAAGATAACGGAACATGAGTAGGTCCCACCTACCTACTCAGCCCTGCCTTCATATTCATCTCATCAGCACCTTAAGTAACTCTTTACAGCCTATTTTAAAAAAAGGGGAGAAGGAGGGGATCCTCTAGAGTTTCTTCAACTCATGCATTTAGGAATCCCCTTTAAAAATCACATTTTAAAATGTGTTCTCCAGGAAGTGTGTTAGAGTTCCTAAGCTGAGAAACATTCCTCCTTTTTAAGCATAAAACATTATTTTATTGCTTTGGGCTGTTAAGGGTTAATTGAATAATCTGTTTCCGTATATCCCTGTTCAGGTAAATTTGTGATGGTTGTCTGTAACAGTTACATGTGGCTTAATATTATGTTTCCATGCAATTAATATTTTGTCATTGTGGAAGAAAAATAGGTTTGGAGTTCAGTTTTCATTGAGCTCAAAACTTGATGTTATGTTTTTTGCACAGTAAAATTGAGATCGTTTGGTTCTTTTTTGCTCACAAAGTTATGTTCCAGATTGCATTTGAAGGGAATTAAATTCTAGAAAATGGCTACTTGAGAGATACTGTTCCAATGTAAGCATACATAATGTTCCAATGTAAGCATATGCCCTATGTAGATGATGCCAGTCTTTCTGTGCCACGTGCTTAACTGCGCAAGCAGTTCCCGAATTAGAATTACAAGAGTGAAATCACAATCCATGCTGAAGTCAAGCACCGTAGCTTAATTAGACCTGGGATTTCATCTTAATTGTTTTTGTGTCTCAACAGATGCTAGAACATATACAAACTGCTATTGTGGTTCAGAACAATCTGTTTGGAAAAAAAATAATTCTTTTTAGTTGTCTTCTGTATTTTTAATAGAATTCATCAAGAAATAAAAGATTAAGATTTTAGAGACAGAAGGTTTGACAGATTTTCACCTATGACATCTAATTTCCTTAGGAGGTATAAATATAAAAACAAATGTTTTTCATGAGATTCAAATGCTTTTGTAAAAAAATCTCAAATGAAAATTCTAGAGTGTGTTGAGAAATTTATGTATCGACTCCTATGCTGTAACTATCAATAATAATGAAAAGTACCTCACTTCCCAGTATTAAAATACAGAAGCTGGCAAAAGTATTATACTTCCTGGGAAGATGATTATTTGGAGAAAAATAAGTCCAGCATATGAATTTAAATTAATACCATTAAGTGTCATTTTAGTAGCAGTAGGTCATCTCTTTTCTTTAGTTTTCTGTCTTTAGGTTCTTCACAATATTTATTCCACAGGAAAGAGGAACGTGGACTCTTATCCTCATGTGGACAGAACAGGAAAACTAGAAATGGGTGATCAAAGGCAGAGAAAAAAATAAGCATGTATATTTACCATGGTTTGTGGCTATTTGCATTCTTTCAATGAGAGGCACGAGTCTATTCCAGCTGCTCTGTCACAGCTATGACTTTGACTAGCTTTTCAAGTGTTAAGAGCGTACACATTTTAAATTTATCCTATTAAATCATCTCTAGTCCTTTGTTACAAATAGAAAGTTTCTTTCTCAGAATTTTTCAGGGTTGTGATTCAGATGAGGAATCAAGTTCTTAGCCATTCACAGAGGCCAAAAATGGGTGTTGAATGTCATTAGTAAGCCACAAAAAGCATTGCTTCTAGTGCCCTCTGGCAGGATGTATACAGAGCTATCTGGTCTTCACTAGTTTGTTGCATTTTACTAGTTGAGCTAATTTTGACAGTACTTCAGGTATTTCTAGAACTCTCTGTTGGGTGTTTTTCTCTTGCCTTCCATCATGGGCAGTTGTTAATGTAGTGTAGTTTTACCAGCAGTGGAATATAAAACAGAATCAGCAATTTTTTTCCAGGTCTTCTACCATGATCACATCATTGGCTTGCAAAATATCTTGTTAATCTTGAATACACAGAATTAAATATTTGTAGAATCAGAGATAATCTGCCTACATCCCCTTTTATACAGAATCTGCCTATATGCCCTTAGATACAGAGGTATGGGGTGGGGGGAAGGTTGAGGGGAACCTATTTTCAAGTAACTGAGATATGTTTCTCACTTGTCATATTTTTCCTCTTTTGTGGACTTTTAAGAGAAGTGTTGAAGTTATGCCCTCTGAATATCAAGCCACTTTTGCATATACAGGGAAGTCTTGTCCTTACAGGATGTAACAATACTTCAGTGTCACTAGGAAGTTTTTAAAATCTCAACTGAAAATTTTCAAGCTTTTTAGGGGTTCATGCATCCATGCCTCCCATTCAGTTATCAGGGCTTCCAAGGCATTCTTACGGCTTTTTTGAAGGAGTTGGTGGGTTTGGGGGCATTGTTTTTTGTTTGTTACTTTTGAACTTCCATGTTACATATATTGCATACTTCATCTTGAATTTTATTTTTCTTACCTAGTGTTTGTTAATTTTTAAGAGAAAGAGTTCAGATATTCTTAAAAGCAAGTAACTTAGCTACCAAATCTCTGGTGCAAAAGGAATATAGAGGTTATCAATTAAGATAAACTATTCATTGAAACACTAATAACCCTGGAGATCTTTTAGGAACACTTCTGTGCTTCAGCAAGGCCTTTTGAATAATTTGCTGTGTAATTTTTCAAATACACCACACTAATTCTTTTTTCCACAAAATTTGTAAATATTGAATATTGAAATATACCAGAGAAAGTAGAAACTGGTGCAAGAAACTGATTTTAAGGCTAGGTTTGGATTTACAGTCTGTCATCTTGACAGTCAGTTTAAGACTTAGAAGCTTTTGATCACTAACACGCAGTTCTGATTTTGTAGAGTAGACTTTGCTTGAAAACAGAATACTTGTGAGTTCCCATAGAGTCTTGATCAGTGATCTACTGTGAGAACAACTGCTGTTTAGTGGTCAGTGTGGTACATGGCCTGTGTTATTTGTATATATATGTAACACATTGGCCAGGATGTTGGTTTTTCTGCTTCAGATACCAAGGAAATTGCAGACTGATACATAAATGTGAACTTAAGCAATTAATACAGCACATTCTTCTAATGGCTGATGACTATATGCCATGCATGCATTTTGCCTAATACTAGATCCAACTGAGTAAACATTCTGCTCTAGCTACATGTGCATTCTTACTTTCCACTGACAAAAATCTCTGAGTAAGTTTTTGTAGTTTTGGATGTGTAAAGAATGCCAAGGGAAGTACATTTGTTTTACAAGGAATTTTCCATATAAACAAAAACTCTTATGATTTAGATTGTCTCTGTGAAACATTTCCATTGCTTTGCTAGGAAGAAAAGCCTTTATATGTATATATATGATTTCAAAAATCCAATGGTAATCATCGTGGATTTAAGAATAATTTATGTAGCTTTTCTTTAGCCTTGCAGTGTTTCCATTAGTGCTAAGATTTTTTAGACTGTAAACCTTTTACAGTTGTATTAAAAATACTTTCAGGAAGATTCCTTGAGCAAAACTGGAACTGAAATGTATTTGCAGATTTTTAGAAAGTCTCTCTAATTCTTCTGGGGATCTGACAATCCAGTCGTTCTTGTCAGGATCTAAGCTCATAAGGCCACATCCAGTAGATGTAATTGACTTGTTATAGGATTGCATCTCAAACTTTTTAATTTATCATTCATAATCAATACATAAGAACAAGGAATCGATCCTGGGAAACTAGTTCTGCCATCATTTGGAAATGGTTGTGATTGTTCCTTCTAAGGATTCAGCTGTGGTACTTGAACTGAAGAGCAAAGATCCAAAAGTCTGCTACTTTATGTGGCTTGGGGTTAGACAAGTTTGAGAACTCTAGATATTCAAGTAGTACTGAAATAAGATGATATTCCTTCTGCATGACTCAGAATCATCTGATCCTCCAAATGCATAATATACAGTTTTTCTCTTACCTTTGAGCCTGATATTTTCAGAAAGAAAGGTCAGGTTTCTAGGAAATAAGAATCTAAATGCCTTTGAAATTGTGGCTAAAACGACTAGATATTTAAAAATTGTACAGATGCTTCTTGACTAGCTTCATTTATTTATTTCTTACAGTTAGTACTGAAGTCACAAATAGTAGTGAAAATGTAGATTCCTCCCCCGCCCCCGTTTGTCATGATGAACATATGCCTCGAGTAATATGCTGTCTTCTGACAGTTGTTTGAGGAATATGAATCAAAATATTCTCAAACCAAGAAAATTTACTTCGAAGGGAGAAGCCATCAACAGAGTTCAGAAATACATGCGTTCTTCACAGGACTCAACCTGTTTTTCTCCAAATCACTTGGGTGCTTACAGCACTTTCAATCTTCCCATGCCAAACCATCACTTGACTAGATCATAGCATGTAGATAATAACAAACTAGATTTAAAAAATAAATTTAAAAAATCCCACTAAAATAAAATTAATCCTTCACAAGTCTCTCAGCCACTATTTGATGGTAAAGGTACAGGTGATATACCATATACAAAAAATGGAGTAACAGTCCCTTTAGGCATATATAATCTTTTTTGCAATAAAAAGTAGCTTATGTGGGCTCATTTGAACATTTTAAATTTGTTATGCTGGAATGATTTTGTTAATAGAACTAGAACTGATTTTCCCCCAAGCTGTTATATATTGCAAATAGCTGCAAGAGCTAAATGAGTATGCATTTTGTTCTTAGACATATAGCAGAAGCATACAGACCTACCTACTTTGAACCACAAAGACTTTACAGCCATAATACTATTAAATCTGTGCTCAGCTGTTTTAAAATGAAAGCATACATCTAGATAGCTATGTATGGGACTTCGTATAAAGTCAGATCTAATAAGCCTAACAGAAAGTCCAGAAGCTCTAAATGAGTTTGTTAAACATCAAGCACACGGGCAGCAAGAGTGATAAAGTATTGCTTGTTATTTTAATTGTTTATTGGTGCCTTAAAATAGGTGGAAGTTCTATCATGTAATTACTATACGTTAGTGAATATTAATGGAGGGGCTTTACTTGGTGATGTTGTCACATGAACAGTTTAGCTGCAATTCTGATATCTAATTTGTTCACTAAGGGCACTTGTGTTGATTAAAATGTGGCAGGGATAACTTTTTCTTTGGAAATTCTCTCAGCCCTTTATTCTGCTGTCCTTGATTTTATATTGGCAAACATTCTTCAATGGACCTTTGACTTGGAACATTATATTCCAAAATTCCTTTGGGGGATAAGGGGATTTCTTTAAAACAATGTGTAAGCTAATTATTTGATTTCTTGAAGATGTGGCTAATTAAATTCAATTTGCTGATCTTATGGAATTAAGTACTATACTTTTAAAAAATGGGAACAAGTTTGCTCAGCAAGTGGCTTTTTTGCCTTTGTAAGACCCAGTCACAAATTCCTATTATCCTTTCCATAACATTTTCCAGTATGCACTCTGCGCCTATTCAGTTCTCACTGAACTGTAGGGCTACCCCGGTAGTCTGAGTCAGGAAAGGTGCTCTTTTTTATTTGATACATTTTGGCAGAGCTTAATGTTAACTCCCATAAGAATACTGGAGGAAGAAAAACTTAATAAGCTGTAGAATGGATGAGGAGGGGGAAGAGAGTATCCAACTTTCTTCTCATATGTCAGCTTCAGCTGGTTCTGTTGTCTTTCAGACGCTGTGTATAGATCTATCTTACAGAGTAGAAACTGAGCAACATTTACCTCAGCATATCTGAAAAAAAGATTTACAAGCTTGTTTAAAATGCCACATGTGCCTCATTCGTTCAAACTGTTCAAACTAATCAGCATATAGCTTTTAGGTAATTACCTTTAACAGAGACTCCAGTGTGGCTAATTGCCTTTAGCCTTGTCAACCACATAAGAATTGAGAGGTCCCAGACATGCAGTAATTAAAAAGCTGTTTGATTGGTAAGGCAATATAAAAATAGTTATTCCATAGGATCCATCAAAATGTCAAACCTGCATCTCCAACTATGAAAAATGTTCAAATTTATGGAGTTTGTTGTGTGGAAACTTTCACAGATGAAGCAGCTAAGTAAATGGTTATAAGGCTGTGGATGTAACTGTTCATTTAAATATATCTGTGTTCCTGTGATAGTGTTGTGTTGTTAATGAACCTTGTGTCTTATTTCAGAGAGATTCCCCCTCTACATCCAGACAGTCCCCAGCTAATGGTCATAGCAGCACTAACAATTCTGTTTCGGTAAGATTTCCAGTTCCACACGGAGAAAGTGTGAAAGTTCTGTTGGTGCTCATCTACCATTACTGTTATACTTATACTCGTGTGCTCAGTGGAAAATTATGTTCTACTGATAGAACCAAGGTTATTAGGTATATAACTCCCCGTTTTCCTTTTTAAGAGTTTTTTCCAACATATTCCTCTCATTAAAAGCCATATAGTAAGTTAAACGTTAATAACTGCAATTGTGACACTTCAGTCATCCTTAAAACGTTGCTAGCAGTTTCCTCAAAGCTAAGCAAAAGTTTAAAGAGGAAGTTTTATTTCCATCCTAAACTTTGGAAGCAGTGTTTGAAGAAAGAATAACTGTGCAGTTGGTATTCCAAGACATTGTAGACTCTTTTAAGTTTCGTGTTTTGAGAGACCTCTGGAATGTGTCCTGGTTTCCGCTATCTGAGTTAATGAATTGGTGTGCCCTCTGCTGTTGTGGTACGTGCACATACTTTGTGAAATATGAGCCTTGCCTGGATATGAAAAGCAAAAGGAAGTGGCTTTAAACTGCACTACAAACCAAGCTACTATCATCACATCTTTAACACAAAGTACTTCCTGTTTCCTATGTATTCAGGTAGAAAGGTGCTGTCGATCTTTGGAAAGCGTAGTAGATGTTAAAATTTGTGTTGTTCATCATTTGTCATTGTTCTGACTAATGTAGTAACTGTACGTGCAAGTTCCTTCAGTCAGTGCTGTCAGTATTGTGAGTTCTTGGGACTGGCTAAAAAACAAAAACAGAGTAACTACGCCTTTAACTAATAAGAAAATTACAACTTAGAAATGATTTGCCACGAGGTAAAGTACTTTAATTACTACAATGGAAAGTAATTATATGGATGAAAAAATTAAGAAATTTTGGTGAATTCAATTGAATTTGTAACATGATTCTTAGTAGTTATTTTATTCCTTGGCACAATTTATCACATTATACATTTTTTATCATAAAATTTTCAGTATTTATTATAGCATCCTTCTGTTTTAAAAACAGGTCTAAGCATTAAGTGGAAAAAGGCATTCACATGAAAAGCCTCTTTCACTTACAGGTGCTTTTGTGTTGAAGATGCTGCATTGTTTATTAAAAAGCACATTTTCTACTTGCTTAAACTTTTTACCTGCTTTCTTCAGCTTGCTGCTAAACAGCCTGGGTTTGAGTTTTCTTTAAGAAAAAAATTTTTCTAAAAATGGGTCAATGCTTTATACTTTTGTCTGACTTACCGTTTTATTATTATGTAATATGAATCACTAACAAATGATGCTGTATACCCTTAAAAAGTAAAATGAAAATTTCTTTTCCTGGGTTGACTTTATTCTACAGGACTTGCCTTCGACAACACAACCAAAAGGACGACAGGTGAATAGATATCCTCCACGGGAATTTTTATAAACTTAGCTGCTAGTGAACACCCCTGCTTATCTTTTTCCCCTCCATATTCTGTGTGTGCTGGACTAAAACATTTGAGCTTGGAAAATTTATTCCATTTTTCCATTTTTCTTTTTAACTCATTTGTATGTGGCTAATTCAAAATACCATTTTTTCATGTGTCCATATATGTGACAGTTACAAAGTCATTGTAAATTTGACTTGAGATGTTGTTTTAGTTAACAGTGCATTAATATACTTACTATTGCACAAGCAAATAGTGACCTGCATAGATTTTCATTTTAGAGGAAAGCTCGGTTTTACGTTTTAACTCAAACTGAGACTAATAGGGAAAGTTTATAATAATTAAAAGCATTGTACTGACAGAACTTCTAAAGCTTGAGTTGCTTCATATTTAACTACTTTTACAAAACTTTTCAAAGAATAAACTAAGGACTGTTTCTGTTAAGAGTTGGTAAGTCTGAAGATAACCTCGTATGTTTTCAGTCCTAAGGACCAGATTCACGAAGATCCCTAAACTATGTAACCTTCACCTGAATAAACCAGTTGTATGTGTCATCATAAACCGAAGAAAGATCTTCCCTCTGCAGAGAATTCCAAGAAATCCCTTTAGGGCTCTGCAGATGATTCCCAGTTATTTTCTATGCAATTTTAAGAATTTTTTTTTTATTGCAGCATCTAAATGAGCACATAGCATCAGGTGATTTGTGATTCATTTTCAATAACTGCTCATTTTATATGTAGCAGTTCCAGAATTGCCCTCTGAATCTTTAACCATGGATTCAAGCTCTTACTCTACCAAGGTTTTTTAGTAATATTTCTTGCAATTTTTCTTCCTTCAAAAGAGTCAATGGACTCCGTGATCTGTACTCTTTGAAAATCTTTTTGTACTACTAGCTCAGTCATAATATCTATTACACAAATGCATTGCTCTCATTTTATTTCGTATTTTTAAATCTACAGCTACCTGGTTCTTTCATCTTTCTGATGTCTTCTGAAGTTTCAGGGCTGTCTGAATATAGTCCTGGGAAGGCTCCATAAAAGACCTTCCATGCTTTCTCTGCTCCATCCTCCCCCCGCTCTCCCTCCCCAAAACATTTTTCCCAGGAGAAAAGAATTAGTTCAAGACAGTATCAGAATGATGGTTCTTCTCAGACTTAAACCATTTATACCTTTTTTAAAGATTTTTTCCCATTGAGCCAGCATGTTTTTCTGGTGGCTTGTCATCCTTGAGACAGTAAGGGCTTGGATAACAGATACACTGGTATATGTAAGGAAGCCTGTAATGTTCCATAAACAGCCACTATTATCTCTGGATGAGGGTAAAATGGATAAGCAGGGCTCAAACTGGAGCAAGTAGTTTAAAAGGAAGGAAGAGTTTCTAGATGGTAAAAATACTGCTTATTTTTCTAGACCTGTATTAGACTGAGGGAAAGCAGAGGATCAGAGCAATATTGACTACCTCATAGAAAGCAAATTAGTAAGTAAAAGCCCCTGGTTTTAAAATAGCCAATTTTTCAGATTTAAAAAAATAAATGAAGAAAGGGGTTGGGTGGCTTGTCTAAAATCACACACTCAATATGTAGCAGAACAAGAATCAGATTTAGAATATTAAATGTTGAGTTCTGTATTAGTATTATCACATGCTCTCACTTTAAACAGATATAAGTGCTTCAGGTACAAGATAGTAAAGATTAGTGATTTTAAGTTAATTTATTCATCTAGTTGGGTTACATATTTGGATTACTATAGAAACGAACTTTTTAAAATGCCATAAGTAGTGCTAATATTAGATATTTACAGCTTTTTCTGGAGCAGAATTTGAGCAAAGTTGATAAGTGTTCGGTACAGTTTAAATAAAAGATATTACTTTGCAATATAAAACAAATTATTAAAAGTCTAGTCAGTTTTTAGTTAGAAAATCAGCAGAGTAGACATGGCTGAGTTTCTACAGGGTGATGCGTGAAGTTCATAAACTGTACAGATTACACAAACCCTTACATCTGGTCTTGCAAGTAAGAGAATTATTGAAATGGGCATCTGATTCTTCCTCTTCATTCTGTTTCATTGCGTTTATGACATTTAACTCTGATTTTTAAGATCCTTGGATACATCAGGACTGTAGTTAACAACCAAAACTGGATTTCAGTTTTCTTTTTATTTCCTATGGTTGTTTTCTTTTTATTTCCTAGTGTTGAGGACCTCACTAACACACAAAGCAAGGATTGGTATATTATTAAAATCGTGAAGTCAGAGTCCCCACTCTTACTGTTTATATGCCTTGAAGAATAACTTAAACCATTAGTTTTCATTCTATGGGCATAGACTTTTACTGAAAAAACTATGCAGAGATTTCCCACATTCCCCCTAAACAACTATGTGGTAGGCACAACCTTGGATTTCCTATTTAATCTAAAGAAAAATGGTATTAAATTTTCAGACTAAATACTAATGATGGATAATGTAGCACAAGTCCATTACACTGTTCAATAATATTTCTTGTCATCAATTTTTTTTTTTAATTTATTGTGCAACTTTAGTTGGAAATAAACTACAGCTCAAGTTACCAGGTGCTAGCTTTCAATCTGTAATGATTTATGAGAAGTAATATTGATCTGAGGGACTCTACCAGTTTATTGTAGATCCATATATAGAGTCTTAAAAAGTGTAAATGTATTTATTGTTGCTGTTCAGGTTTTACAGTATGTAGAAGACATGGGCATTTAAAATAACATCACGTCTCCATTGTTCACTGATTTTTTTTTCTTTCCATTTTCAACTATCACGTATGCTTTTGCCACTCAGTTTCTTCCTCTGCTTGTGTGCAAACAGTATGTGTAACTACATGCACATATCAAATTTTCACCTGTTATTCTGTAACAGTTACATCTGTACCAGTAATAATACGGCAGTGTCTTTTAAAAACTCTTCTTTATAGATATATGTAAGAGCACAATTTGAATATGATCCAGCAAAAGATGACCTCATCCCCTGCAAAGAAGCTGGCATCAGGTTCCGAGTTGGTGATATTATCCAGATCATTAGCAAAGATGATCACAACTGGTGGCAGGGTAAACTGGAGAACTCCAAAAATGGTACTGCAGGTCTTATTCCTTCTCCTGAACTTCAAGAATGGTATGACTTAAGTTTTCTACAGAAATGAATTTAGCTTTGCTTGTATTTCTGTCTTTCATACTTTTTCATCGATGTACAGCTAGTTTTTATGTAATCTTTCCCCTTTTTTAAAAAAGACCATTTCCTCAGATTCTGTGGCATTGATTATGTTTTCATATATGCATAGCAGTAAAAGTTGCATGCAGTATCAAGTGTATAGCTGCATTAGAAAAATAAACACCTATTTTAATAAACATTATTTGTGCATTCTGATATGCTTCAGGGAACTAAGACTGAAGATTAAATGCAAGTGTTTGTATGAAGGTATCAAATCAGTTTCTCTCAAGTTCTGAACACTGTTTTCACTAGTACTGCTGACATGCATGTATGTGCTGCAGGAATGAGGTGTTAGACAGCTGTCAAGCACAAAGGTCATTGAGGGAGCTGGGTGTTTCCTCCCCTTTTCCATATTCTTGTGAAAGCCAAAAAGTAGAAAGAAATCATAGCACAGAGATTCATGAATGATAGGATCAAATGAACAGTGATGGTACCCATTACTGCAAGAACAGTGTGAAGCATTTAAACCACCTCTGGCAGAAAACAGCCTGTTCAGTAAATACGCAAAGTGTTTGCCAGAGTTTGGGCAAATGCAGGTCCTGCACTATGAGTGTTATGGCCATAACTCAACAGAGTTTATCAGTATGGGTAATCTAGCCCAAAATATTTCATACAGGATTGGCTGTGTAAAAGAAGTAGAGTGCTTTAAGAGTCTAAAAGCAGCTGTACTGGCTGAGGGAGATTTTGCTAGAAGAGAAGCAAGGATAGATGGCCGTTCCATTGTGTCTGAAGAGCTCCCTCACAAGCCCTGGCATAGGGGAGACACTGGTATACATCATAGCAGGGATTCATGCAGTACTTCATCTTAAAGGTCAATGTTAAGAGACTTCCACAGCTTGCCCTGAAATAATTCAGACCATAGTGGCCTTTCCATACTTTGTATGCTTCCAGTCCAGACTGCTGCAAAGTGGTCTTTAGCCATTTTAGTTTCCCCTCCTCCCATGCTCCTTGATCTGTGAGCTTTATGATGTACCACAATCTCTATAGCAAAATACTCTGTAAATACATGCTTTTCAGTAATCAAAATAAAGTTTTGAAAAGCTGTACTGTATTCTTGTGCATTAAACAGCCTTCTTTTTCTAATTCTAATGGCATTTAAAAATACATTTATTGCAACAAAATATATTTTTCTACTCTATATGCCAGGCGAGTTGCTTGTATTGCCATGGAGAAGACCAAACAGGAGCAGCAAGCCAGCTGTACTTGGTTTGGAAAGAAAAAAAAGCAGTACAAAGACAAATATTTGGCAAAGCACAACGCAGGTATGAAAAAAGAAATGCAGGTATCTTTAACAGATTAAAATTTTTGCAATCTAAGCCTTGCCATTAATTGCTCAGCTGGCACTGTTATACAAACCTAATGAGTTACTTAGAAAAAAATAGGTAAAATGCTGTTTATGCCAACATCACTCTGCTTGTTCTTTGCTATTTAAACATAGTGTTTAACCAGTGAGAGTAAATGCAAGCAAGCTGCAACAAAATAAATGCATCATAACATATGCTAATACAGGCTTACATTGCTTTGGTTTCTTTATTTAAAGGAGCAATAGAAACAGCAGGATATGAATTTTGTGATCTGTATGTTCTATTTTATATTGTACTGTGCACTACAGAAGACTTTCCAGTAGCATCATTGTTAATAAATGTTTATAGTTATAGATTATACATGTGAAAACATCATGAAGGGACATTTTTCTTGAAGACTTACAGCTGGAAGCAGAGTAAGAGTCACTGTGTATTCAGTGTGTGATTTCACAATTACCAAATTGGGCAAACTGAAAGTTTTTCTCCTCACAATGATTTATGCCTGAATCCTGAGTTTTTGAATTCTCTCTAGATTGCTGAAAAGATTGCTTTAGAAAGTTTTGAAAACAGAAGTTTGTAAACTAAACGATCCTTGCTGAGCAAAATTCATTAGTTTTAGTAGGAAAGAAGGAAGAACCCATTCTTCATGAGAAGAGGAATTGAGTTCATCTTGTTTTTAAATATAAAATAGTATGGAATCTGCTTTTACTGCTTTTTCATTAATATCACACACTATGATGATAAATGTACCGTGGTGGTGTCTTGAGAGACTGAGATTATCAGAATTAAAGGACGTATTTGTCCAATTATTATAATGAAAGTATTTTAGATATTACATTAACTGAGGGGTAGGGCGGCTGCAGTTTTGTTCTTAAACACACAAATTAAAAATATAAATATGTATTTTCACATTTCTTTTTATCTATATAATCTTAGGGCAGTATCAAAGCTCATAATATATCAGTACTACAAAATTTAAATGAACTTAAAATTGATTTGAAATTACAATTAAGAAAGTCAAGGAACAGTAATTGTGTTTTATACTCCTTAATGCACAGTCACATTTAGGATGTTCACAGTTGAATATAAAATTGCTCATTACTCCAAAACCCGTTTTGTACTGTCTATCATTGAGACAAATATAGATTGATATTTTTAACTTGTCTTCATTCTTTTGCTGGTTTATCATTCTGAATGTTTTTAAAGCTTTCACTTCACTGCAGTAATATTAAACCATGTTTTACTAATTATGACCATAACAAAAACTGTTGAGAATAAACTGGATTTTATGACCTAAAGTCTTTGACAATACTGGTTTTAAAGTATTATCAGTTGTTCGCGGCATACATTCCAGAGACAGGCTGCTCCCCTCAGTTGTGCCTATATAGCTGCTTGCGTGGCCATGCTATGAACTGGATTGAGGTTCTGATCTGGCCAAAAATAAGCCCAATGAAAAGCATGGATTCTTTTTCTTTAGGGCAGATAATTTTTTTAATCCAGTTCACAGCGCAGCTGCATAGTTAATAATGTCAGTGGGACTGAGCATGGTGTGCTACAAAGGAATAAGCAAAGGAAAGAGGATGGCCAGGGAAGGAGCAGGCAATGCACTGAGCTAGCTTTGTTCTTCAAGACGCTGAACAGATTAAATCCCAGTCAGAGGAGGATAATTTGGACTTTTCTAGATTGACGACATAGGGGGGACATTTCAGAATAGGTTGATGGCACTTTGACTTGCACAGTTCACCTGCCTCAGTGCTTGCCGCTATCAGTGCTGTTGGTCATTTTTCATCAGAGCTCAATGTTTGCCAAAAATTAGAAACATGAACATGAAAAATTATCAGAATAGGTATAAAAGAAAGTAACTATTCTTTTTAGAATGCTGTCTGACACTTCCCCTTTTCCCTAAAAAGTCAAAAGGTTAACTGCACAGGTTGGAGTCAGAATTTCTCTTAGAAATGTTTATTCATCTTAGGGTCTGTGAGGTATCATAAGTGATGCCAATTATGCTCAAGGGAATGAAGAAAAATGTAGGCTATCGAGAGATTCGCTGAAATGTTCTAATGCTCACATGAGTTCATTAACTAAGGTGGCACTGAATTTAGCTTCTCCAAAATGTTGTTTCATGTATGGTATCATTAGCCGTAAATACAACACTGGTTTTTGCAAGCTGTCAGTGCATCTGTCTCAGAATTAAAAACTGATCTTTTTTTCTGTTGGATCCAAAACGAGTATAATTAATTTGGATTGAGAAGTCTAATCCAGATCTCGTAATCTTGATCTCACAAGAAAGCAGAATTTATTTTTCCAAATTATTAGCATATGATTTAATAAATTGTTTAGCAATATGCAGTCCATTTGGGGTCTTCTGTTACTTCTCTTAGGGATGAGATTGGACTGGGGTACTGAGAAATGAGTTAGTAAAACACTTCGCAATCAGTTAAGATTTCTATGGCCAGCTAAAGATTTGAGAGCTAAAATTGTGGTATGGTATGTCCATGACGTTACTGGAACTAGAAATGAGATTATTCTGCATATCAGATGTAGTTTTTGAAGCCAAGAGGAAAATATTGCAGTTACTTTTTATAAATAAAAGTCAATATTTTCTCTTTTACAAAAAATATTTGTCATCACACTTTTCTTCACTCCATATTTGACCTTAGAGTATTGTATCCTTCAAGAGGCAATTTCATGATCATGTCTCTGCATTCTAAAGTCTGTTTTAAACCAAAGCCCACAGAAAAAACTTAAATATTTTTCCATATTACGTTTACTGACATTTTTATAAATGCTCTAAAGATATACCGTAGTGATATTTAGATATATTTTTGTATTTTACTAAAATGCTATTGCAGGACTTCATAAAAGAACACTCAAAGAGAACATGCTAGGACTATGCTTCATGTTATGCTTAAACTAATGTAAAAAATTGTCAAGCTTATTTTATAAAATGTTTATCATTTCTTAATGTGATTTATTTGCCTTGTGTTTAGACTATTGCATGGTAAAGTCTATTTTGTGCATATACTTTTTATTTTACTAATATATTATGAGCCATATCTCAATGACCCCTGTACATTTTTCATGCTGTCTTACTCCCAATGGCCTCTGTGCATGTAAGTAACCTGTCAAGTGACAATGCCTCTTTATTTGCTTCTTACTGTTTCCTTTCAAGAACTCCTTTTCTTTATTAGCTAGTAACACAGAAGCATTAACAGTTCACTCTTTAAATGTGTCCTGTATTCCTCGTATCTTGTGTATAAGAAAAAAATAATAATGTTCCTCTTGTGTTTGAAAACCCTACAATCATTAGATAACTCCATGTAGACTGAGACATACCTTCTCCATGGTCCTGGTTTGTGATGAAGGTGTTAATATGTATCATTGTTGTTTGTTCCTGTTCGTATCCTACATAATATGGTTTTGTTCAAGAAGACTATAAAGGATTTCTTTTTCTTTTGTAGCTGGGAAAGATACTCACAGGGCTGGATGGTTACAACGGTAGAACTGTTGAACATTTGTAGATCTTTAGCTCTTCTTAATGTGAAATGAACTTACTAGTTAATTTAAATGCTGTGAAGTTGCAAAAAGGGCAGTAGGAAGAAAAATTCCATGTTTGTAGGTGTGTGGAACGGAAGAAAAATATGACTAAATTTGCACTCCAGAATGCATTGTAATATTTAGGGAAAGGTTGAAGGAGATTTTTCTTGAGGTTGAAATTCAAAATGTTGCAAATAGACTGAGAAGTTTTCAGATCTATTATGTCAGTTGACTAGTTTG
The DNA here is from genome assembly GCF_036370855.1 of Dromaius novaehollandiae. Taxonomy (NCBI): domain Eukaryota; kingdom Metazoa; phylum Chordata; class Aves; order Casuariiformes; family Dromaiidae; genus Dromaius; species Dromaius novaehollandiae. Next base: position 125,008,644 of record NC_088098.1, read on the forward strand.
TAGTTTGACCACAGTGAAGAAGTTGTACCTTCTCTCCAGGGTAAAAAGGCTGCAGTTGAATACAAAGTACAACAACAACAACAAAATGCCCTATGAAAAGGAATATATTGTTTAAACTCTTTACCATATTTCTTTAACTGGGAATATGCTGCAAAGAATGTGTGCTTTCTAGTAGGCTCCACAGTCTTAACATTCCCTGATCTTGGTGGCTCAAAACGTCTGGAGCAAGTGAACTAAAGTTCCCCACTGTCTACTCAGAGGGCTTTTGGGGAGGGGGAGAGGAGGAAGGAGAAACCCAGTCCTGTCCTGGAAGATGGAGAGGATGTAGCTGAGGCAAATACACCAGCTTGGGGGGCTGGAAACATTCAAAGATCCCATACATTAAATTCAGTCTCCTCTCCCTTCTTTTTACAGCAATGACAAATACAAAACTGGAAACTCTTGTTAGTTCTTCTTTTCACACTTGCTGATTGATATAATCTTTAAAAATGTAATTAACTGCCTCCTAGCTTTTTTCATTAGAGTTCTGCAGAAATAACCAAAAATGATGTGTTATCGGGCACAAGGAGGAACAAGCTGATTTTAATGAACAAAATTTGATTTGACAAACATTATATACGTTGGCAATTGACAGTGGATTGATAAGCAGGATGGAATTCATACATTGCAATTGAAATTATTTCTGAAATAATACTTATTTTTACAATGGTGGAGATTCTTTTATGTAGAGTAATGTCAGCACTTTTCATTAAAACTTTTCATTCTGTTACAAGTTTTAGAAGCATGTGAATTTAACTAGCACTTGTGTTTAAAGAGAGCTCTAATTACAAATAATGTGGTGGTTCTTTTGAAGAAGAAATATATCAAAGAATTAGCCGCCTTCTTTATTCGTTCTCATAAATCTTATTCAAACATAATTATGAAAGTGTGCCCTACCTGTAGTGTAAATAGATGTTCTCATATTGTATTCATGTTGGTCACTGTCTACAGATTTTTTTTTTTTTAGTATTGCTATCCCTTAGGAATGCAAACATGTGAATGGCATGCCTTTTTATCCGATTTTTGTGGTCTGCTGAATACTGCATGAAAGGACATGCAAACTTTTCTGAGCATTTCAATAGCTTTGTTACTGCTTTTTAACGGTTTTTAAATGAACATTTTTGTTAAAATTGCTTAATAAAGTGGTTTCATTTTCCTTAATATATTATTTTGTATTATAAATCTAACACTTGTGAATTTGTTAATTTTAGCACAGTTAATTATGTCCCTTAATATACCTTTTTCTCTTATCCCTGTGGGGATTTTTTTTTTGTGTGTTTTAGTGTTTGATCAATTAGATCTCGTCACATATGAAGAAGTAGTAAAACTGCCAGCATTCAAAAGGAAAACACTAGTCTTACTAGGTAATTTTGAGTTATTATTCTGAACATAACAGCTAGTCTTGAACTTCTTCTGGTGGCAAATTTATAATTCATTTTTGTGTTGTGGATTAGGTGCACATGGTGTTGGAAGAAGACACATAAAAAACACACTCATCACAAAACACCCAGACAGATTTGCATACCCTATTCCTCGTAAGTAGTGATATTAAATGTAGTACAAAATTGTATGTAGCATCTTTGACAGCATATGCATTGTAGTATTACATATGTTCAGTTGTACTGAGATGAAGTTTATGTTAAGGATGAGTGAAATGTGATAGTGCTGGATATATTTATTTTTTTCTTTTTTTCAGAGGGAGTCGTAGTAAATAACACCACTTTTACACTGAGTATTTCATAGTTTTCACAAAGCTTCCTAATAAGCATATTTCTCTCTTCTCCACATGTCTGCTGATTTAGAATGAAGACTGAAGCATTTTTTACGCATTTTCATCCTGCAAGTGCTAATTTTACTCTTACAGTTTAGTTAAAACAGGAACAGCCCTGAGGTTAAAAAGTGTGCATGGTTCCCATGAAAAGAAATAGAGACTGGATTTAGAGGAAAGCTTTATTAAGTGTACCATGCCTAAATGTTTTAAATTACTTTTCACAGCCCAGCCTTGAGGGCTGGTAATATGTTAAATATAACTCCATGTTTCCAGACATGGCAATAAAGATAATAATAAGAAAATGCAATTAGCTTTGCTGCTCACAAGTGGGTTGTTAACAGGAGCACTGGGATGATTGCCTTTCATGACAGTCTCCACCAATACCACTGCAGGAACTGCATATTCTAGTAAATGATCTGTTAGATATGTACCCATTTTCCTAAAAGTAGGTATTCTGAAATGAGAGCATCTGCCAGCTAAATCTGTCCACTCTGTTTCAGGCTGACTTCAGAAACACCATACACTGCTCAGAAATGACATTGATGACCACTGTACATTAATTTAAATATTTTTATACCTTGTTAGTGCTTTGCTTTAAAATTGCAGATGAGTGTTTTTTCTTAGGATTTTGTTGTTGCTAAAGGGCATTGCTAAAAAGTATTGCTTTTAAGAATGTTTCTGTAAACTTGTTTGGAGGGGGCAGAAGGGTTGGTCAGGTGCTGGTTTAAGCTCCCTGGACACACTAAGGGATCAGATGCCCCACGGCAAGCACAAGGAAAACAGAAAGAGCTAGTCCTTTTGGAAGTGCTAGCCATTAAATCACCTTAGCAGTAATGTGAAACTACACTCTATGGCACTCTACTGACTATATCTAGATACTAAAATCCTGAATTAGACACTTAACAGTGTGGTGCCAGAAGTGTATGATGTACATTGCAACTATGTTATCCTGTATAAACAAGATTATATGGGGGTTAGGAACCCAGCTAATCTGTCCTCCATTTCAAAGACCTAAAGGAAGAGTAATAAATGTTTTACAATGTGCCTTTCACCTAAGCCCTCTCAGGTTTTGCTGCTGTAAGGGAAGCTATATGGTTAAGCAGTTCTTTTGTCTTCAAACCCTTATTAAATGGACTCACCTCATCCTGTGTTATGTTCCCGCTCTGTGGAAGTACTTAAATTGCTTCTGCAATTACATAAGAAGACTAAAAAGACTTGACTGGAAATCCAGATGCAATTCAGGTGCTAAACATCAGTGTTAAATTGAGACGTCTGTTTTAGACACCACCTGATCTCCAGCCCCATTCCACAAGAGCGGAGGTCTCCTTTAAGTCCTGTGTCACATCTGTCAGACCTGTGTGGATGCGTGAGGTATTCTAGGGCATTTAAAATAGCACTTTAAACTGATGTTTAGGGACCCAAAATACTCCCTTAGGTTAGATATCTAAAAAAGATAATATAAATACCTTGCACGTACTTTAAGTATTAGGGGAACCTGACCTCTCTTTCAGATGAGTCTAGGTAATTGAATGTATTCTCTTTAGCTCTCAGAAATGGATTTTTGACTGCATTTTCTGCATTCTTTCATGAGACCATGGAAGAAGGTGGCAGTGTTTGAGATAGGCTTTAGTTGGGTGCTGAGTTTGGAGGCGTGTTTAATGAAGAGAATATCTAGCTGCTGAAAACTTGTTCTTAAAGGTCATGTGCACACCTTGCAGTAGTTAATTAAAAGGATTAGTAGGCTATACAGCCTGTACCAGGTAGGTCTGCAAAAGCAATACATTCAGAAAGTAAGTTATTGCAAAGTAACTTTCTAGTAATTTTTATACCTTGTTAGTGCTTTACTCTAAAATTGCAGATGAGGGGTTTTTTTTCACATTTACAATATTTTTACAACATATTTTTTTACAACACTCGCATTCACAAGAAGAAAACCTCAGAAGAATATAAATAAAGAAAACTAGAGGAATGTTTTGACAAAAGAAGAACATTTTGGGAGAGATACAGCAGAATGACCAACCAAAATGCCATATTTAAGCTTAATATTGCTTTTGTATTCTTTGAAATTTCAGACACGACCCGACCTCCAAAGAAAGATGAAGAGAATGGGAAAAATTACTACTTTGTGTCACATGACCAAATGATGCAGGATATATCCAACAATGAATATTTGGAATATGGCAGCCATGAGGATGCAATGTATGGGACAAAACTGGAAACAATACGGAAGATCCATGAGCAGGGACTAATTGCAATACTTGATGTAGAACCTCAGGTAATTTATGTAAAAATGGGACTCATCACAAATCTTTGAACCTTGTTTTATTGAGATACATCTATTTCTTTTCATAGATTGTACACTATATAAGTCATGCATACAGCAATATGGGACAAAAGTCCCTGGAACACTGAGCTATCAATTTATGATGTAGACTTCTGCTAGTCATCAGGTTAGAATAAAACACACAAGAGAAAGTTAATAGTTTAGCTCGGTAGAGGACTGCTATTACTTGAAAATCAACTTACTGTGTAAATTTTTAACATATGAATCTTTTGTCCAGTGAAATGACTCAAAACAACTGCTTGTCAATGGCTGCCAAGAATAAGATTTTAGTATGTTGAAAAATTTCTCTTCTGATCCTGTATTATAGGGTAATCTCATTCCCTAACTGCCTCTTGGCTCCGTATCAGAAAGTCTGTGGGGTCAGTCACTGATACTGATGCTGTTTGCAGAATGACCAGATCAGTGTGGTTACTTTTAGTCCTTTGTGTGTTATGGTATTACAGCTTTCTGAAAGAGGGAGGGAAGGGAAATCTGGAATTAAGAAACATCAATAGTTTGTTCATTCATGATATAAAATCTTCAGTGAAAAGCTCTCATACATTTTCTTTGAAACATGCATGTAGTCTTGACTTTCAATTCACAGGGATGTGTTTGTGTTTTGTTACTGAAATAAAAATATGAACAAATGTGATACTTGTATTATTATAGCAGATTAAAGAAAATGGGTGAAAAGACGGATTGAAATAACTTGAAAGGTGATTGAGAGAAAAAGCAATTTAGTTCATAAGAAAACTCTTTTCTGGAGTAACTGTTCTGTCTTGCCAGCCACGAAGTAGGTCTGCAGATTATCAAACACCGATCCAAATTAAAATTGTGACTAGTGTTGTCTATTTAAATTTGCTCCTCTCTTTCTTCTGAGTGAGTGGATTCAAGAAATTAAAATTCTTAAGTAAGAATTTCGTAACAGAAATAAGATACCTGACTAAGTTATTCAGCACAATTCACATAGTACGCTGGTGTGGCACTGTTTTGAAAAAATAAAATCACACATTTAACAGTTTTCAGGGAAAGGAGCTTTTATAGTTTGTTCAAATGGAGCGGTTGTGGTAAGTGAACTGTTACAATAAACCTTTTTAACTTGCTTCTGTTACACTCAGAAGCAGTGCAATTCCCAGGTGCCATTTTAATTCTTGATTGTAATATAATTTTTTACTTGTTATGGAAATGCGAGGTCACAGGCAGTGATAAGCAGTAATTTTAGTGAAGCCAATTTACATTTGGTAACTGCTTTCTTTGCTACACTTCTCCAACATTTCTCTAGTAAACTTCTTTCTTAACCGGCTTCCTCCTGCATTAGTTTCAATTCTTTTAAGGCCATGGACCTATCCCTAGTTGTTTTACACCACTTGCCTGTTTTTAGGAAGGTATATTTAGTTATGTGAGTTTCCTTGACTTTCACAATGGAGTTTATCCCTTTTGTTTAGAGGAGCTTGCATTAGTGATACCTATAGGTGGGTTTCAGGCAGCAGAGAGGAAGACCTTTTCAGCTTGGGAACAGGATAGATTTTTAATAAAAAATAAAATAAAATGGCCAAAAAAAGAAAAGTACTTTGGAGAGGACAGGAAGTAGAAGGAGAAAAAAGAAGAAAAGGGGCTCTTAGCAGTCTTGCTTTATATTACCCAGGCATTTGAGTTCAGCTGAGGTATGTCTACTTACTATCCTACACTTCAGTCTGACTTGGATCTGGACCAAAGTTTCACTTATGGTAGCTCTTTGTGTCACTCATTAAATTATGACTGAGTCAGCTTACATTGAGAACTCTCATTACTTTTGCAGAGATTTGGTCAGAGGAGCTCTGTTCAGCATTTACTGTGCTAGTGCTGTGCTCACTAGCCTTTGTGCTTTTTAAAAGCTTGTACCTCTCATTTCACAGTATTTTTGTTTGTTCCAGAAAAATAATAATGAAAACAGGTAGAATGAGTCAGACAAGAAAAAATTATATTCTAATCAATGTTTATTCTAAATAGTTATTTTTTTTCCACCATTTATAGCATCACTATGATTTTTCTTTAACTAGTATTAACCATTCAGTTTACATGTAAACAGAAGTCTGCTCTGTCTATGGGAAGAACCTCTCTGAAAATGCTAAAGCCTTAACTGTCTTGAAAGCTCTTAATAGCCTCTTTAATGACAAATGTACAGTTTGAACCCCCCAAAATCAGAATGATACTAGAAGTGAAATGTTTGCATTATTAAGTACTTGACTCCAGATCAATTAAAAACAAATACCAGATTTTATAAATTGTGTTTTTTTATCTTTTGCCCTTGTGACTAAGCTTATTTCACATTGATTGGGTATTCTTCTAAAGTATCTGATTTTTTTTTAACGTAGGCGCTGAAGGTCCTGAGAACTGCAGAGTTTGCTCCTTTTGTTGTTTTTATTGCTGCACCTACAATTACCCCAGGCATTAATGAGGTAAGGCATGTTACAACCCTAATGTCTTACCAGAGACAGAATTAAGGATGGGATTCCAATATACAGATAAGACTTTTCAATTGTTTCTTTGTCTGTAAATAGAGAGGCAGAAGGAAGGCTGCAAAACAACATTATGAACTTGACTAAGATGTATTTATCATTTAATGACTAGTTTTTGTAATTCAAAATATGAGCTTCAAATTGGAGGATGTATGCTAAAAATATATATTGTTATTTTTCAGTCTCTGCTCTAGCCAAAGGATCCTTTTTCAAATCCTTGACAAATAATTAACACAAATTACTCAATTGTGAGTTGCAAAGCTAACACCAGATTACAGCTGGCCTGAGCTTAAGAAATGAGTGTGCGTGACTGTGCTGTCATTCCACTTCTGTGTTGAAATATTTTTTCTATACAGCACATGTATATCAGGAATAGGCTTATTAATTTCAAAGACTGTTCTCTAAGAATTAGAAGTAAGCTTTGACCAAAGGGTTAGTTCCTTATGCAATAATGTTAAGTATTCATGCAGGTCCACATCCTGAATTTCTGCAGGCCCGCATTTCCTACTTAGTTTTTATAGAGTATCCGTTGATTTTAAGCAATTCAGGATTTAGGTCACATCAGTGTAAATGATTTTTTTGAAACCTGCTACTAAGGTATTTGAAGTTGACCATGAACCTGTTACAAATGTCCTTGATGTCTCATTGATCCTGGCCGGGGCGGGGGGAGGAAGTCATTGTGATCTTTGTCTCTAGAGCCCATCTGTTTCTGTAGAAATTTAGTCACAATATCACAAATATGAAACCATGACATCACTGCAGAGGCTTGCAGGAAGATGGGGAATGGGATAGGCTTCTGTTTAAACACAGACACCCTAAATGATTCTGTTCTAATAATTCTAACTCTTCTAATAGTTCACTTGCTGATGGGAGTGCTTCTCCCTAGCTTGCTTCTGGACCTGTACTGTCTGCTTGTGGCAGACACTGGCCATGGCACTTGCCAAACATGATTCTGGAGTACATGTTTCATATTTCTCATTCATTCTTCCTTTTTGAAAGCTTCATATGCATAATAAGCATCCCTTTCTGTTTATCCTCTTATCCTACTTTGTTTATTTTACAAGCACCTTATGAAAACACTTCTGTAAATAACTGTCCTTTCCCTCCCATGTTTTTTCTTGAATTTCATCTTTGCTTTTCTTTTCGTTTTCCTGCACTCGTACTAATTGTACATAGCTGCCAAAATGGTGCAGAAAATTGCCTGTAAGTACCAGCTAGGAGCTGATAAGGTAGTCCTGGTTATTTCAGTAGTTTTAGAATGTAGATATGCTTGTTCCCATTCAACATTACTTTCATTATTGAATAAAAATTTAATGTAATAAAGACTTTAGACATCTGTGCTAAAACACGTGTAATAAGGATTATTTGCTAGTAAAAATGAACTTGAGAGTAAAATTTCTGCTCTTAGAGCTGTACATCCGGGCTTCATGGTAACAGCAGTGCAAAGGCCTCATCTTAAAAATATCTATCTTGAGACAATTTAGCCTACCATAAAACACACAGAATATTCCAGTATACACACAGTAGGATCATACGGTAGGAGTTAGGGGACAAAATATTATGCTTTTTGGTTGAATATAGCAGTGTACTATGAGCAGTTCTGCAGAGGACAAAACCAATTTAAGTTGTACAGGAAATCTCCCATAGTCTGCCCACCTGTCTCATTGCAAAGAAAACTTAAATCAGTTTATCAGTGTGGTAAAGCAGAGAGAGGAGAGGGCACATCGGGAAACTTGGGAGTAGTTGCTCTGTCCTCCAGATGTTTCTTTCTGCCCACCCCACCTCCCTTGGCCAGTCAGCAACACAGAGGAGCTGACAGGCTCCACTTTCGTGATCTAGATCTTTCCTGAGCCATGTGTAGCTTCTTCTGCCTTTTAGCTATGCTTCCTCCCTTCATGTAGTCATAGAGTAGAAAGGATTTTTCATATGATGTTTGCAGTCCATCAGCTGTTTAAATCAAGGAGAATTTTTTTTGCTGTTGGAGCAAAATTGACAAAAGTTTGATGGCATCTTAATACTTTGCTCACAATCTTAGAAGGGAATATTAGTCCTTTGTGCCTTGGCTGTCGCAAATGGCAGCTATTGTCCAAGGTACTTTAAGGGAAAAAAAAAAAAAAAAAAAAAGTCAGATAGAGGAGACTGAAGATTTCACTGATGGCCATTATGCATATAGGAGAGATTTCATGGATAAAAGTAATGTTTCACTCCTTTCTATCCCAGCTATGGTAGCAAAGGAAAGAAGATTAGCAAATGAATGTAATTCTAGTGATAGGGAAGAAAGGTCTGTTCTAAATAATGGACTCTCTGCAACTAAATCCACATATAAGATCTATTACATGAGAGCTGAGGGGAGAAGAAAAGACAGATATTCTGCTCCCAAATGTGAAATTAAAAAGTGGCCATTCGTTTGTCCGTCTTCAGTTATCTGAATATTTTGATAAATATTTTATTTCTTGACACTATTGAAAGCACAAATTCTGGAGAATATTCTTTAGAATATTCTGCGTTCTTCACTATTCAAGATTTAATTAAGGAATTTTTAAAAATTAGAAGGAACTTACTACAGCTTAAATTTTGAGGAAGTGTTAGCTTCACAGATGCATTTTGGCATTTAGTAATAGTCACACTTAAAAGAAACTCTTAGCTAAGTCCAATATTGTTTTGAATGTCCAAAAATATATTCTATCACAAACACGGGTAAAATTTGGCCCCAGAATAAAACAAAGACCAAGAACTTTAATCTGCCTTCTTTCTACAGAATTTGCAGAAGTGTGAGCTTGTTTGAGAGCTGCTGCTATGGTCTATCCCAGAGGTATTATTGCCCCTAAGAGTAAGGGACAGAAGTAAAGTTTTATGTTTCCAACAGGCTAGGAAATTTAGGTATTCTAAAATACAAGCCACTTATAACCCAGTAAAGTTGAATCTAGGAGCAACTAAGTCAGGAAAATATTAAAATCTAATGAATTTTTGAAACTCTTAGTTTTGTGACATCTAAGCAGCTAAATATTAATATTTAAAGGGATTTTTCCTCTTTCTTTTTTACCTACCCATTGTTTTTTTAAGCTGAGATAGCTGTAAGTTTTTCAGATTTCTATTCTGTCAATCACAGTAAGATAAATGCTTTAATAAGAAAAGTTCATACCCATGCAGATTGTAGGTAAAGGTGACACTGGAAAATCTGGATAGTGATTAGAGATACATATGAGTAAAGAGTTCTAAGTCTTCATGGTTTTCTTCAGGCAGCGTTAGTCCTGTGCCACAGGAGTAAAACTCATTTAAAGATACAATACGGTTTTACTAAAACAGGCTTAAAAAATAAAATTAACCTTAATGAGATGTGTTTAAAACACTAAAAGTATTCTGCTTGACAAGTGTCTTTTTTTAAAAAAAACAGGTTAATTTAAACAGAAAAGATCAGATCCTCAGCTGACAAATTGTTGTCTATCTTTTGAAATCTCTGAAAAGTTGCCAGTTTACCTATCTAGGTTTTTGGCTCAAAGGCACTGTGCCATTTAAAATATTCCACAGAAATGTTTAATATTAGTATTCATCCATATTGATCAATCTGAGAATAGCATAAAACAAATTTGAATGCACTGATATTTTCTACAGAAGCCCCAAGCATTGCTGCAGCTGCATATTGTTCCATAAAAGGAACATCCCCGCTGCATAAGTGCAGGTGAAAAGTATTTGTGTGACTTTGTTGAAATGGAGTTTTTGGTTATTATCAAAAGAAGGTGACATTCCCTCCACACTTGGGGCTGCAGCTTCAGGAAACCAGCAGAACTGTAACTTTGACACAGAACTTCTCCTCAGGAAGTGGTTGGTTTCATCATGTAGGGAAGGAGAACTGTCTCAGTGCAGGTTATTCCCTTCAGAGGACCTGAAAGCCGCTGGTCCACATCTGCTTGTCAGTATAATTACAAATACTCAGAAAGTTAACAGAAGGGTTTCTTCTTAAGCAGATAAAATTCTGTTCCTAAAATCATTTCTTGTGAAAAGGGCTATAGGCACTGTTTCTGTGCTTCCTGCAGCCTAACGCTTTTATTATAATCAAGAAGTGCATCCTTGTTGTTTGAACAGTAGGATAATCCTATAAATACTACAGAGCAGCAATTCTGTTCATATGAATGCTGTTAATATGTAGTTTTGCCCCATATCCACCGCAAACCAGGTGGGAAGGGAGAGAATTATTTATTCCTCTGGCTATTTCAAAGTTCCTGAAAGCAGCAGTCTGTAGAATATAGCAAATGATCTTTTGAATTTCTAAGGGAATTTGCAAGAGGATAATTCAAATTCATAATCCTTATTGCTACAGAACCCTAGAAACAAGCTCTCTGCAATCCCTATTCCTCTCAGAACCTGAGGCGCAGCCAGCAAAGCTCATTGCTGTAGCGTTGCTGGCAATAAAGGATCAGGCAGTGCATCCACAGAATAGCATGCATGTGGTTCTGTAAGGAAATTCACACAAAACCATGAAAGTATGGAGCTGATTGCCACTCTCCTCCTTGAGCTTGATAGGCACAGTTAGCGTTCAGAATGTCACACTATGAAATGCTAGAAAGGGCATATTCTGAAATAGGAACTATGGGGGGGGGGGGGGGGGGGAGAGAGAGAGAGAGAGAGAGAGAGAGAGAGAGAGAGAGAGAGAGAGAGAGAGAGAGAGAGAGAGAGAGAGAGAGAGAGAGAGAGAAGTTCCTTAACAGTAGATGATTTTAAAGGAAGTAAACCCCAAAGACTGATGTTGAACAGTGAAACATTACCAAAACTGGGAACAGCTGATACGCAACAATACACCCCATCCTGTTTGTAGTGTTCTTACCTGGACATAGGCCAAACGGCTTGTATTTGTGCACCTTTTATATTTTACTCGTATATGGTGTCTCTTGCTCCATGTCTGTGCTGCTTTTCTGAGCTTTCATCCTGTGCCTTGCCTTTTTAATCCTACATGAGTGTTTTGTCCCAAGTATTGTAAATGAATTGTATTTGAATGTGAGTTTCGAGACAGAAATCGTGCTATTTCTTCCTTGTAATGTCCACAGAATTATGTAGGGGTTCTAAATCGTCCATGCCTACTTAAATCTTTTTTCTTTTTTTTGCCTGTTTTCTTCTCTGTAAGCAACAGCTAGAAAACTGTTGTGCGGAAACATGAAAGGATCCAACTTACCTCTCCCGTTTTCTTTTTCTGATCATTGAATAGGATGAATCTCTTCAGCGCCTGCAAAAGGAGTCTGAAATCTTACAGAGAACATATGCACACTACTTTGATCTAACAATTATCAACAATGAAATTGATGAAACAATCAGGCACCTGGAGGAAGCCATTGAGCTTGTTTGTACAGCATCACAGTGGGTTCCTGTCTCCTGGGTCTATTAGGCCAGGCACCAGATATTTGGGAAAAAAAACAAACAAAAAAAACAAACAAAAAAATCTTACCAGTACTGAGAACCACCTCATACATGGAAAACCTCTTCGTTACTGACCTTGTGTCAACAGGTCTTGGCCCCTAGAGACTACCTAGATGTAGTGTGACCTAAATTTATAATTATTGTCATGTCCTAATAGATAGGAGGAGGAAAAAAAAATTAAACACTTATTTAAAGAGACAGTATCTTTTTTTAATCATTTCTCCTAAACTTTAATAAAATGTATCTTTAAATATATGTATTATTCAGTCCTTTGGAATGTTATATTTTTGGAAATCATAGCTTTTTATTTCGAAGGCCCCTAAAAACTGCACAAAATAGATGCTGCTTTCTATAATCTATTTTAATAGTAATAATAATATGATTCTGTTACCTTAACTTGGGGGTGAAACACTACATTCTTTTTAGAATCTGATTTTATGGATTGGAATACTTTGCTCTCCTTTATTTATTTGAAATAATTAGTCTAGTGGTTACAAAACAAATTCATAAACTTTAAAGGCCTTTCTTTGCCTTTTTTTTTTTTTTTTTTTTTTTTTTTTTTTTTTTTAAGAATAGTGTTTTTAGGTATTTTTGTGTAACATCCAGGTAATGTGATACTGTCTCTTTGAAGAACTCTGTAAAACTTTTAGAAATTTGAAATTGGGTCTTGACTCTTAATGCATGTGGACAGTCGCAAGCGTTCATGCCGTTGGTGTATCTGTGTTGAAAAAACTGTAATCTACAGCAAAGTACATTCCGTTCATGGGAAAACATACCCAAGGGAATAAAGGAAAATATTATTCTGACTAAGTTGTAAACCTATGCACATCCCTTGCATTTTGGGCAACTTTATAAAAAAAAATGATTTTTATTAATAATAATCATGTAGTGAAATGTGTTTGTAATTTTGTCTCAATTTAATTTGTTGTAAGGTGGGAGGGGGCAATTACTGGTTTCACCATTTCAGATCTGTGTTGTCTGAGAGTATTAACGTTTTAATTAAGTTTAAGCAAAGAAATGCTGATTTTTAATATGTATGTAATTGTTTAAAAATGCACACATTTTAAAAGAAAATAATGTGCAATGAAGAAACCAGTTCAGGCATTGCGATAAACTGACTATTCCAAAAGACTCATCTACAACAGCCCTGTAAATTCCTTTAAAAATCGTAATTGACTCTACAGTCTGACCAATTTTTTTTTATTTTAAATATACTTCCTTTTATGTGTTCAACAATTAAACGCTTTTGGGTCCTTCATTTCATCACAGATTTATTCAGGGAGTTTCAAGAAAAAATCAGTGATTCTTACAGTGAGAAAACTTTCCTTAAAATCTATTAACTGAAGGCCCTGGTAGGAATATGGTCTACAGTGTGTTCCAGGGGCTCAGCTTATGAGCACAGTTTGAAGTAATTTAGAATTAGAGCAGAGCCAAGTGAGAAGATTTAACTATGTGCTAACCTTATGTTTTGTTTCCCTTCTTCATACCCTCGCTGGCCCAGATGGTTTATATTTCTTCTGAAAATGGTTAACAGAAACAAGCATTACCACCTCTTTCCAAGTGTCAGAAATATGATGCTCCTTAAAATGATTTAACTTAAAAGCTCAGTTGGCTGCTTTGTTGTACAGTATGAAGTTACAGCATTTGTATTAAAATTACACAGTGTTCTAGAAGGGTTTGTCCTTGAAGTTGAACTATCAGCTGTAATTGATCTGCAGACTGTTTGTTGGTTGGGACCACTGTGTATATATAGTCAGAAAATGTTCTCCCTGTTAAACCTTTATCATATATTGTGTAGGTTGCTACTTCTCTCCTGCCTTCTCCTCCTGCAGATGAGGTGATCTAACCTCTAGTCGTCTTGTCAAATTCGTAGGAAAAATCTAGGTCCAACTACATTTCCAGGACAGCCAAATCAGACAACTTGTTTATTCTGCAAAGCATTCACAACACAACTCCCAGTCAGTAGTACAGAAGGGAGCCGGAGCCAAAGCTTTGCCCTAGGTACAGAACTCACTGATGCTACAAGGGGAATCACTGTGTGACCGAGTCCCAGAACAAGGATCTTGCCCCAGCCCCTTGGCTTCATAGTTTGTGGAGTACTGGCGACTAAAATAATGAGAAATTATCTTTTATAGGCCAAACATAAACAAGCCAGTGAATAAGAAGGAACCTATCAGATTAATAGTAGCTGCTCATCTGTTTGGATTTAGCTTCTTTAAAAGGGGATAGGTACAAACTGTGAACTATATAGTAAGTAACAGGTATTTTTTCAAGTACTAGTATTGTGTCTTTTTAGTTCTGGATGAATCTTAGCAGATGTTCTTGTAGATCAGCTGTTGCAGTGGTAGTATTAAACACTAGCTGAGCTCATCAAAGTGACAGGTCAATTCACTCTCAAAACTACCTCTTTTCCCAGTAAAGCACAAAGATGAGAAGACCTACTGAAAATCAAGCAGTGGAGTGTTTCTGATGTTAGAAATACAAACTTCTTCTCTGGTAAGCATTGGTATCTGATTTCAGTGACACATTGTGGATCGCAAATGTTTATGGCATTAAACAGGTAAAGTAGTTTTGATAATTGGGGTATAGCCCACCATAAATGGTTTGACTACACACTTTTGACTCTGTTAATGTGAATTTCTTGAAGATTCTGTATATTCGGCCTGTAAGGAAAGAAAACTCATAGGCCCATGAGGGTGCTTCTGCCTTATGTAGATGAAAATAAGTAGTGATTTAATATAACTAATATGCTTTTCTTCTATAAGTGGAGTTACTCATTCTGTTAATATTACACAGTAAAAACTCAGACTTGGAGAGCTTTGGGTCTTATATTCTCACTTATATTCTCACCTTTTATCAAGCGCAAAACCATAAAGCACATCAGTTAGTGTACTGTCCTGCCTCCTCTTTACCATAGACTGTTTTCCTTGTAAGAACCTTAGGTAGCAAAAAATTTACTTAGAATCCACCTAGGCTTTAAGTACAACTAAACCATACAGCCCGGTTAACTCTGTGAACCAGTTGCAGCACAGTTCCATAATCTGTAGAGCAAACCCAGAATTCCTTAGCCTGCCTGATCCATACCTCCCCTAACTCCTGCCCAAACACTTCTGATCCATCTATATTATTTGTATGGTATATAGAGGGCAAAAAGCTGCTGTAAATTGAACTGGAAGTTTCCCTTGTGTGGAGAAGACTCATGCAGGTGCAGAGCTAATGTTATGATTTTTTAAATAATTTCCAATTGGAGAAGAGTCCTTCTAGTACTATAAATATCACTGCATAATTTAGAGCACCTCTTGGACTTCTCTAAATTTATGCTGAATGTGACCTCAGAAGTGGCCCTGGGTTTGGGAAGAAACAAACATTTCTGTTTGCCCCTTTTATACTTTGTTTTTGTACAGGGGCTCATAGATTTGTAAAGAAAACTTGATCTTATCAGTATGCTGCCTCTCAGTCTGACTGCCTGTCATTTCAAGGTGTTAAATTGGTCCAATAAATGTTCATTAACCTCTGCTTCCATTTACTTAATAAAAGTACACTAGGTTATTCGATGTCTCAGAGTGATAAGATTATTGTATTGAAATGGTCACGTAGTTTAGACAATCCCGACCACTGTCATGCAGCTCATTTAAAAAGCATGCACTTACTCGAAGTCAGAAGGACATTTTTGATCTCATCTCCAAAATTGAATTTGTCCATATGTTTTAGCATTTTTTATTTGGTTTGGGTCAAGAAGGATGCTGTACCACCATCCTCTAAGCAAAGCGATCACTACCTGCTTTAGAAACTGAGTTACCAAGGTTACTCAATTGATTTTGAAAGGACAGTGTAGGAGATGAGATGTAACAGCCTGAGCAGCATTGAACTGGAGTGTGTATTTTAGGAACTGGGTGCTAGAGCCATTAGGAAAATTTAATCCATAGACTTACTTAAGTATTTGTTACATTTTTATTCTTTGCTCAAAGGAAATTATGTCAGAATATTACTATTATTTGTATGAATATTTGGAAATATCGCTAAAGCTAACATTGCTTTTTGCAAGTCTGCATAGAAATATTTGATGCCAGCAGTTCTAGTCCTGTTCTGTTCCACTGATTGGTTCTTGATATCTTCAGCAAAGGCAATTGGAACTCGATTTCAGATCTCAAAATACTCGGTAGAAAAGATTTTCTAAAAACCACAAGAAAATTACATTTCTAGATTGACTCAAGTGACAGTCATCTGTTTATATAAGGTAAAGGGACAGAGTCTTAGCTAAAGGAGAGATCACAAAAAATCATCTTTATTTAAGGCATATTCATTTTCTTAATAAGCCACTCTAAAAACTCATTTCTGTACTACTATTAACAACGTAAGAGACAACCCATAACTCTTACCAACTCTTACTGCTTCAAATTACGTCAAATACATTTTAACTAAAATATCTTTGGACAGCAATAGCTCATCATAGTCAAATGATGCCAAAGAAACTTCTTCCAAATGATTTATGCCTTATGTGCGTACTGTGAGGATGAGTGCGCAAGCTTTTAAGTTAGAGCAGGGTGTACTTTTTCTAACAGTACAGAAATAAATACTAAGCAAGTTCAACATTTAAATATTTACCACACTTTTTTCACCTATTGATAAATACTGCTAGCACACCTAACAGTAATTTCTACTTTCTTCTGCGTAAGTGATTCTTAGTCAGATGCAGTCTTCTGTTCCAATGCTGTGAAAGCTGTACGAAACAAGTAAAGAAGCTTTTGACTTATGATTTAGCCTGGGAGTTAAAGGCGTTTAAAGCCTCTTTCCCAAACCTTTTACATTACATAAATATTCAATTCTTATCTGGGAAATATGTCTCCCTTAGCTGTAAACTCCATTAAGATTTTAGAGAGTTAGCAAGTTAATCACAAACAACTTTTATGTAGTCTTAACCT
Organism: Dromaius novaehollandiae; assembly: GCF_036370855.1. NCBI lineage: Eukaryota > Metazoa > Chordata > Aves > Casuariiformes > Dromaiidae > Dromaius > Dromaius novaehollandiae. The sequence goes on from NC_088098.1 coordinate 125,025,606, forward strand.
TCTCTTTCTAAGAAAAAAAAAAGGGGGGGGGGTGTCCCTGTGTGTGTCTCCACGTATTCTGCTGTATCTGTTGGTAGCAACTGCCATGGGAAGATTAGTAACAATCACATTACATTTGGGAACATCTCTATCATATGACTGATATCTACCTTGAGCTTGTTTTTGTATTGTGAAAGAGACTTGAAGTAGTAGCATATTTCATAGTGTATCCTCAAAACAGTTTGTGTTGAGTATTAGCAAAGAAAAGCAACTGCAGATTTTCCCTGATCAGTAGCCACAGCTTTTATTTCCATCTGCATAAAGGAAGTGCCCATGGGGAAGGGAGGAATTTGCTTGTGTTTTCAACTGTAACTCATCTTGAAGCTGAAGCTGAGTCTTTTGCTGTTGCCAGCCAGCCAGATGGAGTTTTTACTATCACCGTTTTTCACAAAATGGTCTTGGTAGTGCGGCAAGTCTTGAAAATAGAGGCAGTAATGTGGTGACTATGCTGAACGCCACAGTTGCAAACCAGGGAATATATCACAAGCGTGACTAGACTGTTAAAGGACACAGCAGACCAGGGGGAACTCCATGGCCTTAATCCATGCCCAGATCTGCTATTGGACTAATTTGTTGAATGTATGAGAAGAAATTTCAATGGATGTGAAATAGCAAAATTGTCTTATAAAGTCTTTCAGACTCAGTCCTTTTTCACTAAATTCATCAGTTTAGCTGTCTGAGCATGTCCTTACTCTGTCCTATACTTATTTCTGTTTACCAAGGTGAATATAACAAAAGCAACAGCTCTGTATCAAAAGCGTAAATCAGTAAATATTGATTTAATAAGTCAGCAAAGACTTCTGAAGTTATCCAGCAGGCAAAAGAGAATAAATTCCACAGTATTATTTTATATTGATTATGAAAACTTTCAAAACAGGCTTTTTTTTTTTCATTTACAATTAGAAAAAAATACATACACTGAACTCTGTAAAGCATAAAAAGCAAGATTTGTCTCAAAACCTCACAAGTAATCCGGTCATGATGACTCTCCTAAAGTAAAATATTTTGTTTTTCACTGTTGGCTATCAAAATAAGCATTTCAGTCCAGCCTTCAGAGTATTTCTGAAGTTTTATGAGAGAAACTGGAGAGACATCCTGCTTCCATATCTCTGCTGTTTCTGGGAAAATGCGTTGTTTATTTTAGCAGCTTGAACAACTTCCCCTGCCTGGGTCTGCATCTGAAGGGGCTTAGTGCTGGCAGAGTGTAATTCAGTCTGGCAGTCTGAGGGGTCCACTTTGTCTACATTATGTTGTTATGATTTATGATTTTAAATCAGCAAGACTTCAGGCAGAGCACAGAAACCTTCAGCTTTCTTGTGTGTCACTTGATTCTGTGTTTTCCTACTGCCTGTTGTTTGGAGTACTCCTTCAGTGCAATATTAATCCACTCAAGGCAATGAAAGGACTCCCGATAATTTCAAGAAGCTTTGATTTTGGTTCTAGCTTTGTGTTTTCACTGTTGTGCTTTCAACGTATTTACCTGGTTTTGATCCTTAAAACAATTGATTTGAAAGTTGGAGGTCAATGGGGGTGTTGCTCTTTGCTTTCTCACTCCTGCCCTCTGTCGCATTTTTGCAACAGATGGGTTGCTTTGAAAGCACTGGTGCAGTGTAGAGTGCTGTCCGATGCTTAGTCTTACGCTAGAAAGGATCTTTTAAGACCTAACCACAGTGAATGGATCCTCTGTACCTGTGTCTTACAAACTGTATTCTTGATTGCGGGGAGAAATCAGGCATGAGGGAAGGATACCACAACTGCTATGTAATGTTATATAGGAAGAAATCCTACAGACTCTTAGGGTCAGGGTTCAGCAATGGGTGTCTGCTGCCTCCTGAAAGAGGGTCTGGCCTTGTCCGGGGAAAACAAATCTTAACAGCTTCTGTACAGGGAAGTTTGTATTCCCTGGGGATATCTTTGAGGAAACCCACATGGCTGAGAGTTCAAACTGAAACTAATTCTCAGGGGTTTTTTTGTCTTTTATCATTTGAAAATCCCAGAGTTCATACCCAACCAGACTTAGCTTCATATTGTATCTATTGATAGAAATTATACAGTAGGATTAAACCAACAAAGAGAAAGGTAGGTTGCCTGCAGAGATATAAAATACAGTGGTTCAATGGAGCAGCAGACTTGGGAATCGTGCGAGCTGGCATCTGTGTTTGACTCCCATATTCATCTGCTGGGCAACATGGGGTAAGTCACTCCGCCTCTCCCTACATTTCTTCTCCTGCCTTGTCACTTGTTACCTATTTAGATTGTAAGCTACGTGCATAAGGAACTGGCACTCACTAGGTTTGTAGAGTATCAAGCGTAGGAAAGGCTGCTAGGCAGTACCGGGATACCGGTAATAATAATTCTTCTGGTACTTTAAACTGGCCATTAGGCTGAACAATTGTGATGATAGACATTTATAGGCATGTCCCAAATAAAGTGACTTAGAGTTTGGTAGGAATTTTTACCCCATCGCAGTAACATTCACTGGTCCATCCAGTCTGGATTTAAGTAGGTGCTGTAAAGATAGGCGTAGGCCCACAGTCTGCCCAGAAGACAGGCACAATTCCACAATGAGACGTATGAGGGATTTAAGTATTCAAATCCTCACAGACTCCTGGCTCTATTCAAGGTGTTTCACAAACTAGCTTTTCTTAATATACAGCTGCTCTGGCAGTATACTGTTTAAGATCATCCACTGACTGAAGACAGAAAACTGAGAAATTCCCTGAGCTAGGGAAGGGGAGCAGGATTCCCTTGGCCAGGATAGGGCGCTCTCTAGGGGAGGTTTCCTTTCGCCAAGGCAGCGGCTCACATAGCTGAATATTCTGGGCAGTCTGTGGGATGCAGGTAACTTTATAGCTGTTTGCAGCAATTCATGTTTTACTTTATTTCAACTTTATTTCAAGAGCAGACATTTCATATAGTGGTAACTGACTGAAGATAGTTGGTTGTCTCTTTTACTCGTTTACTTTCTCAGAGAGGATTTGAACAATATTAGCCAATTAGATTAGATCTAAATAAATCAATATGTAAATACTGCAGTCCTGATGGACAGGAAGATGACACAGATCCTTAGGAGTGGGATGCAAAATTGCTCTCTGTGCTCCACTGACCTTGTGGCCAGATGTGTCCTGAGCTGGACCTTGGGTGTGACAGTGTCCAAAATTGTGAGTCACTTATAATGTTTAACCACAGTGCCTGGAGGACCCACCAACAGACAAGGCTTAAGCAGAGAATAGGGAAACTCAGCTCAGCTGTTGGAAGAAAGTGAAAGAGCCCTCTGAACCAAAGTAGACCTCCATGTCCCCTCTGGTGAACAGTCATGCTGCCCGGTGGCACAGGGTAGAGCTGTTTCGATCTCTAAAGCTGAGCTTAAATCCAATTAGTATTTGTGACCAGTTGTATCCCACATTTTCCGTGGTCTGTGCAGCATTAGTTAATTGGCTTGCTAACAGCCACTTTCAAATGAGACAAAGTTGTGCAGCTCTGACAAGATTTACCATCTTCTAGGTCTCTCCTTCTAAACTAAGCCAGTCTTTTCAGCCTTGGCTAATGCGAAATCTTAGTCCTGTAACTAATCTCATTTACTTCTGTCACAAAACTTTTTCTGCTGTGTCTTTTCCTAGGTGCCAAGACCTAAGCTGAACATATTCCAGATGAGGAATCTACTACTAAAAGACATGATAGTTTATTGCATTATAATTTGGTATTTTTCCTATCCCAGTCTTTATCACTTAGCATTTTGTTTGGTTTATGGCAGTTTTTCTACCTGCTTGTTACAGCAGTTCTCAGGTCTGTCTTTCCTCAAGAGCCCAGCTATGCCTGTGAACAGTTTGTGTTGTGTCTTCCAAGATGTATTACCTTGCACTTGTCATCATCTATTTTATCTGCCATAATGCCCCAAATTACCTGGCTTTCAGGTAATTTGGAATCCATCCAAGCCTACTTAGGCCTTGCTGGCCTAAAGAAAGATATTCCACCTTCAAATTTCACTGCTACTTTTCGCTTATTAGAATAATCACCAGTTTCAGCACAGGTATCCTCAACAGGCTTTATCTCATTGCAAGTTTATCATGTATTTATACTTTCCTTTCTGTTTCTTTGCCAGTCCCTACATCAAGAAAGTGCCTGTCCACATAGTTACTGATATATATCCTCTTGTCGTGGCACACTGAGACACAATCATTCAGTGTGGTGAGGAATTGCTACTCTCAACTTCATCCCAGCTTATAGGCACGCAGCTAGTTGTCCTTTATTAGTGATTTATTACACTTGCCCATTTGTTTACTCCTGGCCCTGTGCACTCAGCTTTATTTTCATGATCAGAAGTCCAGAAGTAAAACCCTACTGAGCTACATGCATGCACGACAGTTTGCTGTGAGTTTAGCAGCCCCTCACCCCTCTTGGCACTCAGTGTTTCCTTGCTTGCAGCGTCCCTCTGCCGAATACAACAGAGATTGGCACTGTGGCAGCTACTGTAAAGACGGTGTTTTCTTGTGTATCAACAGGCATCGTCATTATTTTCCTCCTTCCAGAAGCACACCTCACCTGCTGGGTCTGTTGAGTCACCAAGCCGCTGCTGAACCTGGAGTGTCACCAGGAAAATGAAAGTCTCTTGAAATACCTTTCATGTTCTTGCCAGCTTGAAAGCCCTTCACGCTGGAGTAAACAACACATGAAACCAGGGTAAGTGTAGTTCTAGCTTGCTCCTCTCCCGAGTGTAAGAGCATATCATAAACCATGCAGGGCTGAGAGTCCTTCATGAATTATAAGCCCATTTTCTTATAGTAACAAAATCAATGTCTGTGCAGGACTACAGTATACATGTCCTATCTGTAGCTAATAAATTACATTTCATAGGAAGGCACCTTATATAAAGTTTCATATGACTGAGGCAAATGCAAGTTCCTTGTAATCTCCCAAGCGGAACTGTGTGCCTCCCAGCCTGCCCTGGCTGGGTAGCAAAGCTAAACCCCTGTGTCTGCAGATAGAGAGCAGCCTTGCCTATGAGTCAGCCTGCAGTCTAAGCAAAACAGAAATTAAAAAATAAAACTGTTACTTGAAAATTAATGCCTGCAATCCATGTGCTCACAGCTACAGGCATGTTGCAGCATAATCCCACCTCACTTGTCCAGAGCTAGAGCAAGCGCCTGTCAGACCCAGATTGCACTGCCTGTACTTCACTGCCTGTCTTCTGCTGTCCCTTCTGCCACCAGCTCATGCTCTGGGCAGCCACGAGGGCTGTGAGCATCCAGGAGGGCAGTGAGGCACAAGGCGAAGGACACGCAAGCGGCGGTGCCTGTAAATGGCCTGGGAGCAGGGTGTCAAGAGCTGAGGAGAATGAGCAATGACAGCAGCTGTATTTGGTGGAGGGAGGCCGTGGAGGCAAAGCCTGCTCTCGGCAGCACAGGAGGCAGCCTGTGGAGCCGTGCCCAAGGAAGCCCTTGCCGCTGCACTCTGCCTGGGCTCTGACGCAGCCCGTTTTGCAAATACCAGTGCCCCGGAGCCAGGGAGAACAAGACCTGCTCCCCATGACCTCCATCTCCTACAGTGCAGCTCAGGGCTGTGCTGGATTAAGAGACCATGCAGCTATGGCTTGCATACAAGCTCTGTGTCCTTGCTCAGAATTGCCCTGCTCATTTCTTATGAGACCTGGGCAAAACTTAGTAACTTGACCCAGCTCTGGCCGAAGCCGAGTAACTCTGCCAGTACTCACATAGTATGCAGCCAGATCTAATCACTTGTTGGATTTTTACTCATTGCTCATCATTTTAATTAAAACCAACTTGGCAACTGCACATGTATTGTTTCAAGGAAGATGCGGGAAGAGGTGGAAGAGCTATGAAGATGTAATTTCCAAGGGGAAAAAAAAAGAAAGAAAAAAGAAAGAAAAAAAGGTGTTCGCATTAAGGAGAGCTAATGAGAAAAGTCCACAGCATTTTTATATTGTGGCTTAAGCTATGGAATAGGGCCCTTTCTACTGCTGTATTTCTTAAATTCGGTTGTTAATATTCAGATTCTGAAAAAAGAGAACATCTGTCCTGCACCTCGGCACCAAACCATGCTAGCTTGAGTAAACCATACAGTGCAAACCAGTAATTGAGTGCAATCTTTCTAATTTAGATTGTCCCACCATCAAATTTAACAATTACATTTTCCTTTTTTCATCCCCAGTTTAAGCCATTTATGTCCTACTTAACTCATAAAAATTTAGGAAAATAGTTGGGCTCCTAACTGTCAAAAAGGAGGCATCTGGGTTTTTTTAGCTGGGTCATTTTAATGAGTCAACTTGCATTATAGGCCTGCCGTAGCAGCACAGTGAAGGCAGTAGCAAGCTTTAGCTTGGAACAGGAAAGAGCAGTTGCAATGGGGGAAAGAGATATTTTGAGGGGAGGAGGCTAGAAGAAAGACAGCTTAAACTAGCTTCATTGCAGACCTATAGCCACATCAAGAGGCTCCAGTCAGAAGTCAACCCCCCCTTGTCTTAGATGCTGAACAAGCACAAAGTGAAATTAGCTCTTAAGCCAAAAAGCAAATAGGATGAGCATACAGAGTAAACCATGGGATGGGTGAGTATAGCAAAGCTGCTGGCCAGTTGTAGGCCTTTTTAAAATGCCTCAGGACTCTTTGTAGGGAACGTAAGATTTATGCTTATGTATAAATTAAGACTTTACTGTAAATCAATCTTTAAAAAAAGAGCAGTGAAGAGGGAAGTAAAAAAAAAATCAAAGGATGTGGTGAAAGTTAAAGATGAGAAAAACTGCAGAAGTATTGAACACTTCACATTCAAGGCTAAAACTAACCACAGAGTACAAGATCAGACTGGTTTGACTAACCATACAAAAGGCTCACAAAAACAGGCTTTGGGTAAGATGTAGTCTGTCCAGAAATATCTATTTGCCATATATTTACTGGTTTTTATACTAGAGATTAGAGTCTAAAAAAATGGCTTTGCCCTAGGACATCATAGATCACATGACACTGGTCTTATGTTTATTTAGGTTCTGACCTACAGGTACTTCTCCACAATGTAAAATCTAAAGCTTACGCAGTAAGTTCATCCAACAGCTAGACATTTGTTAGTGTCTCTTGACATAGTTTCGTCTTAGACCATATGTATTTTCAGTATTAAGATTATTTATTTTGTTATGCTTAAATAATTATATGCATTTTTCTTTAAAGTAATATTTGTGCTGCTTTTTTTTTTTTTTTTTTTTTTTTTTTTTTTTTTTAAATTCACGGCCTTCATTTTATGGTTAATATTTTCCATAAAGCTCTTTTCAAACCAGTCTTTTGGAGGTTTTGGAGTTTAAGTTCACTGCAAGTTCTTTGAACTCTGTAGGTCCCTACCAGATGGTGGGGGCAGGGAGGGAAAGGGAATAAATACTATTAATGTTTGTGGAGCAAACCCTTTAGTGTAACCTTATCTTGACTCTGCAAAAGTGGGCATTTAGAAAGGTATGCTTGGAGTAACTGGAATGTATTTTTCATTTTCCAAACTGATGCTGTCTTGCGAAGTCCACACTGGAGCAACAGTGACCATTACAGGCTATTTTCTCACAAGGGTCTGTACATTCCAAAAGAGGAATAGCAATATTCTGGAATAAGAAATATTTGCTCAATTGATTTGGTTCTTCTTGAATTTGTGATCACAAAAAATATCAAGGAAAAATTCATCAATTTCAATATTTAATTTTTTTTAAGAGATAACAGACAGACATAGTAAGGACAAGAATTAGCTACATACATAACAACCCATTTAAAAAATGACAATAAGTTCCAGAGTCCCAGTTGGCTAGCATTTTCTGCCATCATAGCAAAAGTTATCTTCATTTACAGTGATTTTTCCTGCACTAAACTTGACTTTTTTTCCCCAAGTAGAAAGATCCTGTAAGACTCCACAAGATAAGCAAAATAGCTAATAGCTGTATTTCACAGGAAGTTACTGGCAGTAGCTATAAATTTAAAGAAACAATACAAAGGACATAAAGCCAATGTCAAAGTTAAACACCCAGTATGATCTCTAGGAATACAATGTATAAACAGATACTATAGAATTCTGGGACCAGGGATGATGTACCAAATCAGGTCATTTCTTCTTTCTATCTATCTACTTTGACCCCTTCTCCCTCCTAATGTAACAGCATCCATTAGTGAGTGTAAAAAAACTTGCACCAGTGAAGGGTATTGTATTAATAGGTATCATGTATTAAAACAAATTGCCTTCTCCCAGGACTTCAGACACCTCAGTCTGGGAACACAGCTCTCTGAATGGCCTTCGGACAGGAGGTACAACCTAACACCAGGCTACTCAGATGAACATCCCACCGCACTCCCTAAAGTTAATGCCCAGCATCTGCCTCTGAGGGCAGAACTGGACAGGAAAGTTCACTGTGGGTTCGGGCTAGCAACCCCGTCACCTCCCAGCTGGGGCTTTACTGAAGTTCAGGGTTAATCCAAACAGACACCAGTTTGGCAGATGTTCAAGTGATGTTTCATCCCTTGCCAATTACAGGCAGTAAATGCAACCAAAATGAATCAATCAGTCAGAAAAAAATCTTTAAAGATTTCTTTCCAGCTCCTTCTCCATCTTCTGTCCAGAGGAATTATTTCTATACTGACCTGGGACAGGGATTGACATTCAGTGCAGGGCAGTGATTTTGCCAACTGGGACACTACTGAAAGGATATCGTGGGTGAGAATTAGGACAATGTCCTCCTCTATACACACAGAATCACATCACTTCAACTGAAAAACATCCAAATAAATAGCAATGAAATGCTCACCCCAGGACTGTCAGGCCATTTACCCACACCTGTGTATGGAGTGCAGGGCACTGGAGGATCTGAATGCAACCATATCTTGTCATTTTTATGCCTGTGCACTCCTGTGGGAGTAGCATCAGGGTGCGTGGCAGATGTTCTGTCCCCAAGTAGGGATGAAGTGCTCTGTGTTCTGATGTCTCCCTTCTACTGTTGCATGTGGATATGGAAAACACTGGGGCAGGCAGACTGCAGTGCAATAGCCCTGCTAGATCTGCTCGTCCTTCAGCAGTGTCTTCACGTGATGCCAAAGAATGAGCTGACTGAGGCTTAAAGGACCTGAAGTCCTCCTTAGGCCTGGCTCATGCTTCTCAATGCCTAGTCCCTCAAGCCTCTCCACCACAGTCTTCCTCAGAGCAGCCCTTCCAGCCATGCAGCCCTCAGGCCTGAAGGGCAGCCTTGGCTCCTGCAGCACCGCACCCGCCTTGAGCAGAACCTGCTTCAGAGCTCTACCTCAGCCCGTGGTCCAATAACATGGACAGTCCAAAGCCAGCAGAAATTGGTACTGGCATCAAAAGAGGCAGCTGCACCCACTGTCCCCTTCCCTGGCCATGGGAGTATGACTCACCACCACCTAGGCTGAACCCTCTCTTGAATGAGTTTAAATTGATTATGCAGCTAGGCTCTGAGCAGAGGCGTGTGTGTGTTGCAGCCCCTGCTCTAGCAGGACACAGCACTGCTGAGCTCCAGAGAGCTACTTGGCTTCTGCAGAGGGGATGGCCAGTATGGAGTAAGTGGCAAGCAAGAAATCACAATAGAAATGGTCACCTGGGCTCGGGGAAGACCCCAAGAGTTCCCTTGTAGGGGGAGATTGCTCTCAGTAAAGCTGGACTTGATCTACAGTTCTGTGATGTCTTTGAAGGTGACTGCAGGCCAGAGACAGATTTTGCAAATAGTGTTGATTTGTGAAGTGACTCTGAGCCATGGACTCACAACTAACAAGAGCAGGTTTACCAGCCGAAGCAGTTTTGCAGCAGGACTCCAGCCCCAGAAAATAAAAAAGTCAAAGCATTCCTTCAAAAGGCAGAATTCTAATTTAATTTGTTTTCGAACCAAGAGGCTCAAAACAAAGAAAAAAGTTGCAGTTATGTGTAGGCATCTACCCACATAACTAAGCACTGCAGTGAAACAAGCCCTTTGCTAAGACCCAGGAAACAAGGATTGTGAAGAGCAAACTGGGCATTTCTAATTAACCCAAACTTTCCCAGCACTAAAAGTCATTTCAGGCCTTTTGAAGTGAAAATATTTTGCTGTCCTTTCCAGAAGACTGCTGATCCAGGTAAGCACACGCAAAAGACAGTGCTCATTATAGCAAGCTGAGCAAAGAGGGCTACAGGGAAGGCGCGACATGGAGGAGAGGGGAGAAAAGCGAAGGTAACACAGAGACTCGCAGGCTTTTCCTGATCGATTTGGAGCGCTCACGTGCCAGAAGCCCTGTGCTGCTAGAAACGTGCCTTGCTGATCTCTCAGCTCAGAGGTAAGAGCAGAGGCTTTCAGAGTAGGAGCAAATGAGGTCTGTCCCCATTACTGTGGGGAAGCAGAAAGCCCATTACATGCAGCACAGTGCCAGCCATGCACTTTCTAGGCAGCCACAGCTGTATTACAGTAGCACAGGGAAAAGCTTTCTGGGGCAAGCACAGAGGGTATTTGACTACATGACATCTATATTATCAATGCCCAAGGTCAGTGGCCCAGAATTACACAGTTCTGGACCTGGTTGTCACATAGTAAAGTATTAGGTACAGTCCCCTGGTCCTTCACCTCACAGTGCGATCTCTGCTAAAACCTACATTTTGAGACATTTCATATTCAGATCTAATCTGCTGTTCTTGCAGGTTAAAAAAATAAGCATATCTTTGGAGGAATAATTAGCTTGAAAGCCATGCTAACAATTACACAGTAAGAAAATCTTCAGCTTTAATGTATTTAAGAGCAGATATTTAAAGTGCAGGTTATAAAAACAATTCACTCACTAGGCATCCATACCTGTAGGAAGTGAAAAATAACCATTTGTGCCCAATATCCTACCATCTGTGTCAAACTTCTGTTGCTAAACCTTTCCTGACAGGATGAAATACTGCTTCTGTAAAGGCATCCTTAACATAATGTGCCTCTACAGCATTTGGATGAACCAGGTTTGGAAAACAGTCTTTTATAATACACAGATGTATTTAGTATTTAAGAAGATTAATGGATTCATAAATAGCCTGGAAATCCAAACTCACTGAATTTAGTGCATGGAAAAGATCAAATAAGCATTTATCAAACATCTGGCGTCTTTCTTTGCTGGGGAAAAAATTGTGGTCTAGCTACAGAGAATTGAGGAGCCATCACCCCGAGGATTGTGTGAGTTTTCTGTATTTAGCTTTCCTCTAAAAATTGCTGGGTGCTAATTGTAGAGTGATAGACCTCCTTGGACAGAGCGCTGCAAACCAAGCCAGGCGGCCCAAAGGAACGAGTCGTGAAGCCACTGGAGATGCTGCTTTATGACGGTAAAAGCAGCAGGCACAGCCTGGTGGAAGAAAAAAGGCTTCAGCTTTTCACAGGATTCAGCTCTGGAGGTCGAGGAGCGCATGGTCATTTGGCATGAGCTTACGTTAGCTTTCACAACAGCTGTTCACTGTGAGGGCTATGGGACCGTTTGTGGTGGTGTTCACCTGACACGCTCCGGCAGCCAGCGCTGCTTGAGGCCGAGCGCAGTAACTCCTATTCCCAACAGCTCTGGCCTGACGGGTGTTACTAGACCTGACCCAAGGCATCTTGGCTGAATTGCTGAGCCCTTTTTTAAGAAGTTTATTTATTTCCCTGATTCTCTCAGGCAATCACAGATTTAAGCACACGCAGAAGTTAAGAAAAGGTCTTTGTGCATTGCATTGGTGCATTACCCATTTTTCAGTCGTTCAGTGCCCAAAGCCTGTCTCCAAAAGTCCTGCCCTTGGTATGTGTCTGTGGGTACTCACCAGTGTGTGGAGGGGGGCAGGGGCAGAGGCAAGGACAGCCATTCAGGCGGTTGTTTTTAGCCCACATGTCCCTACCAAAGCAGCACCATGTTAAAGCATGAGCCAAGGAGGCTCACGCCTGCCGTTGAGAGTCTAAGGCCACGTGTCCGTGGCTGGGGTACGTGTTGCTCTTGCCACGCTGCCCACAGAGAGTCTAACGCTGCAGGTTTCAATTGCATGGCGTTTACAGACCAGCCAGCCCATCGCATGGCAGCGCCAGCCTTTGTGGTCATCTTCTGCTGTGCATTAGAAACAGCTGATGCCCAGGATTGCCAGACCATGGAAATTTCCACATTTCTGGAGTTCATGTGCTGAATTGCTTATTAAAAAAAGAGCAAGAGTGGGGAAAAAAAAGGGTTTAGGGAAATGTTTGAAAGTTTATTCTTAAGTTGTTTCCCTTTTTCTTTTATTTCATGACATTTTAGCAGTTATAGAGAACTGCATATGTCATATGAACATGTATAGCACATTATGTTAAGCCACGTGTTTTGACTTAATGTAGCTGAAATATCATAAAAGTGTATTTGTACACAAACACTTATTTTTTTAAAGCAGTTGCTGCTTAATACAGATGTAAGCACTGTCTTAGGCTCTAAGTGAGTGTCTATTCTTTATGCTGTAATGAGACAGCTTGCCATTTGCTCTAGAATATAAAATAAGCATTCATGTGCACGCACTTGAGTAGCCTGTAAAAGGAGTTCCAGAGTAATTCAAGGATGTTAAAATAAATGCTTAGTTTAGTGCACTAAGCAATCAATTTATTTTGAAGAGGAAAACATCAAATTGTTTTGTTAATGTGCTCTGTTGCAGAAAACATGACTTTCTTTCTGGCCATAGTAGCAGCAGAATACATAAAACATATAAGATGCTGTTAAAGAAAATGATGGCATAGTTGGTTAGTATGGCATAACATGGCATAACATAACATGTGGCATACACTGATAGCAGAAACAAAATGACTTGGCATATTTAGTAGGACCTGGTCGCATTTGTCATCAGCCTATTCTGCTACTGCTGTCATGCCATGAAATAATCTACAAATAGCAACAATACATTCCTTGAAAACTATATATTGCTTGAAAAATAAAAACGTATTTAAAACAGACTTTAATAAATAAACTGTTAGGTTTAAATAGCTTTTCCTTATAGAAGATTGTTTGACAAAAATGAGCCTGTCTCATTTTATTTCACCTGCACCACAACAGCAGAAGAAGGATAAAAAAAATCCTGTCTGTAGTCACAGCCAAAACACCATGCTCATCTCAGACTCCCTGACAATAACCCACAGCCTCAGGCAGCTGACCTCCCCCATTATTATTTTCCTTTTTCTAGGCCTAGTGCAGCAGCTGTGCATGTTGCTGGGAATAGGCCTGCTCCCCCTCCCACGCTGGTGGAGATCAGGCATAACTCATCAGCACCTGGCTGCATTACACCACCGCCATGCAGCGAAGCAGCCCCATTGTGGGTGCCAGGGTCTAAAACGAGGTCTGATTCTGCTGCTTTGTCTTGCTCGCATAAGGTCAATGGGATTGTGGTCATGGATCTGCAGGGAGTTGGAAATGACCCAATGGGGCAAATGGTGCCGCGCTGCCTTCAGTACAGGTATCTTTTCAGGTCACTTCTGGGAGGGAAAAATCACGTCTCTAACGTAATTCAACCTTATTGCTATTCTTTCATTGCTGATCTGCCACAAAGCTCTGCTTGTGCCCATGAGACCCTGAGAACTCATGGCACAAGTTTCCAGGCATTGAGAAGGTTGCAGCTGAGTGGGGCCCAGCCTAGAAGCAGATCTAACCAACTCCCTGGAGAGCTTGGAGCCAGACACTCATCTGAGGCCCACAATGCAAACTTTTCCCTAATGACTACCTGTACAGAGACTATAAATGCTTAAGCAGGAGCTATGCTCCAGGCAGCCCTTGGACTATTTGCTCTGCAAAATAACCACTGTAAAAAGTGCTGGGAGGTGAAACGAGGAGACAGCTTTGATACTGTGTCCCTCCGCCCCAGAAGAAACCCCATCGGTTAGTCCATCTGGCAGAGTGGTGTTACTGAACACTTCAGTGGTGTTTGCCACATCTTCGGAAAGGCCCATCTGGAGCAGAAGTTTCGAGATAAGGCTGTTGAACTTGCTCTCCGTGGTAGAGAAAGGCTCTCCACTTGGGCTCGGGCTGTAGGAAGTGACGTTTAGCTCCACCGGGTCAAGACAGTAACCTTCTGGCGATCTGTTGTAGAGCACATCTGTCAGATCAATCCCGGCTACTGAGGACGGGGAGGCACAGGGAATATCCCTGACCAGCCTATAACTCTCCATCCACTCCTTCAGCCACTCGATGCGGCAGTCGCACTCCCAGGGGTTGCGGAAGAGGTACAGCCGCCCCAGAAAGTAAACAGGCTGGAAGACAGAAAAGGGCAGGGTTGTCAGGTTGTTGCTGTTCAAGTGCAAAACGACCAAGCTGGTGAGGTTTTCGAAAGCCCCTTCCTCAATGTAGCTGATCCTGTTTCGATCCAGGTAGAGGACCTCCAGCTCCACCAGATCCCGGAACCAGGTGTTGGAAACATTCCTGAGGAAATTCCCCCCGAGATTGAGCATTTTCAGGCACCTCAGGCCATCGAAGGAGTTTTCTGGAAGATCGCTGATCAAGTTGTCATTCAGGTACAGATACTCCATCTTCTGGCAGCCCTGAAAAGCTCGCTCATGAATGACGTTTATCCTGTTGTCCTGCAGATTCAGGTATTTTAGCTTGGTCAGGCCCTGCAGAGAATTATAGGCAACCGCTTCAATCCTGTTTCTCTCCAGGTAGACGTGGGTCAAATTGTCCATGCCCCTAATTGCACCTGGGATCCTTCGGAAATTGTTCTGGAAAAAGAAAAGTTCCTGCAGAACAGGGAGCTCAATGAAAATCCTGTCTGGGATATTGAAAAGATTGCAGTCAGCCAGGTCCAGCCTGACGAGCCGTCTGAGGGCAGTGAAAGTCCGCATGTGGAGATAGCGAATGTACTCGTTGTGGGCCATTTTCAGCTCAGTCAAGCTGGGCAGCCCCTTGAAAGCCCCCGGGGTGATGAAGGAGATATTATTGTGGTTGAGCGACAGAGTTTTGAGGGATGGCAAGGTACCAAAGGCCCTCTCAGAGAGGAATTTAATGTTGTTTTTATCCAAGTTGATAGAGGAGGCTTCACAAGGGAATTCACTAGGGACCTGGCCCAGACCAGCACGATCACAGAGGACGGAGCAGCTCCGCTCCTGGGTACACACACAGTTGGCTGGGCAGGATCGCACACAGGCCCACACTGCATGGACATGGGGGACGCAAAGGATAACTGCCAGAGAGGAAAGCGCCGTCCCCATGGCAAAAAGGTGGGAGGAGAGAAAGAGAATGTGTTAGTAACTGTAATGATCATGACAGAAAAAGAAAGATGATGCTGTCTTTACCTCTCTTCTATCCAGACTATTTGTCACCCTATATTCATATACATATGCTGACTGAGGAGCTCTTGTGAAAGATTCCTAGAAATCTTCCAGTGAGATTTTTAAGCCCTCTGAGAAGGTGTCAGAGCCCCTTAACTTCATCTCTTTTGAATTTCTCTCCCTAAGGGCAGGAACCATCCCCACTGGAGTATTTCCCAGTGTCTCCATGATGGATACATGCTGACAGGGAACAGGTTTGGCCAGGAGAGTAGGCAGAGATGCTCTGAAGGCCAGTAGCTATGAATGGGTTGCAGTATTTTTGGATGGGGAAAAGGGGAGGGCAGGGTATGCTGGTCTAGCAGGGCAGAATAGTTAGTTGCCTGGGGACGATCAATATCCCTGCTTCTTTCTTCCCCCCCCCCCCCCCCCACTTTGTTCATTCAGTGTAACGTTTCTCCACCAGAGCCAAGAGCAAGTGCAGTATTGTTAGGGCAACTACCAGCTGCTAAAGATACAGTACAGTATTTAAAAACACATTCCCACTGTGTTTTGGGTAGAAATGCATGAGTAAAGGCAAATTCGGGAACATCTGGGGGATGTTTTCTTCCTGATCTCATCACGGAAAAGGTACTCTGCACCTCCAGCAACATTTTGCTAATTCTCAGGAGAGTCACCATGGTATCTTATACTAGATGGGGGCAGCCGCTTTGTGCTTTTATCAGCCTGATGTCCTGGAATTGTGCAGCTGCTGTGGTTTCCTGACAAGTTAGCCCCAAGCAGGTGGATGTACAATGAGGAAAAGCAGGCGAAAGCTCTTGGAGACAAATCAAAGAAGAACCAAAAAAAAACCCAGTAGACATCAGCCTCCACAGAAAAGCATTTTTGTGAAAAAGAAAAAAAAAGTGTAGGCAATCAGACATCTGAGGAATAACCTTGTTAGAGAGCAAGAACTGAAAACAGATTTCATCTGGTAATTGCTCTCAAAGGTACCTCCTACCTGCCACTCACTGAGGAGGAAAGCCACACCAGCAAGTTCTCCATGTACTCGTTAGAAGGAAATGGTGGTATTGCTGCTGTGTGATTTTTCTACTGTGCTTTATTGGTTCTCACAGAAGAGAATTCTGGTTTATATTTCAACAGAATATGAGATATTGTCTTTATCACCAGCCGCATGTATTTCAACATTGTTGGGCTCATGTGATTTCTGCTGTGTGCTTGACTAGCCCCAAGAGCCGGAAGGGCAAGGAGCAGCCTCTCCCCAGTGGTCCTGCTTACCATCTGCAAAGGGAGGCTCCCAGCAGCTGCACTGGCTCTCCCGGGTGTTTGCAGTACAGTGATTGCCCACGACAGCTCTATTCCTGAGCCACGCTTTTAAAGACACTGCAGCACTTTCCTTTGTGGAGTAAGGTGATTTGCTAGGAAGCATCTGCTTCAGCAAGTGTCAGTCTTTTATTTTTGTAGCCCCTAAGGCTTTAATAGGCAGATGAAACTACAGTTTGAACCACAATTGCTCAATCCATTCCACATCCTTTCTAAAGGTGACCTGCATGGCACTGTATTTATGACTTTGCATTGGCTGTGGCTTCTGCATGCACTCGACTTGCAAAAACAGCTGCTGAGCAGGCCCCCATTGACATCATGTGAACCCAGGAGCCTCTCAGCATGGTTCATTTTGAACCATCCTGGTGAATGGGTGTTGAAAAAGATATGAGTGGAGGGAGCATCCCCGAAGGACTTCTAGTTGTGACCTCTTTATCAAAATTCAGGTCCCACTCTGTCATGACTGGAGAATTAGTAAAACAGTGATGCTTCAAGAATAAACAATAGTGAAGGACTCTGGGAGGGCAGAGGGATTTTATTAAGGTTGTCATTGTTTGTTTGCATGTTCTCTCTTTTTTCCCTGAGCCCCTGTTTTACAGCCACAGCTAAAGAAAAGCTCCCTGTGTGCAGGGCCCTGGGTAGGCAGAAGGTGAGGATCCCGAGGACAAAATGGGGGGCAATGCTCTGGCCTCAGGACATCTTTCTTCATGCAGGCTGCTCAGCAGGCTGCCTCATTTGCTGCCTTTCACACCATTCCTCTTTGTTGCATGCAAACTGGGGCATATGTTGTTGTTTTGCAGTTACGTAAAACTGAGGTCCAGACAGATTAAGGGTTTGCCTAGTCTGAGATGCAGAGGTCTGACTGCAGGTGTCTGTCTAGAAACGCCTGATGGAAATATTGCTGCTGGAACAAGAACCTTTGCATGGGCTCAGGGTGACATCCATAGGGGCTTATGTGCATAGGCCACAGTGAGACTGTCCCAAGCTAGCTCAAAGTTTACATACATCTACCCCAACCTCAGCTGCATCTCTGGCTTGTAGAGCAGACTCCTTCTGGGTGCTCTTGGCAGCATGTTAGTGAGCAAGCTGCTAACAGATCCCCTCCCTGTTTGCTCTCTAATCGCTCCATAAAGGAAATGTCTGAACTCGAGCCATTTTCCAGCCTGTTCTCCTTAAACTAAAAATTTGCAAAATAATTGTTAGTACTAAGGCTGGGTCTACGGTTGGTGGCATTTCACAGCACATCTAGCTTTTCTGTTTACAGGGCTCTCTCTTCACACTGCACTCTATGTGGCAAGCAAACATTCAAGGACCCTCCAACTATAAGACATCGTCCAGGCAGTAGGAGCTCAGTGGAGCCCCTCAGCCCTGGAGGCTTTGTGGTATTCTCCTGCTTTCTTTTGCAGAAGAAGTCTACCAAGCTCCTCCAGCTGGACACCACCAAACCCTTGGGAGTGCTGTTGCTCAGAGCACAGGAAAGAAAACCGCCTCTCAGGTTGGCAGTGTTCAGTGGAAGGATGTTGGTCAGAGTCTCTCTCTAAAACAAATTGGGAGAAGGAGTGCAGAAGTTTTCAATGTATCAGGTGAAAATAGCAGGAAGTACTCCCATCTGTCCATCCTTATTCCTTCCCCTTCCCAGAAAAGGATGTTCTTTGCTTTTAACACTGCGGCAGACAGGACAGCAGCTGGAATATGCCTCCAACTCACTGACACAAAGGACTTGTGCTCAAATTAAGTATGTGGGTTTTTTTTTTTAAAAAAAAAAGGATGAAAACTAAGCAGTAAGATCAAAAACATTAGTGAGATTAGGAAATGAACAAAATTCCACTAGACATGGTTTTCTTTTCACTTTTAAATAACACGGTAACTCAGTATTTGCAAGGAAAAGTGAGAAAACAAAAAAAACTGTTTGCAGAGCTTTTAGAAGGATAAAGAGACAATGCTCACAATAATTTAGGTGTAGGTATTTAACCTACACCTTTCAGAGCAATCTGTCTAATCCACTACTAGGTAAAATAGAGTAAGAGTACTACTCACCATTTAAAATGATCGCAAACATTACCTTGATCATTCACTAGTGGCATTTCAGGTCTGGCAAGCAAACTTGAGGGATCTAAAAGCAGACAGGAAGAGCAGAGACAGGTTTCATCCTCTGTCATTTGCCTGCATCGTCTTCCCATAACAGGCTCTATGTTTAGAAAGGAAGAGCAACAAAAAAGGCGCTCTCCCATATGGTTTCAAACTGATCAAGTACCCAGCTCTCCCCACCTTCCTGCTAAGTCTCTGTCTTCCACCATTGACCTTTTCAGCGAATCCTGCAGCTTTGTGCTATTCTTTTTCACCAGCTCACCTGCATCCTTCCCACCAGCTGTGCCACAGGCATGTTCCTCTCTGAGCTATGGGAGGATCACCAACAGTCAGAGACTGGCCATTTCCCCAAGCGATAGGTGCTGGTACAGAGCATAACCAGATTAGCATTGAACAACCAAAACTAAAATTCCCAATGGAAATCATTTAGATATTTTGCTTACCTCGCCTGGCAGTGGCCGCGTCCTCCTTCCTGCTCAGGAGTCTGCCATTAGTCATACGAGTCTCTCGCGGAAGCGTTCGCATTTTTTTTTTTTTTTTTTTTCTTGCAAGCTATCATTTAATGGCAGGAAAATCCTCTGTATCAGAGGCGGATTAGCAGAAATGGAAGAATGTGTCTGTCCTTTAAAGCTCCAAAAGCAAAACACAGATTGCAGGCAAACCAATCTGACTCTTTCTCCCCTCTGCCAATCGACTCTCCCCCCCACCATAAAAAAAACAGTCATGAATTGGACTCCTGCCATTCGAAGAGCATTACTGAAAGTCATTACTCCCGTACCTATTATATAATGGCAGAGGAGGGTGCAGCCTAAATGTGATTATATCTGGGGGCAAGCACAGGCTTATGGTTTCAGTTAATCGAGCTCTCCAGACTGACACAGTTTAGGACTCTCTTCCCACGCATGTGCTTTCCCAGCCATGCTGAGGCCCAGCGTGGATCACATATTACTCACAGGAAACCAGTGTGATTTGCTTTGCTGGGAGCCGCTCCCAAACAATGCTGGTGGATGCCCAGACCGTGCAAGCGGCGGCCCCCAGCCACACTGGGAGGAGGCCCGGCGAGCACGGGGTGATTGCATAGTATACGTGGTCCTGCTGACAACAGGCTCTGCCCTGCCCACGAGCATTTTGCTTGTGATGCTCTAGCTGGTGCATGGAAATCATAAGGGCAGGTTCTGTGCATAACTATTTTAGCATTCGGGATGTGAATAGTTATTTAAAGCTTTTTCTGACACAATGATGATGGTTTCTTTGGAGAGTGGAGCTGAAGAAGTGAGTTATCGCAGTCTCCCATGCCTTAGTTATTTGTGTTCACCGTGTCAGAGGGGAAAAAATAGCACTACTGTTTGTTTCTAAATGAATTAAGCTGCTTTTTTCAGGAAATGAAACACCTGATTAATTTATGCATGAGCCAGCAGGACAGATTTCATGGGGATCCAGCCTCTTGCTGCTTGGCTCTTCCTGCAAATTAAAACACCCAACTACATCAGTTTTATTTTGTGTTGGCTTCTCCCCAGTCTTCAAACGCCTGGCTGGCACCTCAGGAAATGCGTGCATGTGTCTAACCAGTGTCTAACATGGCTGGTGCTTGGAGCAGGCTGGAGGGAAGGGTTTGAGCCATATAGCGCTGGGTGAGCGGCTGGTTCCCAGAGTCACGGGGAAACCCAGCTCTGCTGCTTTCAAACAGAGAATCGCTAGCTGTTCAGACTGTGATGAAAAAACTGGGGCAGGGGAGACACTAGTCCCTTCTTTTTCCCCAGCATTTAGCATACCACTAGTAGTAGGAGCAGCAATTGCATCTTTCTCTCCCAGGTGCAGACACGAGGTAGCCAAGGTGCTGAGGCAGTGGCTCAGTGAGACGGGTACGTGGGGCTCGGGGACAATTTGGTGTGTGATCAGTCGGTAGCTCCCCAGGGACTAGACCTACTGCTTGATTTGCAAAAGTTTTATATATGTGTGTGTGTGTGTGTTTTTTATATATATATTTTTATATATATATATATATATATATATATATATATATATATGTAAAAAAATAAAATCTGCTCATCAAAAACAACAAAGAAGGGCTGTTTTGCACCAAGGCACCAGATTTCTGCCCACACTCTCCTGTGCCTCACTGCTCTTCTTTCACAGGGGACAGGCCACGAAGGACCACTGTGGACCAGAAAATCATCTGCAGCATGGCCTCCCCCAGAGAGGCAGCTCATGGCAAAATGCAGCTCCTAAACTTAGCTGTGCAGGAGGCAGCAGCTTGTTTCTGGGCTGCCTCTCACATCCCTAAGCCAGCTGGTGAGACGCTGGGTCTGGCAGAGGGATCCCAGAGAAAAGGAGGGTGCTGGGGCCCTCCACTACCTGCAGCAGAAGGGTTTGCAGGTGTTGTTAAACCAAGGGGGAAGAGCCCACCACGGACACATGCGCCTCAGCAGTTGAACTGGCAGGGGAGGACCGGCAGCAGTATGTGCCTATTGCAGAACAAGTGGTATTGAAATTGTTAATAACATTGCCAAAACAGGCTTCGGCGCGAGCTTGCCATTGAGCTGGAGGAAGGCTGGTAGCACGTCTCTGTGAGCGGCTGCTGCAGGCAGCCTTGCTGCAGATACTACTAGCTCCCACTGGAGCACTATGGCAGGTGCTTCTGGCAGCGGGGCTGGCCCACATGCATGGCCCGCACATGGCTATAGCCAGCCTGGAGTGGCAAGCCTGGCCTCGTGCCTTTTCTGCTGGGGCTGGAGGAAGCAGGGAGTGTTTTCTGCCTGGTCGGAGGCACTGCTACCCACAGCCTCAGGAGTCACCCTGGGGTGGGGGGGTTGCTCTCAAGCCACGCTGGCAAGCCAGGAGCTCCTGAATGGCCACCAGCAGCTCCCAGGCTTGCAGCGTTATATTTCTGCGTGGCCCTGACCGTCAGGAGCCTGCGTGCACACCTGGAGTGCAGCACTGAAAAGCTGCAAGCATCTCTGCACCTTCACGGCAGAGGAGCGGCGGCGGGGGCTGAGGTCACAGCTGCTGGGAAACTCTTCTGCCACTGCTGGCAGCCATCCCGTAGCGAGTATTGCTCCAGGGGCAGTGCAGGCAGGGCGCTGCAGCAGCACCCAGCTGGCCACCCAGGCTATTTTCCTCATAGCCCCTACGTCCTGAAATGGCACGACAATGTGAAAAAGAGGCCTCCTAAGAAGCCTCTGGTCTTCTCAGGTAAAAAAAAAAAAAAAAAAAAAAAAAAAAAATCTTAAATTTAAATACCAGAGGGTAAATGAGAGAGGCTTCAGTTTATTTTTAAAAGAAACAGTGTTAGGCTCTAAACCACACTGCAGCATTTTTCAGAGCCTGACTCATAACCAGTTAATACTTAGGTTGAAAATGCTGCCAGCAGTAAGTGCTGGGAAGGCCACTATGGCTGCTGGGCTAAAAGCAGATGCTGAAGTTACATACCTTGCTCCTGCAACCCTGCACAGTGAATTTTTCTTTTTTTTTTTTTTTTCCATCAGCTCTTCCTGATGAACTGCCCTGCCCATTTTAACCTCTGGGAAACTCAGAGGAGCCAGAGGTCAACATAGCAGTGGCTCTAGTAGCAAAGCTGCGCTGCCGTTACAAAAAAAAAAATGTGTGTTTATATCTGACTGTTCACAGAAAGCACCTAGAGTGTTTGGCCATGGCCTGGGGGAGCTGCTTCACTGCGGCGGTGCGCGCTGGTGACATGCGCTGGTGACATGCACCTCCATCCAGCTTCAGCAGTGGGTGGTGGGCAGAAACTGTGCAAGACCGTTGTTAAAGAATATTGAGCTGAAACTGTCTAGAGGTAGCTGCTTAGCACAACTTATATAAAACTTGCTTAGCATGAGTAGCTAAATTTGTTGAAGCCTTAGGCTGCACTTGGATAAAATAGTGAACTTTTACCTAGTTCAGTAAGAAAAGGGCCTGAGAGCTGGTTCAAACTGGAATGATAAGGGAGTTTGCAAGCAGTTTGCATTCCTGTGCTTCACACTCCAAAAGGGAGGATGTCAAGGCTTTGAAATAAGGCCTACTTGGGCGCCAGGACCCTGGGGAACAAAGCCTCCTCTCACTGCTGAAACAGTGTTAATTAGGGGGTCTGGACTATCTTGGGGTCTGGATTATATCCCCTTCGTCAGGACCTTGGGAGATAACACCTACTGTCTCTGCTGGGGCAGTGCTAATTGCTGGAACAACACCTCTTTGTCAGAGCCTTGAGAGACAAGGGTGGGACCCGTGGAATCAAGACACATCTGTCAGCAGAAACCGCAACAGTAAAGATAAACAGCCTGCCTAGGGACAGTGATGAGACCCAATAAGGAGCAGGAGACCCCAGACCTAAATATTACTATTGGTCCAAACTACCGCGTGAGGGGTGGAGAGCTTAGATTGGAAGGTATAATTGCCCAGGGATTTCTTTGTTTGGGGTCCCTCTTCGGAGGCACCCAGCTCGAGCTGTAATTACTGCACGCGTGTCACTAAAATTTAATTATTTAATTTGCTTTGATTTGGCTCTGAACTTTTCTGCGGGAACCTGGGGTCGGGTCCTGTTATGGTGGCCGACAAGCCTAATTTCCATAACAACCGTCCCTCGTTTTCTTTGTATCAGGCGGCATCTCATTTGACAGCGTGCCCTGGATTCATTAAGGAGCTGATTGGAGCTCCTATCTCCAGAAACAAGCACTAATGCAATTCAAAATGCACCCTGGCCACCACTTCTTGCACTGGTTCAGCTGCCCACTAAAATATGCTCTTTATTTTCAAAGGTCAGCTTTAAAAACAGCTGGTGGGAATCTTCTCAGCGAAGGTGAGCGACTTTCTAACCTGCTTTAGCCACCTACCTGTGGGCACCCGAATGGGCCTCAGAAGTGCCCACTGAGGCTAAAGACAGCTCAGCGTGTGAGGCACAGCGGAGACATCCACACTGGAGATGCCAACACTGGGTTAGCTGGCTCCCAAGTGCAGCATGTCCAACCGCTTCCGGCCAAATGCTGTGCCTCCTTAAGGCAGCGAAGAGACAGAGCTGCTTGCATGACTGCAGTGGTTTAAGATCTTTGCTCTGGTGGTTTTTATATTTTTTTTTAAAGAGTGCTCACATTCGTGGGTCCCTGCACTACAGACATTTTCATCCTCTCCACCTGCCTCTCACTAGCCACAGTCCTTGGTTTCCTGAGCTTCTGTAACAGCAGCCACAGCTGCTACAGCTTGGTGCATACTTCCCTCTTCTCACAGCGGCAGCTGTATAGCACATCAGACCCTTTCCTGTGCACGTAAGCACTGCGGTGACCTTCAAAGAAAATAAAATATTTGCCTCGGCATTTCTTGCCTGGGTTCCTGATACTCGTTTTGTCCCCTGGGCCCTGAGTTATGTGTAAAGTTACGTACTTGTGCACATAGCTGCAAACAGCACATGCTTGGGTCTGGAATAAAGACACATATTATAATTCTGCCTGGTGAGGGCTGCTGTGCTTCAAATGGACAGAACAGATTAGTACAGTAGTTTTGGGCTTTGCAAAACGAGCAGGGATTTTTTATTATTATTTTTAGAAAGCCATCAGTGCAGCTTGTTACTGGGCACGTTGGGGAATCAGGCAGGTCCTGGCCCAGAAGGTCAAGACTGGGGCTGGGGGGGGGGAGGGGGTGTTCACGACCAAGGGTATCCCGTAAGTGCTTTGCTAGAAGCTGCTTGTGGGACACTTGAGCTGCAGCTACCTTGGCATCATGCGGTTCTCATGTCCTCAATCATTTAGGGCATTACATGGGCCTAACCGATGTCCTAAACAACCTGAGACACAGCTCTGTGTATGAGGCAGCTGCCCTCATCTGCGGCTTCCAAAGACATGTAAGACGTGATTGCAGCACAGCCTAGATAACCTCCAAAAATAAAATAGCGCTGATGCACATTCACTAGTTGCTGCTTACAGGACATGCAGAAATAGCTGAAGAATCAACCAAGCCCTCAAGGTCGTTAAGCGACAAGGAACTAAGACCCTTTCCTTTGCTCAGGAGAGTGGGTGT
Source organism: Dromaius novaehollandiae (assembly GCF_036370855.1). Lineage (NCBI taxonomy): Eukaryota > Metazoa > Chordata > Aves > Casuariiformes > Dromaiidae > Dromaius > Dromaius novaehollandiae. The sequence continues at coordinate 125,050,280 of NC_088098.1, forward strand.
CTCTTCTTCTGCAGGCCGGTCTTCATTTCTATCTGGACTGAGTCTCAGGCCCCCAGTCTCTGTTCAGACACTGAGTTCCAGGAGACACCGGCTGCGTGCTGCACTCACTGGCTCAGATTTGCGTCCGGGCCCCAGCAGCCCTCCCCTGGGTCAGCGCTTCCCGCAATGGGCCCCGTCAGCAGCCCCAGCTCTGCCCGCCATGGTCAGAGCCCATGGGACTTGCTAACCAGCCAGGGCCATCCCTGCCTGCCACACTTGCTTAAAAGTCCTGCTTATTTGCAGAAGTGCTCTTATTCCTTCAGAGAGACCCGAGAGCACGCTGGGCGAGCACCACTTGGTAGTGCTGAGTGCTGCCCCAGCACTTTGCAGGGCAGCAGGACCCGCAGCAGCAGTGGCTGCAGCCCAGGAAACAGCTGAATTTGTAAAGAAAAGGTTGGGTGCCTGCATTTGAATTCTTCAAAGCCAAACTCCTCTCACCCTGAAGACCAGCTCGGCTTTTCTGACACCTAGTTTCCATCAGCAGCTGCTGCTAAGCATCTGTATTTGCGCGGCTGGACATATGCAAAACTAAGTCTCAGTCAGATGCCTGGCGAGATGTAACAGCCTGGGGAATAGCCTGTTACTCAGTGCTGTGATCACAGTGCAGGCCCAGGTTTCGGTGCTGTCTGCTGCAGCCTTACAGCCCCTTCAAACCGCACCAGCAACAGCCACCACTTTCCCTTTTGCCGCCAGCGGTGTCCCCAGGCCATCTCACCCCATGGTGGCACAAGCACTCACACAGCCCAGCCGCCTGCTGCGACTGTGAAATGATCGATCTAGGTGAAAAACAATGGGTTTTTTTGTTGGTTTTTGGTTTTTTGTTTTTTGCTGCTGGGTTGATTTTCCTGAGCCAGGACGATTTCCCTGGCTGGTTGCAGAGGGACGGGGCAGCAGCCAGCACAGAAGCTGCAGGGTGGCTGGTGGGGGACCAGCTCTGCCATCGCACCACTGCCCAGGCTGATGGCAGGGACAGCAGCCGTGTCCCTCCTTGCTGCCTGGGCTCAGCGCTGGGAAGGGATTGCTGGGCGATGCCCGTCTCGGGACCCCAGCTTTTTCCCTCATCCCAGGTTCGGGGGAGAGGAGAGAGGGAGGGAGCGGAGACAGGGAGAGGTCTAAGAGGCAGAAGGCAACCAAACCGGAGGACCCCTCTAGTTACCTGCGTAAGGTAAAGCCCCTGTATTTGAAATCCCTGCCCGAGGGCCCGTTGGTGGTCTTCTCTCCCTCCTTTGATGTTAAGTGAACTCAGAGGGACCTAGGGCCCTCCTTGTGCCAGCAAGTCCCTGAAAAACCTGTTAAGTGCCAAAGAATGAGATTTTCTTATTTCCCTGCCCACCTGGACTCCAGCAGAGGCAGAGACGCCCTGGTGTAATGAGAGCACAGGCCATGCTCGGCGCGCTGCGATGGCCAAACACAGCCTGAGCGTGGAGGGGCCCAGTGGCCGCCTCGCTGCAGAGCTGGGCTGGCAGCAGACGACCTGGAGGGGTGATGGTGTGGGACCGTATTCACTGTCTTCTTTCTCTTGTTTCATTAGCTTCCCTTCCTTAACCTGCCCTGGGGTATGCCTCCCTCTGCATAGGTGCTTCCTGGCATGGCAGAAGAGGATGCCCCCTCCCATTTAGCTAATGCGATTCCTCCCCACTAGGAACCATGAAGCTGCTCAGCTCCAGCCCTTTGGCACCTGCAGGGTCGTTTCTAATCCCGCGTAATAAGCAGAGAGCTGCTCTTCTCCTGCTTGCACATCATGCTGTGCTTTCTGCAGGCTGCCATCCAAGGCAGCGGCTACTTTCAGTTCCTTGTGGCCTAATGGAAATAGCGTGCTGGAGACACACAAAAGGCAAGGACACATCATAGCAAGCGCCGCTTATCTGCCTCGGTGGCTAGTGAGGCCATTAATCTTAATAAAGCTACTTCCACATCTGCATGTGGGCAACACGCAACGAGCTTAAACACAGCACTGCAAACACTTTTTCAAATAGTCTTTCTGTGATAAGCACATAACACACAAGACGTTGTTCAAGCCAGGCTCAGTTACTTGGTGTGGATGAACCCGAACCCCTGGGACTCTTGGATCGAGGGCTCTGTGGGGCCACCACTACACTGCAATGTGATTTTGCATGACCTGCGATGGTAATTTCCCCGTCCGACTAATGCTTCTGCAATCCAAGTAACAATAAGCACTCCATAACGCACAGCAGTCGTACTTGCCTGTTAATAGATGATAGAAATATAATTCTGTTGCCTGTCAAAGATGCCAACAAATACAAAAGAAGCCAATCATCAAACCACAAATAAACCGGAGTAACATAATGATCAGCATGCTAATCAGAAGGTTAGAGCGGTATATACTTACAGGTGATGTGGAAAAGTTATTAAATTAATTTATCATGCCTTCCTGAGCACATATTCAACATGGAAACGCATTCACTGAATGCGCAAATCCAGCTCAGTTAAAAGACTCAACTTCAACACAAGTAAGAGAACTTACCGTACAAAACTGTTTGTTATGACTGAGACCCCCTTCCAAATAACATGTGCTACAGTACAAATTACCCTGTCCTAATTTCACTGGTTCCCCTTCTAGCGAAGGAAACAGGCACAAGAAAGTCTCCAGGGCTCCTTCCCACCCCTGTGCAAGTGAGAACTTTCTGCGAACGGCACAGCCCACGGAAACCAAGCGGGTTGAACCAGTAAGAAAGGACGTGTCATGGCTAAGGGACACGGAAACTCAGGGAGACCCAAGGCGAAGAGCATGAGCCCCCGGTGAAGCCCCCGGCACTGCTCCAGGGAGTATGGGAGGGGAAATGGTGTAGCCGCCCGGGAGCCACCTGTTCAGCTGACGGCAGCGGTCGGCCGTGGTGGCTTTCCCAGGCCTCGGCAAGGTTTGCCTGCAACAGGTTTAGCTATCCAGCTCAAGTAGCGTTCAGACAACCACAAGCTCATGAATGCCCAGTTTTCACGTTGGTCTAAAGGAGAAGATTAAGGCTCTCAGCACTTGAAGGAGCGAGAGCCTTTATACCTGTATGAGCCTAGGCATGGCCACAGAGGAAGAGCTGTAACATAGCTCGTGTTGATATCACCTTTCATGCAAGAATAAGGTGCTTCTGTTAACATAAGCTCTTACACCAACATATGCTCTTTGCCACACTTTCCCTGCCTGTGATTTTATAAGCAGCTGATAGCTCCCCACAGCAAATCCCCCACACGAGGTGTGCTCTCTGTGCACCACAGAAGTACAGCACTTCTGCCTGGACAAAACACTGTTTCCTGCTGGCTGTAGGAGATTAAGGGACCTGAGGGAGAAGAGGTGCAACAGCTTTTTTCTGAGACATGGGTCAACAGTGACCAGAGGAAATAACCCCTATGCAGCAAGGCAAATACTGCACTCTGGGATGAGGGCTGAGCCGATTCCCAGGCCTAGCAACAGGCAGCTCGAAGGCAAAGCTCTCCTCCCACCAGCTCCATAGCGACAAAGCTGCAGCCTGCAAATCCCTTAACTGTTTCTGTGCTGCAGCCCCATGATGCTGCACAGGCCACGCTGGGTTAGCATGAGCCTGCTGAAGGGTGGAGAAAACCCTCATTGCATTTGTCAGGGGAGCTGGGTTAGCAACAGCTGTGCTCTAGCAGCAAGTGTGTTTGTGCTTGTTTGAGTCACCATGCCTGATCTGAGTTAGCAGAAAGCAAGGAACAGCTGTGTACAGTGGGAAAGGAAAAACAAGAGATAGGCACCATGGATACCGGGCAGGGGAACGGGAAGATGCTGCAGAAATGTATTGATCAAGCTGAGCTGTAGGAAATGCAAAGCCATAGAACATTAAAAATACGTCACACCAGAGCTCTGCACAACACCGCAGTCCTAAAACAAAAAAAAAAAAAAAAAAAAAAGGAAAAAAAAAGTTCTACCCAGGATTTCTCACTTATTATTACTATTTCCTTTCGATTTAGGCAGAGCTTTCAAGCCTCTCCTTGGTGACCTGTGGCGTGGTGCCAAGGACACACATTTAACATGTGGCAGGGAGGCGGGGGTCCCCACGACAGCAGGGTTGGACCAGCAGCCGCCATCCCCTTCCCTCCCCGATCAGGCAGGCGGTGAGGAAGCAGCAGCCGTGGGGCACTAGGCGGCTTCTCCAGCTCCCTTGGAGGGACACACATGCGCCATGTACCCCTCGGCCCATGCATGGCTTTGCCTCTAGGCCACCTGCTCCTGCTCCCCCCTGCTCTGCACCTACCTGGAGAGCTGCGTCCCCTGCCCCACCTGCTCCAGGGGTGCTGCAAGACCTCCAAGACACGTCCGTCCGCTCCCTCCTAGGCACGTGGCAGTCATTCAGAGCAGCTCTCGGGCTCCTTCGGCAGCAGCCCATCCGCACATGCTCCTATCCGAGCACCACAGGCTCACATATGTACAGAAACACTTGCCCTGCCCTTCAAGTGGACAGGAAAACTTTGCCGCCTGGGGCTGCTGCTGTGATTTTTAGCCGTGCAACTCAGAAATTGCAGAGCAAAGAGCAGTGATGACTTAAGGCACCAAACTAAGACACCCTCAGTCCATTCACTTAGCTGGAGGCTCGATAGGTAACTTTGGCAGAGCATCCCGCAGGATCTGAGGGGCTCTTCCGGGGCGACAAGCTGGCCCTCGTGGGCTGCAGGCTGTCTGCAGGCTGCTAGCTGAAGGGCTGAGGCATCAGGCCTTGCAGCACACGTTGCTCTTCCCGGGCTTGACAGGCAGCAGCATTCACAGAGAAAGGGGACAGGCAGTGACACGGTGGAGTGAGGTCAGTTCGTGCTCACCCAGCGAAGCCCCGTGCTGAGCTCACCTTACTTTCCAGGGGACCCATCAGGCAGCCTTTGAGGCCGTGCTGGGTGGCCAAAACCTGTGCTTGGGTGGCTCTGTTCACACCTAAGCCACCTAAAGGATTAGGCATTAGCCAGGAGACGTCAGCAGCACTTGAATGAAGGACTTTTAGGTGGTGAAATATGCACGAGGCTCTGGGTGCTTGAGCCACCAAGGCACAAAAGCATTTGGGGAGACCCAGCACTGAGGTAGCAGCTGAGGGAGATCTAAGCGTTGCATTTATTTAAGCATCTAAAGTGCCTATACGTCCATTTAAAAAAAGTCTCCTAGGCATTTCTCTTTCCTCTGTCATGCCTGTGCATGACTGAGCAGCCCAGACTGAATATACTCAGTCAGGTGCCAGTCAGGCACTACGCACAGACCCAGTGCACCTCCACCTGTTTCTCCTGCAGAGCCCAGCAGCCGCTCTCAAGGAGAGCAGCCTCCCGGGCAAGCGTCCTGACCTCCATCCTAGATGAGCTCTGCTTCTGCCTGTGTCTGAAGCAGCCCTGGTCTGAGCAGCTCCCTCCTTTGCTACTGCATCTGTCTGATTCAGGCACCCACATGTCCCCGAGCATCTCTGCAGGGTCAGGCTCCGTGTCAAAACTTGTGTTTGCTTTCCTGTAAACAGCAGTAGGTGCCAGCATCACCCAACGTTTATATATATAATCAGCAGGTTTTTTGAGCGCTCCCCTAACACATGGCAGACCTGACTAAGAAGTCAGTCTGCTTTCCACAGTCTGAGGAGAAGCAAACCCACGCCATCCTGCCGCCTAACCAAGTGCCCTGACAACATAAGCTAGAGGCCAGCATGGATGAAAAGCAGACTATCCCCCCCTCCTGTCGAAACGATGGCACTGTGTAGCAAGATTAATGTCAGGAGGCTTCTGTGTGGCAGAAACAGATACTGAAGGACGAGACGGGGTTTTGCAAACGCATCCGGTGGGGGGAGGCATTGCCTTCTGTTTCCTGGACAGCTTCTGCATTTTGTAGTCAATTGTTCCGTGGATAAAATGCAGAAGCAGAGTCCAGACTCCAAGAAAAGTCCCCCATCCACCGTGAAAGCCCTTGCAGCCAGCCCTCAGTGCGTGCAGCCCCTCTCAAGGCCAGTATGCTCATGGCCATGTGCCTGACAAAAAGTGAAGTAGATTAACAAAATATACGTATCAAGGCCCACAGACCTTGGGTACCAGGGGAGAAGCTGCTGCAAAGGTCAGAGCGCTCGAGTTGAAGTAAGTTCTGGTTTTGGTACTCACATCCCTTTCGTCTCTCCCAGGTACGTGGGAAGTGCGTAGCAGAGATGGGGAAGGAGCCGAGAGCTCCCGACGGTCCCTCTGACACCCTCCACCTGTGGCCTTCGCTACAAGAGCACCTTTCTTCCCAGGCATGAAATGAGAAGTTCAACACAACCGCAAATCCAGAGCCATAGGTGTCTGCTTTTGAACAAATCTGACATAAGGAAAGAAAGCTTAACCAGGGCCTAGAAGAGCACTCATTACCAAACTGAAAATTAACGGGTAATTAGCCTCTAATGTGAGCTAATCATTTCTAGGGGAGGAATAAATTAAACGGGGGAATTAAACCACCAAGAATTTGCAGAGTGACCAGTTCTGCTGGGATTCAGTTAATCACCTATCTGCTAATCACATCAGCTTCATTTTCTTCTCCTTTGGACACAAAAGGAAAGAGAGAGCGTGGCAGCTTAGCCGTGTGCTTTCCCCTCCCAAGGACTGCAGTTGGAGACACCTGCACCTTACCCTCATTCTCAGCCTTTTTCCTTGGCAAATCCTAACCAGATGAAAAACAAAAGCCGCAAGGAGAGCGCTGATAAAACACAACTGTTAAAAAAAGACAAAAAGCCATTGGTAGGCAAGCGAGAAGGAAGTTTCCTTTACATAAATGGCTCATAGGGTAATGACTCATTCAACACCAAACAGGAATAAATGATATAATTAACTAGAGTCAAAGTCCAGTGCCAATACCAACGCTCTTCAGCAAAGTGCTCTTACAGTAAGTCCAGGTGGCATAAAAGTGTCCCTCATTTCCAAAAGTACATACTTTTTGGAAAAAGAAAATCGTGTCCCACTGGGATCTCAGTTAAGTTCACGCTGTTCCTCAAAAGCCCGAGCTGTGAATGAGAGGGTGAGCCCGTGCCATGGCCCTTAATAACCCCAGGTCTGCGCAGCACCCTATCGCCAGCAGCACAAATATACCCCAGGCTGGATGCGGGCGTGCAACCTTCTCTCTGTCAAATTAGCCAGAGCAGTGTTTATGGCAGCATCGTGCTTTTATGACAGCTCTGTGCCAGCTGCGGGAAGAGAAACGATACCCGGTCTCCTGGAAACACAGAACCGCGTGGACAGCAAACACCTGACCTGCCGTGAAGCCTGCCAGCACAAAAATAACTTCTCAGAAACACTTGAACACGCCTGCACAAGCCGGGGGAGCCAACACTGGGTCAGCACTTGGCATGGCAGGGCCGCAGCGTTTCTACTCCAGCCCCGCACCAGAGGCCCTAGCTTTGGATGTGCTGTATCTTCAAGCCATCGCCAGAGCTCCCATTTCATTGCTGATATTTCCTCACACAATTACACGCCGAATGCTGTGAGAGCTCTCCTGGAGCGGAAAAAAACCCCCAAGCACAAGCTTGGGTCACTTCAGGGCAGTGACTAATTTGTGGTGCCCGTGACTGGTGGGGCTCTCAAAGTGAGCCCCCGGGGCCGGGTATGGGTGGAACCGACTGGGGTGGCTAAACCGCCTCCAAGGTGATGCCCAGGCTGCATTTTGCCATGCATGAACAAGGAGGGAAACAAGGAGCTTATGGGCCTCTCAGTAAATGAAGCTCACACTTGCTGGTTTGGAGAATGGTTCTCCAGACTTCAAGATTTTCCCTGCTACTGCACATACTTGCTGTGGTAACACAGCCTGATGGCTCTGAGAAATTTTGCGGTTTATACCTGAATAATCATACTACTAATAATAAAGCAGAGCGTGAAAGATGTCAGTCTGTGTTAGCGAGCTCACGTTACAGAACAAAATATTCTCTCCTGGAACATGCTGGGCCTTATGCAGATTCAACTCCTATGGCTGACGCAAATGCTGTAAAAACAACTGTGAGTCATAGAATAAAATCACTTAATTCCCTAAAGCCAAATAAGGACATAACTCAGCCCACGCAGCTCTGACTTCCCACTTTCTTAGCAATAATAATTCTGTTTATCTTCCCCCTCTAAAAGATACCATTCCCCTCATTCTCATGGCAAATCTTCTGTCTCCTGTCACTCAAACTTAGAGTCTGTGCATCATCTTTGTAAACACCAAGTTCCTGTCCTAGCGTCTGCAAGGTCTAATGCAGAGCCTGCGATAAACAGCTTGGGACTCTCTTTGCTAATTGGTACAAAGACCTCACGAGGAATTGGGAAGATGTTCTTTCAGGCCATCTGGATTTCTGTTTCGATGTATTTTTTTCACCAAGATTTCATTTACAACCAGAGACAGGCTTGAGAATTTCATAAATACAGCCCCCATGCAAAGAGCACATAATGCCTTAAGTCCTCGGAATGCTTTTTAATTTCATAACACAATCTAAATACATTGCTTCAGCACTAGATTTCCTATGCCCCACATTGGGAAAAGGCCTTGTGCAAAGTCTTATGGTATGTAAATAAACCCTTCGGCCTTCATCTACAACTGCTGTAAATCGTGATCACTCTTTAGCAGTTGTTTTGCGTCAGCATCTGCTGAGCTTTCTGCTTTGAAACCTAAAGAATATTGATTAATACGGTGGGAGAGGGAAGAAGAGCTGTACGTAAAAAACAAGATGCATCTGCAGTATGTGTGAACATATTGTTTTACTTATTTTCAGCTTTCTCATTTTTCCTTCTCTCTGACTGGCAGCATCTGAGGAAGTTAGAGACACATGAGAGCTGAGTGACTATGCTGGAAATACAGGTTGTAATATTTGCATGGTAATGAAGCATAAGCTTATTTGCTTTACAGTTAAATCAAGAGCTATTTGTGTTCTTGCTAGTTAGCAACAGCTACGTCTCTTTAGGGTCTAGTCCAGACAATCCCAAGCAAGTTTGTGTACTGCCATTGCCCAATGATTGAACATTACTATATACATGTGCCCGAGTTAGAGCCGTGCACGCTCCTGGCAGCTGAAGCCATTCACAGAACAAAGGAAAGATACACCTTAAGGGTGGTATTCAGGAATCAGAAAGAACAAACCATGCCGTGGCCTACCAGCCCTTTAACTCATACCTGCACCGCTCGCTGCACACAGCGGCTTCAGCCTCGAGCCTGCTGTGTGGCCACCCCTCCTCCTCCTCCTTGCCCTACCCAGTGTCTCCCAAGCTACCACTAGCAACTGAATATATTTAATGAATATAATTGAGGTCTCCAAGAAAAGGAGTGACCTCATGCACATTTTACGCTTTTATGTTTGACAATGACATTTGTGTGTATGAGGCAGATTTTCCACTTCTGTTTTATAAATACAGTAAATTCAGTCCAGTTTTAATGCTGTTTCTCCTGAAAGAAAAATCTACCAGATCTCTGACCAGGAGATATCAGCTGTGTGTTACTTGGATAACAGCAAAAAAGTCATTTATCCAGCCTCTTTAAAACTCCTTTATCATTAAGCTCTATGTAGTGCAAATGTTTGAGAAATACTGAGAAGAAAATATGTCTTTATTAAAGCTCCAAGGCTCTTGTCTTTTTGATCAAGGAAAAGCAATTTTATACCTCCCATCTGAGACCTCCCACTCCATATTCTTAAGAGAGATGAAAAAGGCAGAAAATACTCTATATGATGTTCCTCACCTAAGGAAAAAAAGAAATTTGTGAATGCTTCCTTATATATAAGCTAGCTAAAAAGAAATGACCAGGTTTTCTACTTCCTTGCCATATTAATCCTTTGATGAGCCTGGACAACTCAGTGCTTCCACCTGGAGTACAAGTGTCCATGCAAAAGAGTAAGTGAAAGTTGCACGTAAACATCTCCAAACAGAAGAGGCATCGTAAGTACCAAACGATCCTAGAATAATAATCTGTAGTGCTGCATATGGGTTCAAACTGGGGGCACAGTAGTGACTCCAGCTTGGACACATTTTATATATATTTTTTTAATACAAATATATATGTGCCTGCGTGAATGTCTACAGTAACCACCAAGAACTTTTAGAAAATTCCTTCAAATACTTTTATTCATCTAACATGTACAGTCATAAATGTGCTACCATGGAGCTTGTTTTAAGTGCTGGCTGTCCTCCTGGCCTTTCTTCTTCATTAAGAGGAAAATTTTATATTGAGATTTTCATGAATGGGTTCCATGACAAATTGCTAACATGTCTTTGCAGCCTAAATATTGGGTTCTTTACCCATAAATAGACAACAATCAAATCTGAAACGTATAGCCTAGAAAGGATACTGGGGCATTTTTGTCCCTGTAAATCCAACCTCACACAAAGACTGCAATGCAAACAGCAATGCATTCCCAGGCTGCCAGCATATCCTATGAGCCCTGCTTTTTGTCTCCCATCTCCTGCTTCTCTAACAGCAAAAACTGCACTTCCATTTCTCAGGTACAAATGAGAGAGGGGAAGTGTTCACGGACCAGCAAGGTTGCTTCCGCTGCCAACTGTGTCGCTCTACTGAGGCCACTTGTTACTCCTCCACTTAGTCACCAGACCACCGTGTGCACAGTTTCACAGCTGTGAAATATATTTTAAATGACTGGGTTTATTGCCAAGTCAAAACACATTCACAAGCTGAGAGATCATTTCAGGACAAGGCCTGTTTCTATTTTGACACTGCAGCTTGGAGCAAGAGGGTACAGATCCCAGGACTGTCACAGCTGGACCCTGTTTATGGAGGAGGTTAAAAATGCAGATTTAGCAAATCTCTGAATTTCCTAAAGCAAAACATGCTACAACACTTGTTTATTTCCCCCACACAGAAATTTCACCAGATGAGGTCTGGAGCATCTCAGACTATAGTTTGCCAACCACGTTCTCAAAGCCCATGAGTGATACTTTGGGGAAATCAGAGGACAAGCAGACCTAGCAGAGTGCTACAAGGTGTCCCTCCTAATAGGATCTCGTGTTAGTAACAACCTGTTTGAATTCTGGAGTCAATCCTACATACTGTCACAAGTAATCCTGTGTATTTGTATAGCAGTTCAGATAAGACACTTCTCCTCTAGCTGCCATATAAACATGGAACAAAAAGATACAGGACATCAGCATTTTCCTGTATGCCGCGCAGAATTCGTGTTATCTCATGATTTCATTGCTACACATGGCTGACACGTGGAATGACACACCATGACACCAAAGGCAGAGACAATACCACTGGGTTAAGGAAATAAATGACAAAAAGGAGGCATACCCCACAGCTGGCAAGGTGGGACAAAAGATGGTCCAGAAAGTTTAGGCAGGGGTCCTGTGGGTGTTAAATGGAGGTACCTGAGTACAAGGCAGAAGAGAGATGGTGAAGAAAATGGAAGATATCTGGAGCTTGGGAGGGTTGTGCAGTTCTCTGCCTTACAGCTTTGCAGGCTAGGGCCACAGGCTTCCTTGAACTTGCTTCATTAAAAGTATAAACATAATATTCATATAATAAAAATATAATATTAAAATATATGTGAACACATGAGTAGCCATAATGCGCATGTGTATTCAAATATGTAATACATGAATACACACAAGCAGCAAAAGCTGGAACAGAAGAGCGCAAGGTTATATTTGAACATGCAAAGCCCTTGCCCAGGGCAAACCAAGTATTGCCAAAAGAAGTGCCCTGTTCCAAAACTAACAGCACATGCGCTGCATGGAGCTGATTTTGCAGGCCCTCTCCCATCTCCAAGTCATGGAAGACTGAAAACAGTCAGCTACCAGCCTGGCAGGCTGAGCAGAAATACCTCAGGGTGGTTTGCAGCCCCAACAACCATGGTGGGACTTTCACATGACCAGAAGCAGGTGCTGCCCCAGGGACTGCACACAAGAGCCAAGCACCTAAAAGGGAGGCAAGGTAAATGCTTTCAAACCCTCCTGCACACGGGCACCTGCCTTTAAAAGGAAGACTGGCTATTTACAGCAAGTATCTATACTAGCAGGCACGTTCGTACAAATAGGTGCAGGTCTGTATCTAGGACTGTTATGCTGGGTAGTGTGTGGGGGGAAGGGATACAGCTGTTGAAGAACAGCATCTTTGATCAAAACAGCGGTCAGGAGGTACTGAGCTCTCTGAGCTAGATGAAGAGGTATTGATCTTATTAAAGATCAATGTTAGAACTTGAAACATAAATTAATTTCAATATTGCCTATTTTGGGTAAGAAACTGAATTAATTTTTCCATCATGCAAAAGGCACTTGAGCACTAGCCCTGGGATTTTTAATGTTTCACAATAGAGGACAAAAGTTTTTCATTATTTAAGTCAGCCAGGATATGCCTGGATCCTCTCTAGGCTGTTTTTTTGGTGCTTAACAACACACATATGCATCCTACAACACTTGAGCTGTGAAGGCTGGAAACAACATATGTTGAAAATGTTCTCATTGACACTGATGTACTTTAGCTCCGCTCTTATATGTTTTTTTGCCAATTAGCAATTTAAGCCTGATGGCGTTTGCTGCACTGAGATAGCTATTTACTTATTCCCTCTCTGCTTCTTTTTCAGTTCCATCTGAAAAAAAAATATTTTTTCTTTCTGCTTGCTCCTTTTTAATACTGTAATGCTGTCACACAGACACTTGAGAACGTGCTTTGAAAGTCACCGGTGATACAATGTACAACAAGAACAAGAATGAAAAGCCATTCACGCCTCCATTTTAGATGCTGCTTTGTTTGCTTTTCTGTGCCCAGAACTAGCCCAGATCAGCACTTCGAGGACCTCTCTCCATGTTCCCAGCAGCAGCAACAGGTTAAATTAAGTTGGGTGGGAGGTGTTGCCCCACAGCCACAAGCCCTCTCTCACCTTCTGACATGAGGAACTACAAATCTGACATTCTGCAGGCACAATAAGAATGAAGGGTAATGCCAGCCGCCCACAAGTTAAATAGACAAATAACTCCCACACTAGGAAAGAACCGATGCAATTTCTGACATTGCTTGTGAGCAGGGGGTCTCTGGGAAGCCCTGTGTAAAAGGCCTGGGAGGGACTCACATCTATCATTCTGTTCTAGTAGTATTTTTCTCACTTCAACTCTTGCTGACACTAGCTAATCCGGGGCATTTTCTCTCCCCACAAAGCTGATTGAGCACATCTTCCTGCCAGCCCATGAGCATCAGCAGCCAGCTTGTGCCAGTATACCCAGCTCCCATCTCTGCAACCTCCCCCACAAGCGAGTGTCTCCGCTGCTCCCTGCCTAGCCCCTACCACAATACAGCCGCACAGATCTGGAGGCCAAATTGCAAACTTTGCACTAATCTCTTTAAAACAGGAAAATCTACACTTGGTCTGACCTTTGACCCTATTCCTAAGTCCCTATTGACATCAGAGGACAAAGCTTCTGCCACAGCTCACCGCAGCAGGAGGGAGCTGCCGTGTTTTTAGTCAACGGAACATGGTACCCCCCCCACTGGCGGCAGATCCAGTAAAAACCTAATTTCCACTAGCAGGTAACACCACTACTACTAACCACCTACTGCCTTCAAGGTGTAAAAAAGACACAGCCGTTAACTAAGCCCCAGAAGCAATGGAAGGACAATTCTCCTTCACTGCCCAATAGCAAAACCAAATTAGAAAAGGCGAGAGCTTCAGAAAGGCCCAGTGCTGAACTGGCTTTCTTCACAGTTAGCGTCAGTAGGAAACATTCCTTCCAAGAAAACACTAGGAAGGATATGGCAAGAGCTACGATGCTTTGGAAATCACAGAATGGTTCAGGCTGGAAAGGATGCCTGGAGACCATGCAGTCCAACCCTGCTGCTCAAGCAGGGTCTCCTCCCTATGTGGAAAAGTATTTTGTAAGAGCATTAACCAAGATGTTGAAACTGTAGTGCAGGCTTCAACAAAATCAGCTCCATACAGTACGCGAATCTGTAGTTTAAAGACCCACTTTTTCCCCCCCAGATCCAATAGAAAATTTCACTATAACATTTCTAAGAGCAAGATGGGGCAATAAATTAGACAGGTGCTATAATCCATATATTGAACACATAGGCTGCTGACACTGTACTTTCATAAATTGGTGCCAAGTTCGTAAAATGAACATACAAAAATAATACAGCAAAAAGGCAGAACTGCAGGCAGCAGATTCACCTGCTGCTCGCTAGAATAAAGCAATCCACACGCAAGCTCAGAGTGCCCAAGCCTGAACTGGTGACACAGGGTACAGAAATTGTGTATTATGACATGACAAAGAAAATGGAGTTGTGCAATGATAGGAAATGACAATATTGCTGGTCAAAATTGTTTCAAAAAAACTGTTTTGTTGATGTTGAAAAATGTTGATTCATCAAAAAGGTTGGTAAGATAGTGCCATTGTGAAAAGTGTTTCAGAATTCTCAAAACTAGGCATCCTTTAAAAACTAAGTAAATTTGGAGAATTGAATTTAGAAATGAAATCCATCTTGCTCTAATTTTTCAATAAGAGGAGCAATATAACAAACAGCCTGAAGTTATCAAACCAACACAGAGTTAATGTTATGTGAAAGATGTCATGACTCTGATACTATTCTCATGAAAAATTAAAAATACATCCTATCCCGGTCTAATTTTGAAAATATAGAATGATCTGGTAAAGAAAACTATAGCATGCAAATATAAGCTAGCTTCCTTCTTTTTTTTGGAAGTTATCTAGTCATTGCATTCTGATATTTTTATACCCTTGAAAGTATAACAACAACAAAGAAAACCCTTCTCAACATATAGTCAATGTCTTCTCCTGAAATGATGAGAATTCAGGTACTGAGTAGTTCTTTATGCAATTTTTTGAGAACTATATGCAAATTTGACAGTCATACCAGTTACAGTCCTGCCAGCTAATGCTCTTGGTTAAGAGAGGAGAGTTCAATGATCTGGAGGGGATGTGTTTAAACAACCTAAACTAAGTAGTAATTCTGCTGAGAAAAATGTTAAATAGCCATCTTGCCAGGGCCCAGATAAGGGCTACCTTAAGAGGTCCTGCTTGAGCAGGCCTGCAAACTCATCATGCATAGGCAGCGATTTGCCACCCTAAAGGGACTGCAGACTGCAATAGCACCTCTCCCTGTCCCTGAAAGGAGACCTTCACCCTATGGAATAGTCTACTTGAGGCAAGATATTGTATTGTAGAAACTGGCCTCTGGGAGCAGGAACTATAGGGAAAAGAACAGCGGGAGGTTTCTGAGTTGTGATGATGGTGGTGGATCTTCTGGTTTTCTAAAAATATTCAAACCAAGATGCTGCAGGGTTGAAAAGCTTGAGAGAAAAGGAAGGCTTTCCTAGTCCAGAAAAACAAGGGCAGGTCTTCGGGAATCAAGGGAGGGCATATGTTTCTGGGCTTAGTAGGATGAGTCAGGGAAGACAGCAGGAAGATAAAAACAGGCTTTAAGCCAGTAGGACAAGTGGATGAAATGGCACAAATACCTGGCAATAAATAGCCACTGGTCCCTGATTTCATGGCTGGCAAGATAACACTCCATCTAAAGACTTATAGGGGCAAAAACCTAGCACAGAAGTAATCCCTAGTCACAGAGCATCTTGTGATTAGAGAAAAGTCACTCAACAGCCAGGGTAACTAGAAAATGGTGTGCCAGTCAGACAAACCTGGATCTCCAAGTGAATCATCTATATGGAAATCATCTCTTATCCTCAGACAGGATCTATGGTATCTGTATCATACCTCACAGGTCTTCATCTAACCTGCTCTTAGAGGTTTCCATTGATATAAATTCCACCTCTGATCCATCAGCTGAAAATCTGAAGTAGGAATGAACCTGTACATAAACTGTCTACGGCTGGTGATGTGGGTTTGAATTGAGAAAGATGATCAGATTTCTAAACCAAAGCTGTACCCTTAATGTCAGAAGCTGCTAAATTAAGCAAAGATGATAATATTTTGACTAACATGGGGGTGAGATTCTGGTATAGGTACTGAAGAGCATGGAGTTATTTGGCCTCCAGTGCATTCCAGAGGGAGAGTCTTGCCTCCACTGAGTTAGTAAAAGCCCCAAAAAGGCAACTGACAGTGTGCTTATTTGGATAGATACACATTGTTCAGGCAGACACCAACAAGACACAGCAAGAGAGAAGCTCCTGGTGCTTCCATTTCACAAAGACATTCTTAATCCTGTGGCTAAGCCCATTCCCAGAAAATTCAGCAGGGTGCTACCTTGTATTTGTTACTAGACATGGAAAACCTGCTGGGTACTGCAGCACGCACTGTGAAACCTGCCTCGATTTCATGAGTGGTTCCTGCCACATGTGTTTTTTTGTGGCTATCTCAAAGCCATAATTAACTCCTCTAGGAATGCCTCAGCATTTTACACCAAAAAACCTGTCATTTCAAGCAAGGGTATATCCACCTCAAGTTAATCCTTAGTATCACCTCTTGGGTGCTAGACTGAGAACTAGACCAGCAATAGCAGAAAATGCCTCCAGAAACCCTGATGATCACCCTAAAACTTGGGGAATTTTGGCTCCCAAGGAGCTACTGTTAAAGGAGTAACCATACTTCTAAAGAGAGTGTGATGGCTGCAGTCTGAATGTTAGCTCCCATGCTGAGATAGAGCACATCACACACTGCTCCCAGCTACCAAGGTTATTGTGAAAGGCTGATGTTCACACAGGAGCAATGTGGGGTTTTTCTCTTAAGGAAGAGCATACACTGATGCTTCAGGCTCCTGGATGCTATTCCTAGCTTGGCCACTGGCCTTTTGCTTGACTATTTGTGCTTCAGTTTCCCTATCTGTAAAACAAAGCTGGCAATGCCAACCTCCTTTTAATGCATGCCAAGACTTACTTATGAGTACTGCATAAGCACTAGTTGCTGTAGTGGAAGTATCATTTGAATTTATCCATATAAAACAGGCATGTACTTGAATATCTTTGGCAATTACTCCATTTTGTCCTGAAGTATATTGTGATTCCATAGTGGTAATAATAGAAATTATTAGATTTCTCGGCTGTTGAAGGAGGAGAGGACATAGCCTTCATTAGACCAGCTGATGGAGTCAGAGGACTCAGGCAAGCTTTCAGGTACATAACCCCATTATATTCTCTTAGACCCATATAACTAAAATATGACTTACCACCCAGATAGCCTGCCGCATATCTTCTCCAATGGAGAGAGTTGGAATAGATCAGTAATGAAGTACTGTAGCCTAAATCAGAATCTGTGAATAAGCTCAGCACACAAGCAGTATTTAAACAGCTTCAGTTATGACTCCTAGCCCACTTTAGTTTCTGCCTCTTCCTCCTTTGTAAATATCCCTTCCTAAGCACTCTTTTCCCTAGCTTCATATGAAATGCTTTCAAACACATGAATGTCTGAGATCTTAAGCACCATGAGGAGTGTTTGTTAGAGGGAAGACAATGCTGTTTATATTTAGAGCATAAGAAACAAGTATTCTCAACACTGTATTGGGCAGTGGTTTAAGCTGAATCTACCTGCAGATCGTTGTTTGCAAATACAAGTAGAAGTCCCTGCTAAGACAACATGGGTGCTGCAGACCTTGCTTGAAGTTAGTGTTTTACACTGACAGAATGAACAAGATACAGCAAGAGAGCAGTTGCAGTATGATGTGACTGACTGAAGGTAACCCTACTCAGCAGTACAGCTGGGAATAGATCCCAGGTGTCTTGAATCTTTGCCTAGCCCTTAAGTTCATATCATTTCTTCAGGTTTATCACTACTTCTTTCCCACTGAGTCACTTACTGAAGATAATTAGATCAACTCTTTGGCTACTGAAAAACTCTGGTACTCCTAGAAAAAACATTATTGCATTTTCTGTACTGAATTTCTTATATTACATAGTGTCAACAGATTTCTATCAATTTATTCCAGATTATATTTAAGCCTTCCCTGCGAAGTCTGTATTCTCTAGCCTATTGAAGAAATATAATCCAATCTCTGGCCCTTTAAAGAAATAATAAACATTTCATTTGAGGAAATCTATAGTTCACTGTTAGAAAATATCAGTGAGAACCAAGCTTTCATCATGCCAAATATGTAGGAAGTTGACAGTGTCAGTGTCCTGAGACCTGTATAGGTCAGTAATCAGATTCAGCACTTCATGCTCTATACACATAGTTTAAACAATACAATCCTTTCGCAGTAGTATTTTTATGCTAACAAATCCAGATGATATGCACAGTAAGCCTCCCCTGAAATGACAGGACTAAGAGGGGACCAAGTCTTGATAAAATGCACATACTTTAGAGCAGGTTTTTTATTGTTTGCAAAGCCACTCTGCAGAAATGCAGTGCCCCTAACAATTGAATATACAGAATTCCCTTCCCCCTTAAATGCATAGCTAAGAGGAGCCAGATTTAAAACATCCATAGTGCTCACAGCCTTGCATTCCAGCCCTTCCCTAAATAAGGCCAGAAAAAAATGATTGAGAGCATCAGAAGATGAGTGTTTTGGTAGAGGAACGAGCAGATACAGACCCTGCCACCACTTATACTTTTCTAGTCTTGGCTCTTGTCCAAGCCTGCTTTCTTAATCAGCATGATGAGTAATATTTCTGTGAACTGGAAATAATTATGCTCATTACTTTCTGAGGACTATTTATGCAAGTGCTACTTATGAGCAGGGCTACATATGAGGCAGGTAACAATCTAAAAAAGCAACAAACTGGGAGGCTAGTAGAATCACAGATATCTGTGCTAGCATGTTTTATGAAAGATGTTAGCTAAGTTTCAAGCAATGTTTTATGTTATTTGTATAGCCTTAACAATCTTTTTCTCCTCAAGTACAATTATGACTGCCTGTAAGGCTGGCTTGCATGCTACTGTAACAGATCTAACCAGGCTCACTGAAATAGATTAATTCACTACAGAATTAAGTAGAGTAAAACTACAGAGTTCTCATTTGCTCCCCTCCCCCCCCCCCCCAAGAATAAGAGCTGGTGTTTAATCACTATGGTCTACAAACAACTACAAATCTTAGTCACAGGTTATTTTCAGGAATATACTAATTGATATGAGCAACAGTGAATACTGCACTTGATGGGAGGATTCACAAACTCTGAAGGTGACAGGCACACAAGTTTGATGAGGTATACAGCACAACTCTGTTTCACATCACCACTGTGGGAGCCTCAGCTGTGTCCTGCTTGCCTAGATCTATTCTGTACACCATCATCACCTAAACCTCACACTTGCATCTAACAAAACACTGACTGAATTTCTCTAACCTCCATGCTCTCCAAGTTCACATGAAAATCCACAATAGCATATTAGTATAAACTGCTCCCATCCCTGTCACCAGTCATAAGTGACAGTAAATGAAGATCACTGCTCCACTGTGAGAAAGTGTTTTTACTATAGTCTCTTTTACCATAACCTCTATCACTACATTTATTCAAAGCAATTTTCTGGACTGCAAGAACTGAGTGCCTTGCGTTTTGAGAAGACCTGCTACAGCATAGCTTCACAAATGAATGGTCATTTTTCATCATTTAATTCCAATCTTCCCCTTTCAGCTTAGGGTTTTCCCCCCACCCCCATCCATCCCTAAATCTTTCCCCATGTGTCATAAGAAATCTTGAGCATTACACAGCCAGATGCACTGAAAGCAATTAGAAGTATGATACTTCTGTGAGAAGCTGCTCTGAGCTTATCATGGCACCTTTTAAGTGTCATACACTTCTCCCTGCCCTTTCTGTAATGGCCTGTCTTCAGCCTCACATTAGAGAGGGGAATTGCTTCCTCCAGTCCCACCCAGTGGAAGCATTTCTGTAACACATTAGTAACAAAATACTTCCTCCAACTGGAGTTTCACTCGTTGTTCCCCCTATTTTAGGGATCATTCCACTAACCTGTTGTCATCCCTGTTCCAGAGCGCACCACACAAGGCCAGTTGCTTCACTGTTGCTCCCACGGTTTCAGCTACCTGATGACTTCTGCCATGTCTGCACCATTCACATAGGCATTGCTAGGACCAAACTTGGTGCTCAAAGCAATTAACACAGGCCTTTCTGCTTGAGACTTGGTTTCCTGGATCCTATTAGTCACCTCCACACTGCATAATACTTCATCCAGCTCATCTCCAAACTGTAGTTCATGATTACTTTTACAATTTCAGCTGATATATGGGACAACCTACCAGCTCAGAGCTTTTGGCATCTATTTAACTGCATTTTGGATATCCAGGGACATAGCATGACAACACGAAGCCCTGCAGGATGGGGATCAGCGCAAGTCTAAAGCAGGTAAATCTTGCGTGGTCCACATTCATAGTGTACTCAAAGCAAAGCTGTCAAACTATGCTTGTGAGCATGCTCCACTTCCTTCCTTCCTTCCCACGCTTCTAAGTGGACATACATTGCTGATGGACTTAAGACATCTGACAAAAACTATTCCTTCAGCTACAGCCTTCTGAATATTCCAGTACATGAGCTCAGTCCAGCTTACCAATAGCTCTAAATCCCCATAGTTTTAGAAACAGAGATTTAAAATCAGAATCAAAGTATAGAGCTGCTAATCTCAAAGAATTTGGAGCAGGTGGGAAGGGGGGAAAAAATTAACACACACACCCCAGGCTGGTACATACACGCTCATTTTCAGGGAGGCTACCTAGCACAAAAAGAAAGCTAGAGTTAAAGCTCTCTCCTGCAAGACATTTAAGCTAAGTTCAGAAACTGCAAGATAAGGCTTAAGAGCTTTAACAGTAGAGTGGCCAAGGAACCAAGTTTGAGCTCAATAAACTTCACTTAAGCTTACACTGTTGAAGCCAAGCTTGGTACCCGCTAAGGGATAGAGCGGGAGCCAGAGTATCTTTTACTCTGTACTGCAACTACCTGGTTAGGATTTGTCTCTAGAAAGCTTGCATAATACAAGTATCCAACATTGTGGCTGCTACAGCCATAACCTAAGTTTAGCTGCCATATATAAGTCTGCTGATATTGTGTACCACACACTGCATTCACCTGCTTCTAGAGTTGCATGTGAACAAGACTTGGGATACTAATATTTTAACCAGAAGAGTGACGCTTAACAAATGAACAGACTGTGCAGTTCAACTTTTTTATTTTAATAAAATCAAGAATATGCACAGCACATGCAGTGCTAGCATCTAAACTAATACAATAAGCAATTCTAAACCTACAGTGACTTGAAATTCAATTTTCACATTCAGCAAGTTTAAATCCATTCTTGCATATTGTTGTGAATCCTTATATCTGAACTGAAAAATATTGCTGGCTGATAAAACTTGCTAAAATGCACAAGTCACTGATTATGCCAATACAACAAAGATAACCACATGTTTGAGGATTGCAATGTGCCAGACATTCACTGAAAAAACCAAAAAAACACACAACTAAACAAAACTCACGCAACAAACATCTGAGAATCTGGACACTTCACATCAGTGTTTAGAAGTGTTTCATTAATATCTTAAGACAAGTGTATCAAAACCTTGGCATGTTCAATTTTAAGTTGCCAATTTTTGTTTTACTATCAGAAAGTTATGGCTACACTGCCAATGCCGGGTCTGCTTAATTTGACTTAAGAGTTTAATATGACTTAAACATTAAAAGCTCACACTACCCCGAAATATATAATTTCACGCATACGGTGACATTCAACATTCAAGTGCCAGTGTTTTTGTACTGTCTTTTGGTCAAGTTTCTTTAAACTTTCAAAGAATCACTTTTAGGCTTACAAAAATAAATATTTGTCAAAAATGTTCAATAAATATTACACAAAACTAGCAGCAAAAAGTATCTAGAAATCTGTCGTGTGCAAATAGTTTTCTTCCCAGCTATCATTCCCATGGTCCCAAATAAGTTTTAGAATCTATTTCCTTCTCCTTAAACAAGCTGCGTTCAATCTCCAAGAGACAAAATAAGATTGGAAGTTAAGGACACGCACACAAGACATATAAAATTCTCTGAATGTGCAATAAAAGAAGTATTTCGTAAAAAGTTATGGGCAAAATGTACAAGGGCCTAAACCTAGACTTGAAATAGCACCATAACAAATGACCTCAATACTGTCAAGTGCACCTACTTAATAAAAGTTTTAGAACAAGGCACAATACACTTGAAAAAATCTATTGCACTTTAGGAGATTTTTGCCATTTCCTATGCCACTGCAGATTACAGTTGTTACCTGCTCTGGCCACAAAGTTAGCACAGAAATTCCAAGTGGCAGAGGCATTTTTCTGGTGGACAATACTTATCTTTGGCCAGATTTAGCATAAACAGACTATAAATACAATGGAAACCTATGCAACTAAAACTGACTAAAACTGCACTTTAATAGCAGAATTGAAACCTTGTGCAGTTTATGTACATTTCCAACCTCTGTGATCTCAGATTTGTTTGTTACTCTTCTGGAGCCATTTTACAAAGTCTACAGTAAGCCAGTTTAACATCTCCACGCAGCTTGAACAGAGTAATGTGAATCTGCATTAAAATAAAGCCTGCTGCATAATTCTTCCTGTTCATACCCTCTTGACCAAAAAACATCAACACTAGCATGCGTTATTAGACCAAAAATTCAGTCAGGCCCTTAAGGAGGACCAATCACTGTCATGGTCAGCCATTCTACCATTTCAATTTCATATGGCAGGCATTTTTAAAAAGTCTAAATAGATGAATTCTCCTAAAAACTATTTCAAGTTATCAGACCTTTAAACGTTCCCTGTAATATTCCGCCCACATTTGGCTAGCTCACATTAATGATCTGCCTAAATATTGAAAAAGGAATTGCTGTATTTACTTGCATTAACTTCAAAAACAGTGCTTTTAATGTATGCATGTATCCATACATCATCTCATCATGACTGGAATGGCTTATTAAAGGCTATCAGGTTCTAAGTACCTATCCAGGATAGAGTGAGCAAATCAGAACTTTAACTTAGTACAGTTTTGCCACATTAGAAACTAATTGCATTGATATGCTTCAAGATGTTTTATTTTTCAAATCTGCAAATATCAAAAGCCCTAATGCAGGCTACCGCATAAGTTTTTCTTTGTAATATTATGGATGAATCAGTGATTCCTGTTTAAGTTGTATCACACCTGTGTGCCAAGGTTTGATTTTAGCCCAAGTTCAGTAATTTTTATTTTGTCAAAACAATTGATATCTTGAGCATTACTGAGCCAACAGGACATCAAAATAAAAGTTGTCTAAAGTTAAAGGCACAGTACATTAACAAACAAATGATCCTCAGTCACAAAATTATAAATGCAGTTTCTGGGTGGGGATGGGTGGGAGGGGAGTTAATCCTGACTACAGCAATAGAGTCTTCAAAACCACCTTCAGAATAGGGCTACTTATTCCTTTGTTTCCATCTTGTGACCTTGAGCTCCCTTAAAAAAAATTTCAGTGGAGAATCACAGCTGGTAATGTACTGCGAGTTCTTGAAGCTACACAAGGTATAGTCTGGCTAAGTTACATGTGGTTTCCATATTAGCTTGTTTGGTAGGTATCTGCTGCAAGCAGATTCAGTTGCCCCACCAGTCAACCCCCTGGGAGTTGTAGTTTCCTCCATATCCATCGCTGTTGTAGAAGCCTCCATAGCCACCACCTATGAACAGCAAGAGAATCAGTGACGCTTAGTTAACTGACTGAAGACTTACACCTGGGAAAAATCCCAGGGCATAGACAAGATGTTTATTAAATGAAGCTCTCCCCCCCCCCCCCCCACAATGTCAAACACACACATTAAACCAAGATGCTGGAAAGACAACATCAGTTGTACTACTATTCAAAGATGGCTACATGTTAAGCATTACACCTCCAGAAGTTAAATAGCAAACATTCCAGATCTGGTTTTGTATCTGCCAGCTATGCCTGCCCACTTTTCTTACCTCCAAATCCTCTGCTGCTACTTCCTCCACTGCGGCTGCTGGTTGATCGACTGCTACTAAAGCTACTGCTGCCAGAACCGCTACTTGTTCGATAGTCTCTGGCACCAAATCCTCCACTGAACCTACTGCTACAGAGGGGAAAAACACAAATACTTAAGTACAGTTGCTCATGCTTTAGTGCAGAGATTGAGACTGCAGTACAAAGTTTCAGGCTACCAGATACAGCTAGCCAAGAACCAGGACAAGCACTGTACTACAGTCCATTTAACCATAAGCATCCAGAAAGGGCAATGAGTACATTCTAGAGAGCAAAGCAAGGTTTACTTGAATTTCTCATGTTACACTAAGAATTACTTTCTCAATGAGATCTGATTCACTGCAGCCTCTTTTCCATGGAATTCCCAGACCTGGAGTATCTTTTGGAGGGATACATTTATGACTGCCTACTGCATCACAGAAGAGAGCAGCCATTTTATATACCAACTTTAAGAAAAACTGGATGGATTCATATGGTCAAACTGCATTATCTAAATTAAGACAAAGCTTTCACAGCCAAACACAGATTTATGTATCTCACTATTACCAGCTCCCAGTAGCATTTCAGGTTTTTGTAGCAGAACTGTTCCACAAGTAGTCTCCTTTATAAGAAAAGTTCCACTATAATCCAGTAGACTGTAGTTCCATTTTAAGCTAGTGCTACCTACTTACCCTTATATCCCAGAGCATCTGCAGTCTAGCTCTCATACCTCTCTGCTTTTCTCCTTAGCATCAATATATCTCTTAAGGTACAACTTTGGCACATACAGTTAAGAATTTCTAGGAGTATTTCATAAACACTTTTACATGAGATTTGTTTCTCCTCTTAAGCAGCAAACCAGGCATCTTATTTGTTTTACGACTGAATAAAACAAAACTAAATTAACATTTAGCTATCACCTCCTGATACATCTAATTCTAGTTCACTCCACACTAATATTCCTCGAGAGAGCTTAACTATTTTTGACACCTGAAGACAAGTCACAGAACAGCATCACAACAGACTGTGTATACCTTTAGTCCAAATTCAGATCATTACCTCTTAGATCGCCCACGGCTGCCACCCCCTTTGTGATGCTGTTCATAAGCCATGTTTTCCAGCCAAGATGGTACTTCTTGCTTAGCTTCAACAAGAAGATCAAGCAAGTCCTTGGTGATGTTTATATTCCTCTCATTGAAGAATGAGGTGGCAAGGCCTAAAGTAAATAGTCAGTTTTAGTCCCACATAAAGCATACTGCAACAGCATTCTATCATATCACCCACACAACCCCTTGCCCTTTACATAACATACCAAGCTTATATACAGTGTCAGAACATAACTTAGCAGTGACAGAGTGCTAGCCATAATAAAACCATTGGTTACTTTCCACATTGACCAGACAGCAGTGAAAGGAAACACAAAGTGTTATTTGATTTGACAAATGCTTGAGTGTCACCAAGACACTGCTTACTGAATGCTACTCATTTGGAAAGTGCTCCAAGAGCATTAGTTTTGGATATTGCTTTGGTATTTTGACTGCACTTTAACAGCATCACCACAGGGTGAGCAGACTCAAGTTTAGATATGCTGGTACCTCATGTAAGCATATGAGCATAAGCCAGCCTTTTTAAGCCTGATTGCTAAACAAAGATAAGAAACCCAAAGCTGTGCACCCACACCATTCTCTCCCCCCACACCACTCCCATTCTCTGTTCATTCTTATGCCAAACCAGGCATACTGCATGGTCTACTAGAAATGGTCCGACACCAGAAGGTTACAGTAAGCTTTTAAACAAATCAAATTTTTCTGTGCTCAAGCACAATGGAGTAATCCAGGTACTTATATGCCCTTTTGTAGGGATTTTTGAAGTTCAACACAATTCTGTAGGTATTTCCAGGAAGCTCTCCTAGGGTACAAACTAAAAACAGACTCTCCATTTTCTGGGTTTGTTTACAGTTTAATAGCTGTAACTGACTATTAAGTTTACTTTACACATCTTTCCAGTTGAAAGCCTCTCTCAAGTTGTTGTTTACAAATTCCTTAGTAACAAAAGCTATATCCAATACTACAGTTTTGTAAGCAATACTTTTTGGTCACAGAAGGGGTATGCATAGGCTTTTCTGACATTTTGTTGTTGAAAAACTCCTACTTAACCAATACTACACTTGACAACTCCCGTATGAAATTGTTTGTGAAATTCTAGACTTCACTTACCAAGGTTCCCTACACGGCCTGTACGACCAATACGATGTACATACTCTTCAATATCACTTGGCAAGTCAAAGTTTATGACATGCTTTACATTTGAGATATCCAGTCCTCTTGCTGCTACCTAGTGGTGAAGACATTTAATCAAGTCTTAGCAGAAATTCCACAGACAAAATGTGCCAATCACCTCCAGTTTTCATGCATTTCACTTACTGCTGTGGCAACAAGAATTGGGCTCTTGCCCGAACGGAACTGGTGCAGTGCCTCCTCTCTGTCTCTTTGAGAACGATCTCCATGTATACTTGTGCAGGCATACCCTTCATGGTAGAGGAAGTCCTCCAGAGCATCTGCACCCTTTTTGGTTTCCACAAACACCAGAGTCAAGGAATCTTTGCCTAACAGTAAGTTAAACCACAGGTTAGCACCAGAGACACTGCACAGCCAAGTACACCACAAACCCACCCCCACCTTCTGTTACCAGGAGTTTCTATCAACTTAAAACTGAATGCAAGACATTCACCACACATTAAGAAAACACAAACAGAAGTTCCTTCCTTCATCTAATATAGGTTACCTGAGTCAGTCATTAGATCTGCCTTGAAATTCTCTGAAACAGTCTTTACCTGTGGCATTTAGCAGATCAAGCAGAAAAGACCGTTTGTCTGACTCTTCCACCCACACCACTTTCTGTGTGATGTTCTCAGATGTAGAGCCCACTCTGCCAACAGCCAGAAAGATATATTCATCAAGGAAGTCACGAGCAAGCATCTAAAAAAAAAAAAAAAAAATAATGGAGAAAAAAAGAATTTTTTTCCCCTTCCAGAGATGAAATTCAAGTCTAGCAACTGCTGTAACATTAAAACACTCCACGTAAGAAAGATACCTGGATTTCCTTGGGGAAAGTAGCACTGAACATCATGGTATGGCGAACCCCTTTTGGTGGCATAGTATCTTGTTCAACAATTCGACGAATTTGAGGTTCAAACCCCATATCAAGCATTCTGTCAGCTTCATCTAGCACTAGATACCTAAGTAATTATTACAAAACATGTTATCCTTCAAAGTCTTAACCCAGCACAGACAATGGACTAATGTTCTCTCAACATGTTTACAAACTGAAAGCCAGATCTTAAGTGTTATCTAACTCTAGATTTCACTTTAAAAAGGTACAGTTTGAAGTTGTCAAGTCATCAGCATACAGACAAGACCAGTTCACTTACTTGCAGAAATCCAGTCCAATCTTTCCCCTCTCCATCATATCAACCAGTCGTCCTGGAGTCGCTACAAGCAAGTGACATCCACGTTCTAAGTCACGTATCTGCTGACCAATGTCTGCACCACCATATACAACACAGGGACGAACTCTGGAACGGTATGCGAACTGTAAAGCAAAATAAGTTAGCTCTCTGAAAAAAACATACTTGGGCTATTTTGTAATACTGAACACAGATAATATACCTTTCTAGCTTCCTCATAGATCTGCACAGCCAGTTCTCTAGTTGGAGCCAAGACCAGCGAGATTGGATATTGCTTACGACGTCCATACCTTCCATTCTCCTGCAGAAAAAACACTTGGAATGAGTACTCAAAATGCAAGTAGAAGATAGCTACTGTCAAGATGGGCAGTGCTGGAGACAGGCCACTGAGCTTGACTTCACAGGCAGGAAAAACAAGCTGCCTCTCATCCATGCTTTTGAGCACTGCAACTCAAAATTTTGCCTTATTACAGTGCCTCAGATTCAAGTTTTGGTTCATATGTTAACAGTAATATAGCTGCACAAGCTTGTCCTCTACAACCAGCACTGTCATCTATCCTAGCCAGAGACGTAACAGGCTTTCTGATATTCTGATCCTAAAGCCACTATAGCATACAAGTATTGCTAGGTAGCAAAGCTGCTAGCAAGCGAAGCACCAGTTGAAAACAGGCTTTAGACAGTCATGCATATAAACTCTTTGGATACAAAAAAAAAAAAATGACAGGCTGTTCCACAGATTGCACTTTAAGGGGAAAGCTAGAGGCTTCTAAGAGTTGAAACAAGCTTGCCTACTGCCCCCAAAATGATGATTGCACTGAAATCCAGCTGTTGTGCTCAGTAGCCAAAAGCAGCATATGGGGCAAAAAAGTTAAGATTCTGCAGGACCAGACACTGAAGTGCTTGCCTTCATAGCTCTCAAGGCATCACCAGGACCATCTGCATAGATCTGGCTCAATATTGGTAGAAGAAATGCAGCAGTTTTCCCAGAACCTATTGGGAAACAATTCAGTGTTATTAATAGTAACCTTCATCAGAGCTATTGTACTGTCAACTATGGCACTTAAACCTATGTCACTGATATATTCCCAGCAATATCTGTACTAGATATAAGGACACTACCTATGGCATTAGAGCACTCTCTTTTTAGCCCAAAGATGAAAAAAGGAAACACCTCAGCACAACATTTCTGAAGTGAATGTGTTTTAAGCCATAAAATTCTCCCCTCCGAAGGGAAGGCAAGCATGGTAAATCCACACTCAAGCCACATCTAAAGCAGCAGCAAGATTAAGCTAATGGTTTCCAACACTAAAGGTATTTCAGTATACTCTGAAGATGAGGCTGTACTTCCTTAGGAACCTCTTAACTGCAGCTTGAGGAACACAAAACTCTACTTCCACTGAGAGAGGTTAAGTAGCTGTTTAGTTTACTGCTTATTAAGTAGTAAGCAGAGTCACTAACTTACCTGTCTGAGCACAGGCCATCAAGTCTCTCTTTTCTTTAATAATAGGTATTGCATGTTTCTGGACTGGAGTAGGACGGGTGTATCGTGTGAGCTCAATGTTTCCCATAATAATTTCACCCATGTCAACATCACTGAACTGCAAGATATTTGAGAATTTAAAATGAGGATTCTTTCCCTTCAATCAGAACCCTCCCCAATCAGAAAACAGGTCGTTCAGTTCAAGAAATCCTTTGTCCATGCTTCAACAATTACTGCAACAGACCAACATCTAAGCACTTCTAGTTATGTAGAAGTCTGTGTTTAAGTGTTACTGAATAAGCTTATACAACTTCTCCCATGTCTTAATTCATGCAACTTTCCCCTGCAAAACAGCTTAGCTGAAACACTCTCATGCTTCCTTCCCTCCCCAGCTTAGAAAGCATGACATCAAGTTTCACCTGGAAGCTACATTTAACATTGTCAAGACCAGACACACCAATCTTTTTTTATAAAAGACTTACACTTTCAATATGTGGAGGACAGTTACTGCCTGTTGCTTCAACAGGAATGTCATCATACTTCTCAAAGTTAATGCCAGTATTGCTTCCTGAAAAGAGCTCTCTAAAAGCAGAAAAGATAGTATTTTACTTGCTAGTCAAATCAACTACGTTAATTTACACGTTAGTTTACGCAAGTCTATTACTTACTGCTCCAGACGTTCACTTGGGGGAAGAGGCTTTGACCAGTCATCTTCATCTGATTTGTCAGACCAGCGGCTACTTCCACCACCACGATCAAATCTACCAAAGCCACTCCTATCATAGTCACCACCTCTTCCACGCTCTTCATACCTAAATAGAGCAAGGAGATCAGACCGCCATGCCTGGGCAAAAGGATTGTTTGACATGCAAAATTACAGTCCAGTCCCAACCCTTAGATTAGGTCAAATTATATTATGGACAGTTTCTTTTCTGTCATGATTTGGCAGCTTGATGCAACTTCTTAACAATGTAAGCCTAAATCCAAACAAAATACCAAGTTTTGATTTGATTAAGTGTACCTTAAGTTAAAAGAATCTGTGCTCTGCCAGCAGAGCTGCAATTCAAGTTTCTTTTCTATTTTTGTAGAGAGTTTCAATGAAATCTCTTATGAAGACACTGGTAGTCTCCCCCTCCCTCCTACACCTTTTCCAGAGTTCCACATTACATGCAACTGTCTCGAGACGCACAATCTTTAAGTGTTGCAACTTGTTCCTGTACCCCCCCCAAACACACTAAATTATATAACCTCAATTATGTATCACTACAAGTTTTATAAACAGGAAGCCCACCTGTATTACTGACTTGGAAAGAAGGTGGAAAAAAAATCCTTACCTCAACTGTTTAGTTTTTGGCCTGGTAAACCATGTTTGAGAAAAGGCTGGATACAGGACTAGCATCAGCTTTACTAGTCGATAAAGGTCATTCTCACCACACTTGTGCATACGCATGATGTGTGTAAGACTGATCAAGTAAGGCAGAGAACCTGCAAGAGTCTCACCCAGTTTTATTAACTACACTTTTCAACAAGGGGAAAAAAAAAAGCTCAAAAAAAAAATCCGTTTTAATGTATTTTATGTTAAGTGCTTCCAACAGCTGTTAATGATTTTGATAGCAGCCGCCCATCTAGCAACTTTTTCATGAAATAGCAAGTCATTACAACTTCAGCAAGTAGTTGGGCCTGGGCTATAGGGCAAATCTTTCAACACAAGAAACTTTCCCCATCCTGGAATGCCTGTAGCTTTAAAGCAAGGTTCTCATTCCACCTTTCCCTCCCAGGGTCCTCCTACTTTATGCTGTTATTCACATCTAGAAGTTTTTGACTGAGGAGATAGCAAGTATGCTACCAGAACAGGTGCTAAGGCAGAATTAGTATGTCCAAAGAAAGTACTTGCCTTCCTCCTCTTGACCCGTTTCCACGGTCAAAGAAACTTGATTTCGCTCCACGGTCAGATCGTGCACCAAAGCTGCTGTATGCATCCTTGTCTCTGCTAGAGCTCCAGCCACCACTATCAAAACCTAGCAAAGAAAGTATTTCAGTCATACGTTGTGTGGTCCAGACATTTATAAGAAAAAGCAAGAGATTCTTCCCAGTAAGGTGTATGCAACAGGAAGAGGCAGGTAGTCCTCAAAACAAAGGAAAAAAATGTACAAGTGTAAGGGTTATTCTATTAGGGATTAAACTTTCTTCCTTGCCAATCAGAATTTACCATGAAGCTAGAAGACAGCTAAAAACCTCTTTCAGGGACACTAACATACAAGCACATCATGTTTAGCACACAACACTTCCATTAAGCCAACATTTAAACTGCTTACTTTGGAGAGACAGGTTCTAGAGGCAGTGGGTTCAGGGGCACTTCAGAATAAAGCTGACATGCAATGTGGCCGGGACATTCTGAACAGCGTAAGCCTCCGCAAGCTTTAATGCCCTATTAACATAGGGCAAGCTGAACAAGCACACTCAAGCTGAACACATTACCATCAGAATTCAGTCCTCAATTTAATAACCAAAGTACCTGAGGACTAGAACCTCAGATACACCAAGAGAACAAATATTAAGACATTGGAAGCCCTACCAAGTTTAGAATTCTTCCTTTAGTTCTACATCAGCTCTCTACCTTCACAGAGCCTTGACATTAAAGACATTAGGTTAACTAGACCTCTGGTGAGCATAGCAACTGATATAAAGCCTCTGCATTAAAAATCCTACACAGAAGTTGGTGCCCTGTCATACTGCAGGTACACAGAACAATCTGATCTATACAGACAGAATGAAGGAGAAATTTTAAACAGCACCATGTGGAAATAAGGAACTTTTAAATTCTTTACCATAAATTACCACATGAACTCTTTGCAGAGCACTTAATGTTAAATCTGTCTACAGCAGATGCCAGCAACTATAACATTAATACCAAGAGAAAGGATCTACTGCAAAGTACCTCAGCTAAGACCAGACTGAGTAGATGGGAAAAGCCTTATTTTGGTTCACCTACTGGAGGGGTGAGGCAAGAAAAAGCAGAGCATTAAACACTGCTTTGGTGTCAGAACCCAATTTTATTTAAAAAAAAAAAAAAAAAAGGTTTGATTCTGAGTTCAGCCTTCACAATTTTAAAAACAAACCTGCATTAACTTTTTCAAAAGAGTAATCACTTTTGTATTTTTGTTGAAAAAATGACAGCTTTGTTTTGTTTACATGTCCTCCCCTACACCCACCTTTGGCAAATCCAGATGTTCCTCTAGTTGCAAACCCACTGTGATCACTACCACAGCCATTCAGCTTGTCATCACTGTCACAGCCATTCTTATATCCATTACCTCCCAACCAGTCTCAGCTGAGGAATTCTTTGGCAGAGTTAAGTGAGATGTCACTCATACCAGCAAGCATGTTTTTTTGCAAGCCACACAGCACTAATCCAGCTGCTGGACTGCACCGATGTGGCAGAACGCAAGCAGACAATACAATTGTTCCAGAGAAAGGCGTTCTTCTAGACCGTATGCCTAACTGGAGTTCACTGACTTGCTACAGCAATTACTCTAACTTACTAGGTGTTCTGTGAAGGTGGGTGGGGGGCAGGGGGAAGAAGCAATTCCACTCCACAAGAGTGGCGCAGATGTCAGATACAAGGCACCTTTAGAGGCAGTCCAATTAGTCAGACCAAGGGAGTGACAGTTAAGTGGGACAGACAACAACTCGCACATGAAGTTTATCATCATGGAAGCCTGCTGCAAAAATTCTTGTGGGGAAAAAGAGATTCACTCAAGTACTTAAGGATAAGCTAACTTTAAACAGAGAGACTTCTGAGGAAAGAACAGGAGTACCATACTATTTCCTCATTAATACTTAAGAATGAAAAAGTTATGCTTATTTAGAAGTCACTAAAATCCAGATTTTTCACATGAGTAACTCTCCCTTCATGGCCACACTGAACATTGGAGATGTGTCATCCTGCACAGAAATGACAGCAGTCATACCAATAAGGCAATTCTCAGAAACATACAGATGTAGTTGCTGATTAGCGCGCCAGGATCCGGAGAACCAGGCTGGCTCTGTACTACATCAAGGTTTTCAATCAAGTCTGGACAGTTCTGAATGGAAAGAAGATTTTTGACTTCCAATGCCATACAAAGTAAGCTTTCTCACCCAGCTTGTTAAATTCCTAAAGCTGCACCAATTTAAGCTGGTACCTTGCCATGTTTTTCTTTAAGGTAGTGCAGCAGCTGTTAGACAAAAGGTTTTAAATTCTTGAAGGGTACATATTAAAAAAAAAAAAAAACACACAAAAAACACACACCAAAAGAGAAATGTAGTACCTAAAACATTCCATATCAGACCGCAGATAGTTTTGCTTACTTTACAGAAGCCAGCCCAAGGACCTTGTAAGAACTGGAAAATTCCTTAAAACATTAAGACTTTTTTAAAAAAATAAAAAACATACAGGCTAGATTCAATCTACCACACACTTCTCACTAAAGGGCTTGAAGTTTGAATTCAAGAATTTAACATACTTTCAATGCAATTTTACAGTTCTTACACTTGTAAGGATAGAACTGTCAAGCTACTTCTCAATCTAAGTTGTTGTAACATGCTTCCAGAGGATAGCCTGTGTTTTCATTCAGGTATTGTAATCCCTATCACCTCTCTTTGTCAGCTTACTTGAAAAGCCACCATGCACAGCAGCAATCATCAGTTTTAAAATGCAGCAATACTTCCAGCATTTATTCCTTGATCTACTACTATACAACAGGTTTCACCTGAAGCAGTCAAGAGCAGCTTTCAGGAAGTTTAAAAAGCACGTCATCTGATATCATCAAGCTTTATTGAGTCTGAAGTTCATAATGCAAGAGGCTTCTGACCAGACAGCCCAGCATACTGAGCTCCATATATTGCAGCTTCAATAGTTCCAAAGCAAAACTACCATTAAGTCATCCATGTATTTCTATGTATTCTCACATTTCTTGTAAATCTGCACTGACTTGTTCCTAACAGATTAATATTAAAATAGGGGGCAGGTCTGTATGTGTATGGAAAGGAGTAAACTGAAGCTACCTAATGTACGAGGGGAGCACTGTGGGGTTTTTAAACAGAAAAAAACTCTAGACCCTTTAACATACTTCCCCTGCCAATAACAAGTTAAACTACAAGCATGATCAGCTCATCATGCACAACAGAAAACAAAGAACAGCTGTTTTTAAATGTCCAAGTCCTCTTCCTTAAACCACTTCTTACTTAGCCACAAGTCCATTGCACAACTTTAACAGAGCATCTATGAATTACTACATCATAATCAGCTACAGAGAAAATAGAGAGCCCCAAGCTAGACACTATGGCCTAGCTTTTCTAAAGCAAGTCTAGGAAGACAGTGGGCAGAGGGACACATACACTCCTTTTCTTCCTTACAACTCCTCTACCTTTTGAAGAGCTGTATTAAGAGCTGCAATATTTCCTTAACACTTACTTGGGAAACCCATCAGGTCATGGTTTGTAAGCAAGACCACTGGATTGGATTACTGAAGAGCAACAGTTCTACTATGTAGTTTGACTGATTTCCCCCCCACCCCCATCATTAAAAAAACCTCAAACAGGCTACTGCACTTGTAAGGCTACATCAAGAATTGTTACATATTCATACCATTAATGTTTGGTTTGCCTGTTACACTTTAAAGTACAGCCTGTACACATCCACCACAGTCTCCAAGAATAGCATCAATACAACCAGCATAGTAGCTATCTTTAAAACTAAAAAGTAAATCTACATATGATTGCTTAGTTTATGACACTAAAAACTGTAGGACTTCAAATCACACTGAAGAATAGCATAGCTTTGCATCACTGCACTCACTGATGACATCCAGTGACAGCTTTTCTTGGTGGGAGTCCTGAACTGCAACAGCAGTTTCCATATAGCTAATATGCTCTTCCTGTTGCAGAGAGCCATGAAGAGTACAGCAATACAGCACTTAATCAGGTATAAAGGAAATTCAGAAGTATTAAGTTACCAAGGGCAGTTGACAGCATGCTCAGTTATTCAAACAAGGCATGTGCAAAACCTAGATTAAGATTTCTGTATACCTGAACTCACTAAGCAGACAGCTCAGATATCTCACTCAAGTGAAGCAAGATAGTCTCCAGCTCAGAAAAAAAATTTTAAAAGACAGCTTTTAATATTATGGACACTTCTGAGGCATCTCACAGGCAGAATCTGGAATAACAGGTACTTTTTCCTGCTTTACATCACCCAAAGGTCTGGGTCTTCAGAAAACACATGATCACATGCATTGTGATACTTCAAAACAAGCCTTCTATAGAAAAGTGAAATAGTGACATCCCTATACCTACCAATCATGCTCTAAAGCTGAAAGAAGATTAAAAAAATACTCTGCAAACTCCTTAGCTGATATTCTCAAATATTAACCTGGAATTTGGTACAAATTACCATATAAGGAAAAAATACAAACAGTAAACGGCCACAAGCCAACTGAGACTCTGGTTTCCTCACATTCAAAAAACCAGCATGTTCTGCTCAGGTTCAGCTTGCAGACTTCTTGGAAGACTGCTCACATTTGAGGTGGAGGTGACTACGAATTTCAACAGCACTGAGTTGCAGAGCAGTCACTGTACTTTCTTCACTACAGTCAATCCTCATAATAGGCTGTTCAGCATCCTTTGGTGGTGTAGGGCAGGCTTCCATTAGGCAAAAAGACTACTTTAGAAACACAGGAAGACAAGGCAAAAAGACCATTTTGTCTCTTCATATGGCACAAGACAGGAGCAGAGCACTGTTTTTAATCTAGTCCTAAACTCAACATCCAGGAGCACTGTGTGAAAAGCTGTATCAGCATGTATTTCAATACTCTGCTCCCACCCACTCCTCTTGGGAGCAGGAACCTGCCACTCTTTCAGAGAAAGTCTTGTTGCCATGCATAGTCTTACCAGAACAAAATAGCAATCAAGTCCACAATGTTGCTTTAGAAACAGATGGAATTTAAGTTCACTGATTACAATACTATGAAACATCAATTACTACTTTAAATTCTATCACAGGGGAAAGTTCTAGTTCTTCCATTCCAGGAGTTTAATAGTTGTTGGACAAAGCGTTTTTCCTGTATCTGCACAGGGCATTATCACTATGTGTAACAAATACCGCAGCATGTGCAACTGCCATCTTACAACTAAAAGTTATCTTTTACTTCACTGAACCATTCCACAACATGTTTCTTCATCCTGTTTTGTTCTAGAAAAATCAAGTAAAAAAGCCATCTCCCAGCACAAACCCTCTGCAAACATATGACCAACACTGGTCATGCATTTCACATTTCATGTGTCAGCATTCCACACTACCTTCTGCAAATAAGTATGCTCGTATTTTTCCACTGAAGCTAGGAAAACTAGGATAGGGCAACATCTACGTTCTGTTCTATTCTTCATGCATCTACAGTTAAGCACAAGTGCACCTAAACCTCTGTTTAAAAACTGAACCTGCACTTTTTGCTTAGAAGCTCATCAGCTGTAAGATCAAAGTAGCTACTGCAAGTTTTACATCTCAGTCACTAACAGAAGAATTGGTACTCCCAGGAGTCATTCAAGTAGATACACAAGATTACAAGCTAGGGAAATTCAGATGTAGACTCCATCTCGGTTCAATCACAGTTAATTGCCTGGTGAGATACAGAAGACATTTCTGCCAATCAGACAGCAAAATCAAGCTTAAGATTTAACCTCATGAAGGAATCAAAACTAGCAGTCTGCCAGCAAGATTAAGTTACAAGGTTTCACACAGAACAGTCAAGCAGCATGTAAAGTCACATAATAGTTGTGTCAAAGCTCTTAAACAAGCAGTCTGTTAAGACAGATTCAAAGGCGTACAAAGAACCACAGGAATTGCCACCATATTTCTGATACATACCCTGTTTTGAAGCTTCCCTGTTCCGTAAGTGAGGAGGAATGTATCGGCCTTCTAAAGGAAGTGAAAAAAGTGAGTGTTACAAGACTGTAGGATTAGGGTGTATTGAGATACTAGTTTTTAAAAACAGCTTTTGCTTAGAAGATGTCTTGCCTCAGTTGTAAGGCCTTTCACACTGTCTTTAAATATTAAAGGGATGCCTTGTTTAATAGAGCACTTAATACACTTCTCAGTTCAAAAGCTCTTCAAGAAGTTCAAAGTAGGGAACACAAAGGTCTTGCAAGGTCTTTGTATTTAAAAAAGGGCAGCAACATAAGTAAGAATGCATTTCCTTTGCCAAGTCAAACATTCCTTTTATTGACATTACAGTATGTGATGGAAGCCTGTCTCCCTAGAACTGATTAAGGCTTAAACCAGTCCCATATTTGAGCATTTGAAGATTTTTCATTATGTCATTCAACTAACAATAGTAATACCATAAGCATCAGTAAGTACTTTTCCTTCTCACAATCAGTTCAGCTAATCTCTCACCAGCAGTCAAGTAATTGCCTCTGAATAATATTCTTCATCTACACTCCAGAAGCATGTCTGCTAAAAAATGTAAATCGTACTGTACCAGAGGCAGAAGCAGCACCTTAATCCCTAGAAGTTCCCTTCTCTTCTTAGCATACTTTTGTCTTCTATGTCAGAGAATGCTTGCATGCCAGTGAATCACTTAATGCAGTGAACTACTAGAACTTTTGGTTTCACACATTCTGGCTCCAGCAGAATATTTTGAAAAGACAGGTCATCACATTACTACTACTATCGCTAATCTCAGCTTTTTGACTAAAGTGAACTGAACTCAGACTTAATGCAGGCAGCAGAAAAGCTAGCAACAAAACCGAAACACTGCAGTCTCTCAGGTTAGTTCAATACTGAAGGCAAAATACCACTAAAGTCTTTGAAAGAAGTGTACTGATACCATACCACTGCTGAATATAGTATTCCTAATTAAATCAGACAATTATCAACCTCTTTGCATTTCCTCATCACTCTCTGTGGATCTTGGCTTCAGAAGTTTTCACAGCTACAAGAGCCATCTCTTTAAAACAATGTACTTGAAAACTTGCATTTACTTACTGCTTGAAGAGCTTCCTTCACTCTGAGAGTCTGAGGAATTCAAGTCTAGACCAGAAAACTGGAAGAAATAAAACAGCCAAGTAAATGTCAGACATGTTACATGAGTTTATGTCAAGATTAAAAAATTGATCATGAAAGGGCAGTGTTCTGGCAAGTGACTGCTACAAAGAAATCGGTTTCTATGATCTCCTCAATGACAAAAACCTGCAACTATAATCTTTGGTACCAAAGATTAACCATGAATCTTGTCTCCAACTGTTTTCATGGCCACCATTAAGCATGCATTACATAGGCAGCCACTTCAGAAGACTATCTCACAGCCATCAAATCAAGCAATACAAGCTTTCTGCTTATAGGCAGGATAAGTATCACTCTGAAATGTCTTTCAACAGATGGAAAGACATTCTGATCGAGGTCAAAAGCACAGCTTTTAACACATAAAACCAGCAGAGACACTACAGCAGCTAAGTTGATGACAACATAAACTAAGCCGGACACTCAAATTGCAGGAGTGTGGATAGCTGTCCATTTCTTTAAAGGCTGCACTAATACTATTGAGACAAAACCTTAACATGCAAAGCAGATACTGTTTTCAAAAGGTCAGGTGACTACTTCCTACAATTAGCTCAGCAAATTCAACTTTTGATTTGCCTTTCTTTTACACATATATGTAGCCTTTGGTCTCACAGTAAAGCCTATGAATAGGTATTTCACTTCAGGTCTCAACTGAAACATTAGAATTAAATGCTAAGCAAAATACAAACTCATTTCACTACAAGGCAGCCTGCTATATATAACGTTTAAGGGGCAACTTATAGTAGTTATTCCAAATTTTCCATCTTACCATGCAGGTAAGACCAAAACATGTTTAAATACTTTTGAATTTTAGCTAAGAGCAACTGCACAGAAGAGTCTTGCAGCAGGACCTCAATCAGTCCAAAGCAAGGATTCCAATACATTGTCCTTTAAGATGTCCAATTACATGTGATGCCCTCTAGGACACTAGGATTCAGATTTCTGAAAAGCCTGATGGAGGGGGGGCCCACTTATGACTTTCTCTACAGCTATTACTTAAAACCCGATTTCTGTACTTGATCTCAACATCCACTTGAGATTAAAAAAGCACGACCATTTTCTGAACAGTAATTAAAAAAAACTTAAATTATTTAGAGGGGAAAAGTGGCTCTCATCTGTCTATGGGCAGACAGTCGGCGGGAATGAAGCCTAGGTCTTCTCCCGCTGGTCCCCGGCAGCCTCCACTGCGGGGGCATCCCAAGCCAAAAGCTGATCTCGGCGATGCCGCAGCGACGAAGGCCGGCGCGGCCGCCATCTCAGTGCGGCGGTGCAGCCGGCACTGCGGGTTGGGATTTTCGGCGCAGCAGGGAGCAGCCGCAGCCGCCCAGCTAATCCGGCAGCCGGCCCTCGTCACGTGCTGCCTCGGGGCGAGGGGGAGGGGAAGGGGGACCGGCTCCCTGACCTACTTCGCCGGAGACTCCGGAGCAGCGGCGATCGGGGCTAGCGCTGCCCCGCCGTGCCAGCTGCCCGCCCTGGGTAACGCTACGACACAGGGGCCGGTCCCCTCCCCTTCCCCTCTCGCCTTCTCCCGGGATTAGATAACCATCCACCCCCTCCACATTGGGCACGGGCCTGCACCTGACTCCGCCCCGCACAACGGGGGAAGGGAGGAAAAGGAATTGGGGGGGGGGGGAGGGGAAGGAAAAGGGGAGGGGGAAAAAAAGCCGCAAACAACATCACGGTGCCGGGATGTGCCCGCCGGCTGCGGCGGAGGCGCCTGAGCTCAACTGCGTCACGGGTCCCGGGGCTCACGGGCACCGGAGGGAGGGAGCAGGCGGGCGGGAAGGCGGGCGCCGGGCCCCGCTGACGCAGCTGGAACAAAGGCGGCCGCGAGCGCCCCCTCCCCGGGGAAGGGGGGGGGCGCCAACACAAAGCGTGCCGCGCCGCCCCCCACTCGTCACAAGCACAATGACCGCCATTATCCTGGCGCTCTCTCTCTCCTCCCCCGCGCCCGGCCGTTCCCCGCCGCCACCGCAAGGGGTCCCGGCCGCCAGCGCTACCATCATCGCTCGCCGCCACACAAAAGCCGGGCCTGGAGCGTGACGAGGAGGCCGCAGGGGCACGCGCAGATCCGGGCTCGCCCGCCGACACCGCCCCCCCTCCTCTCTCCCTTCCCCCCCGTCCCCCACCCCCGCGCTCCCCACCGGGGGAGGAAAACACACAAAAAAACCCCAACGCGGCGTGGAGCCGCCGCACGACGGAAACTGCGCAACAACTGAATGCGCCACAAACCGGCCACGCTGGGGGGGGGGGGGGGGAAGCGAAAGGTGCTGTTGCCGGACACACAACGCGCGGGGGGGGAAGAGGGGAGGGTGAGAAAAAAAGACCACGACGCGAGCGGTCACGGATTGCGACGGGGGGTAAATACTACGCGAGAAAAATCTCGCCTGTTTCTCTCCCCATCCCTATCCCCCCTCCTCCGCGCCTCTCCTCCCCCCCCACCAAACACTCCGGTTAATGGAGCGCGCCCCCCCCCCCCCAAGTGCACATTCCGGCGCCCATCCCTCACCTGCTGGTCTAGACTGAGGGCATTTTCCACCGCCACATGACTCATAACGAGAGATCGTCTCGGGGTGTCCCGCTCCGCCTCAAGAAATTCAGATTCGCCGGGCTGGGGAACTCGCCGCTGCTGCCGCTCGTCCGCCTCGAATCGCTTTTCTAACTGAAACCCCCCCGCCTCGGCCCCGGCCTTTATATAGTCCCCGCCCCTCCCGCCTGCCCGGCGGCGCGCGCTGACTTCAGCGCGCAACCTCCGCCCCTTGCCGGATCGCTCCCCTCCCCCTTTCTCCTGCGGGAGCGCTATCGCGAGAAAAAACGACCGCGCTGCGCCAGGGGAGAAGGGGGGAGAGGGGCAGCCCAGGCTATCGCGAGATCTGAGCGGACCCCTCAGCTCTGTCTTCGATGAAGGGGGCGCCGGAGGTATCGCGAGACTTCAGCCGCCGAACCCGTGTAGCACCGGCTGGGTCTCTCGGGCTCTCTTGACGATACCGCGAGATTTCCTCCCGCCGGCCTGTTCTTCTCCCCCAGCCTTGCCACGAAGTCTCGCGAGATCACGGTGCCCTCCCTTCTTTCCCATCCCCCTCCTTTTGTTCGGCGTGCTTGCGAGAGCGCACAGCCGCTCTATCGCGCGCGCGGCCGCGATGTCTCTAGAAGGAGTAGGATTCTAGGTCACGTGGGCGGCCCTACCGGCACCCGCCGCCATTTTGTGTGCTTCCTCCGACACAGTCGCTTAGGTCCTAATGGAGGCGCGGCGGGCTGGCGGCGCCAGGGGGAGGGTGTTAGTAGTGCTTCGCTGTGTGACCTGCCCGGCTCGAGTGTGACCTAGCGCGGGAGCTAGGGCAATGGCCAGCAGGGGGGGGAGGGAAGAGGGGGCAGGGGGTCGTTTCACCCACGGAGGCACTGGCTTCCCACTTATGCCGCCTCCCCCCCGACTACCCTTAGCCGTCCTCCGGCGCCAGTCCTTATACGATGCCTTGACAGCCCGCGTGGGGCAGAGCAGGAGCTATCAGATAGGCTTCCTCCCATTATCTGCCCCACTGCGCAACACTTCCCCAGTTTCTGCACATCTCACAAGAGATCGCTTCACCTCACTTCTCAAGACAGCCCCTCTTTACTGAGTGTCCCACCTTAGATCCTCTGAGCATGTATTAACATGTAGCTAGGCAGCACTATCTAGCCACTCTAACATGCTAGGGTTGTTAGTCAGCATTAGTCATTACAAATATTAATCACCTTTTTTCCCAAAGCTGCCTTTAGCCATCAGATCTATTGAGCTGCAAAAGGTCACCTGTGTTTTCCCAGTACTGGCTGCTTTATCAAGCTATTCCATTATATCCACAAAAGGCACCTTGGACTTATTAGGACTTAGCATGTAGAATGCCAGTCAAACAACAGGCATCAAGCTACTTTTCACTGTTAAGCAGAGGGAAACCCTTCCATACCCCTCTACTATGACAAGCAAGAGACCTGATGACACAGAAGATACTAGAGCTGTTTCCTTGAATTTGGGTCAGTAAAGAGTACCAACAAACACAGGGACTCAGAGCACTTTAGCAGTTATTAAGTAATAGGGGAAAAAGAAACAGGCTTTGTTTACTTGTCTTTGATCCATATATAGCTGTTATTCATCCACTACCATCCCCTGTGGGTTTATGCCTCCCTTTCAACAAGATGGCATAAGGAAGATTTCTACCTCAGAAATGCAGCTAGATTCACTGTGGGACTTAAAAGCAAGACAAAGCTTTCCCAGAGTGCTCACACACCAAAACCTGTCTTAGTTTTTCTTGACTCAAGTTCTTCAACACAGCTTCCCTTAAGGACTCTAGAGAAAAAGTCCTTCCACACCAAAAATTAAACACCACAAAATTTAAACACACATGAACAAATCCTTAAATGAGTTGTGCATACTCCTCACAGACAAACCAAGCACTTTATGCAGGACACATTCTGTCTTTAAACAAAATACTTACCATTCTTCTGCTTAGGTCTTCCATAGTGCTCCCTTAACCAGCTTACACCTCCAGTTAAAGGTTTATACCTGCATTTCTTCCCCCAGATGCATCTATTTATATCAGTTAAAAAGTTGCAGGTGTGTTCATATCACCAAGGCTGCTTCAGATCAGTTAAAAGTAAAAAAAACCTCTATATTTTAGAGAAAGCTGCTATGAGATCCAGGCCCAAATTCTGTATTTTTAAAAACAAATTTTAAATAAAAATGTTTTTCATCCTTTTCTTCTTATAACT
Source organism: Dromaius novaehollandiae (assembly GCF_036370855.1). Lineage (NCBI taxonomy): Eukaryota > Metazoa > Chordata > Aves > Casuariiformes > Dromaiidae > Dromaius > Dromaius novaehollandiae. The sequence goes on from NC_088098.1 coordinate 125,092,919, forward strand.
TTAAGGAAATTCTGTTTTGATTTAAACACTTCCTGCAATGTTTATATCCCTACAATGTTTGCAAAGCTTTAGTAAACAGTAGCATTGTTTGATATAATTCATACAAACTAGAAAATGACATTAACTAAGCTTTCTTCACTGTACAAGTTTTAAAAGAATAATGATAACATAATCCCTGGTCCTGCAGTTAGGAAAGTAGGTGGGCCCACATGTTTCTGTGAAACACCACAAAGCTTGATGGAGTGATAGGTTAGTAGAAGGGACTGTGTGTTTCATACTGGAGGTTTGCTTCAACACAGTTCACCCAAGCAGAGCAAATTACAAAGTTGAAGTCTTATGCTGCAAGCACACAAGTCATTCTATTGCTTAGGGAAGTAAGTTTTCACTTAATTTGTCAGTAGGTTACCATTTGCATTAGACAGAACTGTGTGTTCTCAGTTTCACTTTTTATTCTCCTGCACCTGACATAGAGCCAGTTTGCCAGAGGAAGTTGAGCAGCTAATGAGTACCTGAGTCAAGCACTGAGCTAACATTGGAGTCCTCACAACTCCTGCTCAGTGTCTGTTTAACTTAGCAAGTTTTTGCTGATGGCCTCAACCAAAAATGCTTAAAACCTGACACTGCTGGCTGCTTGGACACTCAATTCTTACTCAAATCCTACCAAGATTCTCAAATTTGATATTCATTCACCTGCATAGCCTCATCTGTTATGAGTTCTCAAAGGCTACACTATTAGCCTTAGAGAACAGCTAGACATACAACTTTCAGAGTACTGAGAAGATAGTTACCCTGCATTAGGAAAGTGGTACCCCTGATTGCCACCAGTCGGTTTGGATTGGCCAGTCAACACTGTTTAAGTCGAGCTGCCCTTTAGAATATTATCATCTGAGGTTGATGGATGCTGGCCTGCTTACATGAGTTTCCTTGTCTGGTTTGAGACTATCGATATGTCATATATGCATACCCTCTGCCCTCCATCCCCTTCAGCTTTTCCTACTCCTCCGTCAACTAGAAGGAGTATGTGTTGTGCATTGTGCATCATCACAAATGTTTTACTTCAGTTCTTGTCAGCTACTATGACAGGATGCATAAGGCCTATATTTACCACATCTTTTTCCTAGTCAGAGACACATGAGCAGGACAGGATGCTCCAGGTAAGCGCTACTGATCTCTATTGACTTCTCTCACTGGAGCTGCTATTTGTTCTGCAAGCTCACATCTCTCTCCCTGTTGGACCGTAGAAAAATGATTATCTGTTTCACTGGGCAGTCCATTGATATCTGGCTATGCTACAAGCTTGTTTTGGGTTGCTCTGACCACATTATGACTGTTGTGTTCTCCTTGCCAAGTCTCCACTGATCTCTACAGGCTCTTCTTCCCAGCCCCCCTGCTTTCAGAGCACGTCCGCCATCCCATCAGCTGTAGAACACCCTCCTTCCCTTTGCTCTTATACCATGTTTCTTCTTCCCAGAGTTCAAGACCAGCTGTTGGTCAGAGACATCCCCACCCTGGAACAGGCAGACAACCATTCTCACCAGTGGTCTTCAGGAGAAGTGAAAGGGGCTGGAAATGAGAATCCTTAAATAGAGAATAGGAAGAATACTTTGCTTAACTGGGACTACCTGATCTAGCATAAACTGCTGCACTGCAGTCTCTACTTCAAAAATTTTTAAACACCTTTGATCTGGCAGAGTGACTTCATACAAGTTCAGCATTTTTTCGTAAGTCCTCAGTGTTTCTGTTGTGGTAGAAGACATCTTATGACCAGATTTCCCATCTTACAGGGAAGATGGGCTTACTTCAAATGTAAGGAAGTATTTCACTAATGGTAAGGCAACTCAAACTTAGGTTGGGAAATCCAGAGTGTGATAAAATATAAATCCTACCATGCATATAATTCTCAGGTTGCAATATTGAAAAGTTGTATCTTCTCCCATAGAGCTGGTCATGACACTAGGGCCACATACTGTATTTTTGTGAGTCTTCTATAATGCAAGCTGGTAGGGAATTAAAAAATGCAAAGTTAGTATTGTCCAGTCACACAAATTAGACAAGAGGCTGGGAAGCAGTTATTTTTAACTTAGTTGTTAAACTTGGTGTGAAGTGACTGCATTTAAAACTTTTCCATAGACAAATTCAAGAACTAAATTAATGTACTAAATTACGACAAGTATAACGATTAAACATATATTTGCCATAATTTATTTTCCTAGTGCAGATTTGGTGCTGGCAGTCAGCTGATACTGTGAAGTCTTTAGTCAACAGTGTATCTCTCAGGAATATCCAAGATCTGCCTTTAACAGCATAATTTTCTAATGCTGCATCTAATCAGTTCCCAGATTTCTGCAGACATTTTTAGGTATCAAAGGGCAGACTCTTGCTGATTTGGAGGAAGAACAGGAACAGAAGAAGCACATGCAACCATCGATATACTCTAAGTCAAGCCTTCAGCTTCTACAAAGTCTGCATTTCCCTATAGCAGCAACTACAAAACTTTTTGGACCAATGTGTAATGTTTTAAATAATGCGTGTAAAGGCAATTTTCAAGACAGAATATATATATAAAAAAAACTTTTAAAGCTGGCACCGTTCCTCTAACTTCAAAAGAAAAGCAGGCCTATTGGATTAGTTGGCTGCCTCAGGTTCCTAACATTTCAGAGGCTGTTGTTCTTCAGACATTTCTCTCAGTGGCAGTACTGGTGTAGGCAGTTCCCAGTACTGGCCACTTGTTCCTGCCCTCAAGGTGTCCCCTTGGCTGACCCAGCATAGCTGTTAATGGTGCTGGTCACTGAAGTGAATGAAGGAACTGATCCGAGTTTCAAGTAACTGTGCATTTGTAGGTGTAGGTAAAAAAACCCTGTTTCACTCTGCTGCCTGTAGAACCAGAGGCTCAGATACTGTTTCATAGTCAATGAGTTTCTTCAGTTTAGTGGATATTTCCCATCATACATGCTCTAACCCAGTGTGCAGGGCAAAGCTGGTACACTTAAACCAAGCATTTCTTTAAGCAGCATTGCTAGCTTACACAATCCCTACCTCTCTGCACCCCCAACTCATTTCTGCCTCTCCAATAACACAGGTGGGGAAAAAAGTTATTTTTCACCCATATCAGTCCTCCAGTCTGGTTGTGATGGCTATACAAATGCCTATGCCCGTCCAACATGAGTAGGGGTAACTAGCCCCACGCAAGGAAGACTGAGGGCCTAGAGCTGCTTAAGCCAGCGTTGTTACTAAGGAAACCTATGTGGAGCCACAGCCTCATTCTCTTGGTAGGCAGGGGCAGACCAGGAGAGCATAAGATGTGCACCCACATCTCCTCAGGGAAGGAATGCACTGGGGTGCTCATCTCATTAGCACAAACTGTGGGATTCAGTGGGGAATTTCAGGAAAATCTGGGCACAGTTTCTTTTGCCTGTAGAATTACATCAGGGATTTTAGCCAAAATGTGCACAATTTGTTTTTCTGTCATAGTTTCTGGTTTGAGTACTTTCATCTCTATTTTGATACAGTATCTTACTCCAAGGAATAAAGCTACTAAGAATAAAAAATATGGCTATTAACTATACCTGCACAGAATTTGACAGAATATTTACCAAATCTCCCACATTATGCTGCAATACTTTGTTCTATCACGGCGTATGCTGAATACACCTCTCCCCTAATTCTTACGGAGAACGTAATGTGTTTAACTTACGTGAAGAATTAAAAGGCAATCTGTTCCTTGATTAGTGTGTTGCCAGCCAAGCCTTGCCAGCTCCCCTTCCCCCATCTCTCTGCACTCCCAGACCAATGGAGGCTGATAGAATGTACATAATTGATCGGGGAAGTGTTGATGAAGAGCAGATTCATGATGATTCTCTGAAAATATGCCTGGAGCATGTTTGAAAACTTCAAAGAGATTCCTATCTTGTCCTGAAAAAGCACAGAAGACTCTACAGAAAGAAGAGACAGAAAAGTTTTAGAAGCTATGACTCTAGACTAGGGATGCACAGAAAGGGTTTGGCCGTTTCAACCATACGCTAGTCCTGATTTGATGCAGCACTCAATGCTCTTTATTTTTTAATAGAGTCCTCCTTTTCTATAATAGTTTGGTGACAAGATCAAGTGTACTAGTCAGTGTCTACTGTGGCAACTGGGGAAGTAAAAGTGCAGTTCTGCCCTTATTTCCTCTGCTGCAGTCAAAGATCTGACTCCAGTAAAGAGCCAGTCCATGAATTTCTCAAAGCTTTTCTCTCCATTCCTGTGCTAAACTCCTCCCCAGAGCACTGCTCTGAGAAGCGGTTCTCACAGCACAGGCCAACAGGGAATACTTATTTAGCTGGGGTTAGGGCCCAGGACTGGTGACCTGAGTGCTGCCCAAAGCTGCCACTGAAGTGGCAAAAGTGTGGGCAAGGGGAGAGGTATAGCACAAAAAAAAAAAAAAAAAAAAAAAAAAAAAAAGAAGAAGAAGAAGCTAGTTAGTTTAATTCTCTGCTGTAGATGAATAGTTTCTAATGGTCCTCCCTCTTCTATGTGTCTCTTGCAACCCTGACCTGGGTCTTTCATTAAGTCCACTTTCAAGGCAGAAGTGGGTATTCCAGACTAGCAAATATTTACCGGTTCTGTTTGCTGTGAACCTAAAATGTTACATGCCTGGTCCAAGACTAGAGTGGCCTGGTGTCTTACTGGGACTGCCTCGCTTGTCTGAGTCCGGAATGCATGTAATACTTGCGGCATAAGACATTCACCTCACTCTGCCACTTCCCTCCCTAAACATCGTGTGTGCACAGCTAGCAGGCTATGGAAGTAACTGCTGTGTGGGCTGAGAGTTCTGCGGGAGAATGGAAGAAAACTGTACTCAGCCCAGCCTAGTATGGATTGCTGCTACAAACTAGTACCCGAACCAGAGCCTGGTGAAATAGCCAATCCCTCACTCCCAGCCTCAGGCCCATGTCTTAGCTAATTGTCCCTGCTGTGCCAATGATTCTCTGATTCTGTCAAGCACCTTGCTTGGCTGCAGAGGATTTACCCTGGCAGCGCTGTACATATGGGAAGGGACAGATATTTCCTGAGGTTAGAAGAAAATGCCTTGCCGGTGTCCTCTCCCTTTGTGTGAACGTCTTTGAATCCTGCTGCCAGGTGTGAACATCCGACAAGCGTTTACCTCTACAGGTGGTGGTTGTGCAATATGATGTGGCTGCCAGGAGTGTTTAGATTGAGCAGCAGTGGCTTCAGCTATCTGAGGAACGTTAAGGGTCGCTAGTACTCCTTACTAAGTGAGAGCTATATTTTGAAGTGGTGAAGACTGGTACAGAGAAGCAGCAGTAATTATACCTCCAAGTTATGCACAGTCAAAATGCTGGGTTTTTTTTGGGGGGGTGGGGTGGCTCAAGGTTGTAGAGGATGCAAATGAAAGTTGTTTCTGACTAAAATATCAAGAATTATTGTCTTTCTGAGAGGAAGATTGAAAGAAAGGAATAGTCTTTCTCTCTGAACATTGAAAAGTTCTGTCTGTTTTTCACATCCCTAGATTCTTTGGTATCTTGTATTGTAAAAACCTTAATCTCCTTTAGGTCTCCACATTCAGATCTATCATCCCCACCAGACCCTATCCGAAATTATATTGCCTCCCTCTCTCACTCCCCAAGTTTATGCACTGCTTTGCCTTCCCAAATGCTGTTTTCCATGTTCCAATTAGATTAAGGGCTTGCCTGCACAGGAAGGCTGCACCACTATTAATTTGCGGTTTGCTTTAAAGGAATTATGTTAAACCTGGGCAAAAGGCCATGTGGATACATTGGTATTCCTTTGCAGGAATACAAGTGGCTTTTTTAGGTTAGATTAGGTCAGTAAGGAACAGGAAGGACTTGCAAAGCAATAGATTTTCTTATACTAGCACAAAGAGAGTCCAGCAGCTTCTGTGGATTCTGTCCTGCCAATGGGAAAAGAAGTTGGGAGCATGCTCCAGACCTCAGCAGGAGTTACGATCTGCTGAACAGAGGCAAGATGCTACTAGTCAGCTAGTCCCAGAAAAGCAGCACCCTCTGCTACCGTTAAGTGCTGGCATGTGCTGTAAAACAGGCTGCTTCACACTGTAGCAACTACGTGTTTCCTACATAAGGCAGCCTGTTCCAGAGCACTGACAGAGCAGGAGTAGGGATGGTTGCCCCTGTGCAAGGTATCAGCTTCCACTGTGTTCCTACAGGTATTAAAAATGTAGCTGTTTGCCAAAAAAGATTATGGTATGGTCTTGCTCAATAGAAAAAAATTAATACTTAGCTGTCTACTGCCCCTTTTTGAATACTGCATGGATGCCTGGAGTTAACCATACTGGTTTAAAAGCAGATTTCAATTTCACAAGTGTATCTTTCTCTTGCAGGCAAGCTCAAAGTAATAGAAGATGAAGACAAAAGAAGAGTGCCTTAAAGCAGCAGGAAGAAATGAAAGAGGCATGCCAGTAAATCTTGGCTGCTGTGCATTCTCATTTTTGAACCTGTAAGCTAGTAATTATCTAAATCCAAACAGGCACCTAGTCAAGATGGCTCCTCTGTTAAGCAGTATTAATATTATGCATTGAAGAAGGCACTGATGCTGCTCTGTTTCATTTCTGTAAGCCTCTTCTCTTTTAATTACCATTTTAAAATCCTAAATTTAACTTTCGTGTCACACCAAAATCTTCTCTGAAAAACACTGCACCTCTACAGTGGCCGGTGACCAGATAGTAGGGTGATGACAGCTGAAAGTGCCCACAGGGTTCTTAAGGCACAGAATGCACTAATAAGCCTTAATGGCCCAGACCAGCCTCACCTGGGGCTTCCACCCACACCCCTTCCCACGGGCCCAGAAGCCCATTTAAGCTCAGCCTGGGGACCTCAGTCTTAGCCTGAGCTATGTTGTAGGAGTACTGGTCTTCAGTTCAGCCTCAGCTATGCCTGACAGTAGATCCTACTGGTCCTGACCTGCAGACTGAATTTCTGGCTTGATCCTAGACCTGTTTTATTACAATGGACTTGCCTTTCAGTCACAGGGCTGTGTCTGACCCTCATTACTCTCATCAGACCTGACCTGGGCCCTGGCCCATAGGCTGACTGCCCAGCCTAGTCTCAGCTCTGACCCATCACCACAGACCTGCTGGGCAATTGCAGGGCTGTATCTGACCCTGCTTACCCTCACTGGGCCTGATCCAGACCCTGGCCTATGGGCTAACTGCCAAGCCTAGCCTCAGACCTGCCTGGCCCTCACAGGGCTGTGTCTGACTCTGGTTGCTCTCACCACACCTGATCCTGGCCCTAACCTGTGGGCCAACTGTGTAGCCTGGCCTTGGCCCAGCCCTGTCACCATGGAGGTGCCTGATGCCTGGGGCTGCTTGCCTTGCTGGGGGCCCTGTCCTTCCAGCCATGGTACTGCCCTTGGCTTCTGGTTTCCTGGGCCTTAGTGAGCAGCCAGCCTTTGCTGCTCTCTGACAGGGACGAAAAGAACTACGTTGTGAACCTTGAAGGGCAAATGGATGGAACCCAATACTGGTAATCAAGGAAAAGGGGCATGAAAGCCCACCTTTCTAATTCCCCTACCATTGCTACTGACTATTAGGTCTGTCCCTTGGCCAGTGAGGGATTTCTAATGATCACAAGGGAGAAAAAGTGATGTAGAAAATTGTAATAGAAAGGTCACATTGGTGTGAATGGAGAACAAATGAGAAGGCTTGGGTGCAGAGGTGTCAGCAGGAGCATGCAGAAAGGATAGAGCTCTCCATATGGCCTCTATAATGGCACCTGGATCAGGACCCCAGGATGTCTACCTGCCATGTCACAAGACATGCGGATCTGGAGACAAAGACCAGTGATTAGTCCTGATGGCTACCAGAGGTGGGACAGGATGGAGATCCTGTCAGATATCAGCTCCAAAAGGCATATCCAAACCCTGCATATGGTCACCATCCAGGGTTAACCCAGGAGATGTGAGGCGGACTTGGTAGCTAGCATCACTTGTCCTTTATGCCCCCACAGTGGATCCTGGACCTAACATTTGTCCACCATTTATGTGGTGCCTGGCTGTTGGATGAATGCCTTGAACACCCTGCCCTGGTGCCTGGCGGCTGGATGGACTTCTTGGACGCTACATACTTGTGAGACTGTGAATGTGGGTGAGTGAAACCTGTTTTGTTCCTGTTTTTATTTTAAATAAAATTACCTTGTCCTCTTGTAAGATCTCCCCATGGATGTTTGCTGGATTGCTGATACAATGGTGCAACAGTATTTCCTAGAGTGGAATGAGAAGAAAATGAGTAATAAATAGGAGCACCCTGCTGCATAATCTTTCTTCCAGTCATATCTCTTGAGATGGCAGCAAAGAAACAAAAACTTTCATGTCAAGAGAAAACACTTTTTACTGGATAGGCTCTTCCAAGACCACCCTGTCTCTTTTGCTAGAGTTGGTCAACAGTGCAGCTCAAAGCAGTTAAAACATGTAACTGGAGTTCTGGCACACTCCATTGTAAAAGGGTTAGCTCAGGCTTCAATTTGCACATTTTACCATTTCTAGCTAACAAATCATATAAGGTAAAAGGTTTTTGAGACATCTAGTCCGTGACACTGCCTTAAGATTAACTAAATCTAACCACCCTGGATGGATGCTCATCTAACTGGATCTTCAGAACATCAGCCGCATGCTAACACCACGGGAGGGCTCCCCACCTCAGTAGCAACTGGCCCTTCCTAAGAGGCAGGGTACCAGGCTCCCGTTTTGTCATCAGAGCAGCTGGTCTTCAGCTGCAAATGTCACAGGAGCCAGGAACACCTGCCTCACGCTGAGATTAAAAGCTTCTTAGCGAGCCAGCAGCTCCCAGCTCATTTCAGGTGCTCACAAGCCCAGCAGAGCAGTAAACCTCCCACCCCTTTCAGAGGCAGTGGTTCGGAGTCAGCCTGCCTGGCAGTGTCAGCAGAAACCTCCAGGAAGCAGGAGCTGCTGCTTCTCTGTGAGAAATGGCTCCTTTCCACTTCTCATCAACACTTGCTACAAAACCCTTTGTCTGAAAGATAGCAGGATGGTGCTGTTCAACTCAAAGAAGTGGCTGCATGGCTCATTGCTGCATGCCACTTCACTTTAGACTAACTTAAATCTTGCTAGTACTATAAGCTCATTGCTTTTTATCCTATTCATAGTAAACAGGAAGAGTAGTTTATTTCCTTCCTCTTGCAGCTACTTTTTATATATTTGTGTATGCTATCTTGCCTCTCCTCAGACTCCTCGAGACTAAATTGTTCTTCATAGGTAGCTTCCAGTAGAGCAGTAGTTTAACATTTAGATGAATATAACGCTTCTAAATTAATATAGTGCTTATGAAATGAGTTGAACTAACAGGCAAAGAAACTGAGATTTCTGTGTTCACAGATTAGATGCCAGAGTGACAGCTGTAGTGAAAACTCCATACCTAAATTCTGATCTGGAACATCTCTAGAGGCAAGAAGATAACTTAGTGCTGAAATTTTTAGGCTCTTTCAGCCTACTAGGATTTGTTTATGCCAGATGTGATAGTATTTTTGCGATACAGAAAAAACATTTTAGTAGCAATGAACAGCATTGGCTAAATCTTTTCACATAAATTACCAGCCTTGTGGAGAGAGAGTATGCAGGCATGATTCACCTGATAACTGTAGATGGCTGCATGGAACGCTTGATCCAAGCTAGTCACCTCAGGCCCCTATTACAGCCACCGGAGAGAAACAGACACTCGGAGGTCATGAATTGCCTCATTTTAAGGTAGATGTCTAAAATAGATCAGATAAGACATACCTTTAAAGTGCCTATGGGGCACCTTAGTTGGTTGTAGAGATGTACATGCTAGACATCCAAAATCGGGTGAGCTGAATCTCACCTGGTGAGTCCATTAAACATGTGACATGCAGATGAAGAGCACATTTCTCAGTGTAAAAAGCACACCTTCTGCCTTTTTGAATTTGCTGCCAGCTCTGAACAGCCAGAGGTGATGACTGCTGACAAATGACAGTCTTCCACCAAATGGCTGAATCTTCTTACTGATTTTCAAAATATAAATTAATTTGTTCTTTTTTAGTTTAGTACTTTAATAATCAGTTTTCAGAACAGAAATAGTTGCTTTTTCAGTTTTGCTCATGCTAGCATGTGTAGTTGGGAAAGGAAATGCTTGATTTAGGAAGCAGTGATGTTTGTCATGGTTAAAATAATGATATTCTGCAGACACAGATTTCTAGATGGGATTCATCTAATACAACTGGACTCTAAAGACTTATCTTGCAGAACCTTTGGAAAAGGTGTACTTAAAAATTAAGAATCTTTTTTACTACCACAGAGCATTTTCTTCATTTTTTCCCTTGTTTTTATTCCTTAGTTAATAGTTGGTAATTAAGAAAAAAGGTTCTCTTGATATCATAGCACATCTCCTGACCCACTTCCATGCAAGTGGATACACAGCAACTTGTTTGTACTTCTACAGGTGTTGGTCCTGTGCAGATATGGGCCATGGTTAAAGTTTCATAATGGAAAATCTGACAGGCAGTTAACTAATCCATGAGTCATATTTCGTAATAGCCTAAAGGTCTCTGAAGTTCAACCTTCATTTGATACCCTTGCCATGAGGGAGTTATACATAACCCATCCGAGGAACATTCTTTATATAGATGACTACATGCTGCCCTTTTATACCTGCAAGAATGGGCATTGCGACTACTGAGTCGGGGAAGTTTCCACGTCTCTCTCTCTCATGGAGAGGGACTTGCAGAACTACTTGCAGAAATGCAGAGACAGGTTGCAGGAAACTCACCTCATGAATGGGAACAGTGGAAAACTCTTCTTAGTTTAAGACCTCTTTAGGGTCTAGCTGAAAGTTAAGTATAGGAGTGGGGAGACGTTTCTGGACTCTGTTCACCCTTGCCACTCTTAAGGAATTTCTCATCAGTACAGTTCCAGGAATAAAAATGGCAGTGGAACTACCAGTACTAACAGACCTCTGGTGTTTTTACCTGTGAACAGCTTGCTTCTGCTTAAGGCAGGCCAGGCAGATAAAGAATGCTGGGATGTTACTTGCTCTGCTGAGTCGACAGGAGACACAAGCACCTCCAAAGGGTGATTCTGTCATCTAAAGTTACAAGGTACGAGCCTATCGTTTTAAGCATGAAATTCATCTTGCACGGAGGACTGGATCAAAAGCTCACTGGTGTAAGCTCTGTGTTGGACTGGAAAGCAGCCTGCGGTGGCTATTTCTGGGCTCCCCTACAGCCCTTCTCATGTGGAAGCGAAAGGTGAGAAAAAGCCAAAGGTAGGATCTATGTTCATGCACATCTAGCACTAAAAGCAGGGCATCAGTGTTTGAACTCTGACAAGGAAGTTGCTAAAAAAGGGCTGTAAGAAGAGAAAGGATTACACAGGAAATGTATCCAGCCCTCTGTCAGCAATTCTGCCTCTTTGCCCACCGCTCATCTTTCACTTGCACAGAAACTGATTCTTGGATGGTGTTTTAATGGAGTGAATTCCCGCTTGTCAGAACATAATAGTTAATACTCCTTATTTACACAGGTCTAGCTGTACAAGTTTCTGTCTTGTCAGTCACGCATTTCCCAGCTTCTTGAATCTATTCCAACAAAGAGGAAGAGTTAGGGGTTTTCATCTTATGCAAATAATTTTCCAAGCAAGTCGGCAGCAAAAGTTGGATAAACACACAGCTATCCTCATCACGCTCCAAGTAAAATGCCAGTATAGCTAGAACCAGGAAGCCAGAGCTTTTCCTATGTAATACTGATTATGTGACTAACACTGAGATAATTCTAACAAAAGCAGTGTAGTCTAAACTCTAGCAGCTTCAGCTTTAAACGACTTTCCACCCTATTCAACTGCCACCTCGTACCCTTATCTCAGGCCACAACCTTTTAGTGTAATCTTTATTGACAGATTTTTGTTAATACCCTTTAGGGTCCCTGCAAGGAGAAGGGCCCAGCTACACAAATCCCACCAGCAGGGTAGGACTGCTGAAACAAATGTGATATAATAAAAATGTGACACATCATGTGATACAAATGTGATGTAATAAAAAGTATTACAGAATTTGTTATTGTTTATTTTATTTCTTGTCTGATGACCTAAGTGACCTTTCCCAGTTAGGCCTTCAGTACCCATTGAAGTCAGTGTAACTAACTGCAGCAACTTATCCTGGCATTTGATCACAGTGTTCATAACTTTTGTTTTAAACTGCAAAGAAAACAGAGGAATTGTATTGTACAATTCTTCTACAACATGCTGCACTCTGGTTTTGGCCCAATTTTTGTCCTTTTAAATTTTTTTTTCTATTTTAAAGTCTTCTAATCTCAGAAGAGAATTCTCTTTCTCCCTCTCTCTCCTCTTCTTATTGCAGTACTTGCTAAAATTAAATGTTAAATTACAGGGACTCCATTAGCTAACAATTTTCTCTCTTCCTAACAATTCCTAGAACTGAAAATTAATAAAAAATACCTTTTCAGTTCCCCTTCCCCCCTCCCCAGTTTATTTTCAGCATTTGACTGTGCTTTTCAGACTCAGAGCTTCAGAGTTTCCTCCTTATTTCCTGGTTCCCTGGGCTTGTGTGGAGCATCTAATGCTGTGACGAGGCAAAGTAAAGCACTGAAAAACATGCTAAAGTGTTGTGACAAAAGGACAAACATAGCCCCAGGGATTAATGTACTGAAACATTTTTAAAATTCTTTTGAAAAAATGACTCCTTGTGAGCTGACAGTATCCTTTTAAGAACAGTTTATGGTAGGAGATCCTAGTTAGTCTCATGAGCAAGTTTTGGCTGAGCACAAGTGCTAACAACTTTTTGAAATGAAAAACATTTCTAAATACCAAAATAGCTAGTACTGAAACATCTCACAGTCATTATTTACAATTCATGTGTGATGCCTTGTCCAGATTTATGATGATTGCTTGCCTTGCCAGCAGAACTTACAACTTTGTGGGTTTGTCTTTAATGCTGAAATTAAAAACAGGATGATTTTCATGGGCCCAGAAGAATTTGTAATTTTTGTGAGTGCTCCATCTTTTAAGTGGCCTATAATCTTCACTGACCTAAGCGTGCAGACACATTTTTTATTCTTGCTGTTGTTTTCATCAAGAAATCATACACCTTTAGGGTTATTTCAACCTGATACACTGAGGTAAAACTACAACTTTCCCAACCCATCTCAAGATTTTATAATGTGTTTAAGCTGTCACTGAGTAAAACGCTCCCTTTTTTTTCTTCTGTCAGTATGTCTCCAAATAACTTGCCTCTTTTATTCCTCCCACAGGAGTTAAAGGCAGGCGCTTTAACAGTCCTTTCATACTCTCTTTCCTCTAGCAAACCATTTTCCATTTTACTGTACACCCACTCCTAACCCACAGGCTGAGGAGCCTGCAGTCACTCCCTAACACTTACAGAACTGGGCGGACTAAAGACCAAAAGCTTCCTGTTCATCTTAAATATGGGATCATTACGTAGTGTAACCCCTTAAAAACTGATATCCTACTAGTTCTCAATGTTCGCTGGAAAGATTCCTTATCATCATATAACAAAAAGATCAGATTAGCATCCATCACTTACACACTCAATAGGGCAGACAATTTATTATAGCAATAGTGAGTGAGGGGTAGTTATAAGGGGATAGGTAGAGGGTTAGTTACTCAAATGGCAATTTATTCGTATTGGAACACTTAGCTATTTTTAAAGTCTAAAGCTTCATTAACATGATTCCTGCAGTGTAGCCAGACCTTTAACTTGTCCTTAAAGTTTTTGTTCTGGGAATATTTCATGTAAGATATTTGCATCTCGAACCTGCTTGTGTCTGGTAGTATTAATAACCTGCAGCAGAGAATGTTTATATAATACTGAGCACCATGACAGCACTTAGTAAATAATGAAATAAATCACCCACTTTGTTTCTGTTTCAATACTGTGCCCTCTGTGGATACAAATCTGCTGGATCCTGCTCAACAACCTCATTTGGGTGAAACTGGATATTGCGCCAACTTCACTCCAGCTCCTTTAATGCATGGCACTGGCACAGACACCACCTTGCTAACAAAGAGCACATAATCCCCCAGCTAAACCATTAGGAAAAAGCCTAAGTCTCTGGAGCCTGCACTAAAAATACACACAAGGATTCTTAATTTTTATACAAACACACAAATAAGGTAGAAAAGGAAAGAAGCTAATATGTCCAAAGCAACAATTGCAGCACACACAAACCAGGTAGGTCCAGTGCCCCACTCCAGACTTCTAGCTGTGCTCAGAAAATACCAGGGGTGGGAAGCTACTGTCTCTCCCATGGCGGGGATGACCAAACATAGAAGAGCCAGTGTAGAATTAGTGATGTGAAGAAAACCTACAATAGCTAACATGCCATGATCACATACATCTGAAAGGCTTGGTGTAGGCAAGGTATCATGGCATTTCTCCTAACCCTAGTCACAATCATTTTAGTATGTGTAAAAGCCAGTGTGCCTTGCCTGGATTATTGTTTGCAAGAATGTAAGAAACCATGAGTTAACTTGCTAAAATGACATTTTTTATTTTCCAAGCAACACCATAGAAATTGCTGATCGGATTTCTTAGCCACTTCTCTATCCCTACAAAGTATAAAGGGTGCATTGGAAATAGGTGAGGCAAAATTCTCAGTTTAGTTATTCTTCTCTGTCAGCTGCTCCTTGGGGTCTCTGTCATACCGGTTACACAGAACCTTTAGACGGCAAAATGCATGGATGCCAGGAGCTTCAGAGGCAGGCAGCCATACTCATTCCTCTGTGAAAATAAGAGGCCCTTGCCTCTTATTTCTGATAGCTAAGCAGATACTGGACACTGCAGAGAATCTGGACTTCATTTATTATCCTAACCAAGCATACTGCTATAAATCTTTACATTTTTAAACCACAGAGCAGAGAGAAATGGGGATGATAAATGTTATTGCATTATCTGAACTTGGCCTTCCAGACCCACATCCAGCTGCATCCCCCTCAGCTTCTAGGAGGGAATGTGCGCTGTGGAGAGGAACAGTGTGTTTCCCTTCAGAACAGTCTGAAAGCTTTTCAGGGACAGAGCAATTAAGATAAGTCTCAGAGAAATCATACCACAGTTACCTGTGCCTTAATTTACATGTGTTTTCAATAGAAACATTGGAAATTGTTTCGAGATTGAAGCCTGTACACGTTAAACTTTGAGAACCGAAGAACAAATAGAGCCATACTAAATTGGTTTCTAGTACAGCCTGACAAAATACTCAAGATGCAACATAATCCCAAGTACTCCTGTAAACTCCATGGTATGTATGTCATGCCCTACACCCAATCAGTCTTAAAATTCCAGTCTGATTTATTTTCTTTTCTACCAAGGACTGGCAAAGCCGAGCAAATATTTTAAGGCTAAATTCACCTTATTTTATGCTTGTGATATTTGTATTTTTCTATTTTAAATATAAGAAAATATAAGTAAAAAATAACCCCTATAAGTGTCTAAACTCATCATGCATTTATTGTGGAAGACTTTACTTACCTGAAGCAAAAAAATTGTAACATACGTCCAGAACTTCATTACTGCAGGGTCAGTTACTCAGGAGAGCCTTGTGTTGGTCCAGAATACGGGAAAAGGCAAAATTCAAACTCCAAGAACCAGCAAATGAAGAGTTAACGTAGTACAAACTGAAGCCTCTGCAAAACCAAACTAAAATGCAGAGTTAAAAGCCTCTGCCAATTCTGGAACATAGACTAAAGTCTGGTCTCCCAGAAGTAATAGCAGCCAAGGGAAAATGGGAAGGATTCAAGAAACAGTGGGGTGAGAGAACAAAGTTAACAGACCATCAAGATAAAAGGTGAATGTGCCATCTTTAGGCATTATCACATGAAGACTGCATGCCCTATTAGTCTTGATAGCCCATCATAAGCTATTAGGTTCAGCAGAGGATTCCTTGATCGGAGTTATGTAGGAGGCCAGGCTAGACAATCTAGGTAGTTTACAATGTGCAGTTTTGAGTTTCTGCACTGTTTGCTGCTTGCTGTCTTGCTTTATGGCAGTTGTAGCTGTGTTGAATGGTAGAGGGGTGAGTAGCAGCACACTGGCGGAGCTGTGGTTGCATTGAGAGCTACATGCGAATCTTGATGGTTTAAGCATGCACTGTGTCAGCAATGAATTATGAATTCTGCAGTTTGTGTTAATAATAGGAACACACAAACGTGTCTGCTTGCCATGGGGGTGGCCAGCAGTCAGGCAGCCTACATAAATGGTTGTTATGGGGGCACAGAAATGAGGAGCTGAAGGTACTGTCTCCAAAGAAATCTTGGTAGAAAGAAAAAAAAGAGATACCATTCTGCATGTCTGGGCTAGTGTGAATTCATCAGGCTCCATGTTTGAATGGAAGCCAGGTATACTGTACAAGTATCTCCTGTTTGCCATGCCTGACCTAAATCCAAGTTTTGCTTTGTCAGGTTTTGTTCTACATGTGTTCTGTTTCCAGACTATGTAGTAACACTGTTGGAGCCTGGGTGTTAGCACTGGAAAGGTGATGATTCAAACAGAGAAGAATGAAGGCCATATTGTGGCAACGTAGGGAGGAAGTGGGGACATATAATCATGTATTTCCTGATGGTCAGAGGTTTCATTTTATGCTAGATAAAATATTCACTTTCTAAATGGCAAAGAGGCACCAATAAGCAATCCACTTCTCTGCTAACAATGCTTTCGGGAATAAAATTTCCTGTTTGTTTATTTATAAATAGTATTTTTACAGTATCTACATATATCAGAGCCCAGCTGTCCACCTCCACAGCCTCTCATTCCTTGGCAACAGTTCCCCAGGCAAGGATGCACAGGCTGCACGAGTCCTGTAGCTCCTCCTGAATTCTTTCCTTATCTTTGGACTCTCTAATTTGGGAAAAACAGGTGTATTACACAAGGGGTCTTGGAGTGGTAAGATAAACATCTGTTGTTTGAGGCCTCTACCCTAAACAATCACATTGCCACAAATGAATAAGTTACCAATGCCAAGGAGCCAGAAACTGTAATCCATGGAAAGACTGTCAGCTCCTTTGTGGTACCCCCCTCTGGCTGGGGCATGAGAGAAAGCCCCTCTGCTGGGGGGGCTCTGTGTGAAGACTGAATCCCACTCACCCCTGAAGCTGATGACAAGGTTGAAGAGAGCCAATGTGCTCTCTCCACAGATGATGCCCAAGTCTTCTTCCCAGTAGAAGAACAGCAGCGGAGCTTAGTGTTGAAGGTACACAGTGTTACATTGCCATCAGTGAGATATGAGTAGACAACAAGCAGTTCAGCCTCTTGTAGTATAAGTTCACTAGGGCCTCAGACCTGGGATGTGAGATTTTGCCAGGCAGTGGAAGTGCTAAGTGTGTTTACTGTTGCAAAGATCAATATTTAAAGCCAAGGAGTTTGTCAGGGTGCAAAGAATTTTCTTCCTTCTTTACTTCTGTCTTCTTTTGAAAATAAAACAAAAGCAATAACAAATTGGAATAAAAAACACACACAAACCAAAAAAGGGGTGCCAGCAGGTAGCAGGGAAGGGTGAAAACCAACTCTTTTGGTCTAAATTGGTGACAAATAAATAAAGTTACCAAGAAACAACTGCTGCAGCATGAACTCAGCAAGAAACTGTCTCAAGCCAAGAAGTGGTGGAGGTGAACTGCAATGGGCTCAGTGCATGTCTCCGCTCGTACTCTTAGCACCAACATAGGGTACCATATATGTACAATTCTCCAAGCTCACACCCCATAATGGCTTCAGAAGCTGTCACTCAAAGGAGAACAAGGAAATATTTATAAAATGCCATTTTTGGAAGAGAGGAGGAGGAAGAGGAAAAGGAAGAGGAAGAGGATGTGGCTGCACCTTGACAATCCCAGCTCAAATGACCCACTACTTGGGCTACTAGCAATCTATTCACTAGCCTGCAGGAAACTTCAAGACAACATGACAGATACGAATTTTAGAGAACATAGAATAGCCTGTCTTAAAATAGAAAGCAGTCTTCAGCTTTAACTAGGACAGTAATGCTGTTCTGTTATGCAATTGTCAGAGCCCTGAGTGCTCTAATAGGGCCTTAATAGCCCTGACTAGCCTGGCGTAGGACCCCCACCGAGGCTCCCACTGGCCTGGGAGTGCCATGCCTGGACCTAAGCCCAGCCCTGACCCTGCTGTCCTGATTTGTTGATTGGATTCCCCAGATTGACCTTGGACCTGCCTTGTTACTTGCCTTGTCTGATCATCGCCAAACTGCTGATGGAGCCTGTTATGGTAACCATCCTGGCCCAGCTCAGGTACTTCAGGTGCGGCAGGACTGCACCCTGATCAGTGAGGGCGCTGCCTGCTCTGCCCCGGGGTTACCCTCAGGCTCCTGGCTCATCTCCCTTCCTGGAGCAGCCCCACTCTTGCTGCTGCCTGACATATGTCTGAAAGAATAAAAACAAAAACATGTCAAAAGCAGAAGCCAAAGACTCTGTTTGGGAGTGCTGTTCCATATTTGGAAAGCAGAATTAAAATCAATTCCACTGCAGGATGACAGCTGTGGAATAATAACCTCGAAACAAATCTTGAAAGATGGAAAAAATATGCCCCGTGTACAGTGTTGCAGGCAGTGAGGCTGTACAAAATCTTTAGATATTTAAGCACTTGAGTGTGTTTCTATGGGGAGGGAAAGTCATAGTTTTCCTATGGAGGATTCATTAGTATTTTGTCATTGGCTAGTCAGTATTTTTAGCTTAGTGAGCCCAAGATGTGGTGTGGTTTAGACCTCAGCAGTTACCAGCTCATTCATGAATTTAAAAAATGGAGTGCATCAGGAACTATAGAGTGATTTTCCAAGATCTTTATGAACTGTATCTTCTTTGCTTGTTGGTAAGCATTAAGCTCCTATTAACTCCATTTCAAGAAGGTTGTGATTAAACTGGGTTAAATGGAAGTGATTAGGTTGGATTATCCCAGTCATGGAAAAATTCACTGGAAGATCTAAGAGGGAGGAAATTGCTACACAGATCCCAGCAAGTTCTGCTAGAAGGTAGATGAATTTGCTTTCCTCCCTGCATAACGGTTTTGGCCCACCAGGGTCCATCTAGATGCCTCAGACTTGCTTTAAATTTTATTGTTTTCATCTTGGAAATTCCTTGAGATTGGTAGGGAAAGAAGCCCTGCTCCCACTTGTGTGGCCAACTCCAGGCCTCCATCTGATGGATTTTGGGAGCATCCCAGAAGAAGCTGAAGTAAGCGACCTTCCTTCAAAGGTCTTTAATGGATAAACTCTGTTCATTTCTGGTGCTAAAAATGACTAAGGAGCTATTCAGGTGGAGGAGGAAAAATAATATCGTGTTTGCCAGGAGGGTAAACTCAGAAAGGCAGCAGAGGGGCACAAAAAGGAGAAAACAAGTCCTGAGTGTGAGACTGGGTGAAGAATTGGGATGGCACAGGGTTTTGTGTGTGATTTGCCCAGCCCAGAGAGCGCCTTCTCTCACACAGGCAATGAGATGGGTCTGTGCATTGCCTGTGCAGTGAAGCTGGGTTCTGCTGTGTGAGCCCCAAGTTTGGTGCATGCTAGCAACAGGCTCCTGAGCGTTCAGGTCCAGTGGAGGAGCCCCAGATGTTGTGCTTTAAACCAGCCCCACAAGAGCATCTAACCTATACAGGCAACCCATGCCCGATTTCTGCAGTAGTCCTGAGCACAGAGTAGAGCTTGGAGCAGACATATACCCTGGTAATCCTCTGTCTCAGCACTGCCACAATTTAAGGCCACCCTCCACCATATGATCCTGCCACAAACAGGCAGGTATTTTGGGACTGTCATGATTACTAAGAAAGAAGTAGTATTTTAGTGCAGGCACTGGTACATGAAGTTTCCTGTTGACTAGCAGCCAAGAGGTTGCATCCTGGTAACACCCCTGAGTGCTACCTGCATGCTCTGCTTTTACACTCTATTGAGATTTTGAGCAGATACCCTCTCAAAATACCCTCCATCATAACCCTTCACCTCTCGTGCAACCAGAGAACTGCCCTGAGGATTTGGGGCTGAGGCTCATGTGTATGAGCATGTGTATGTAAGCATGCCTGTGCATGCAGCTGTGTTTATTTTATGTTGTACACAGAAGAAGAAAATAAGATTATTTGTGTTCTAATCATTATGTGTTCCCCAAGTGAAATATTTTCTGCTCTGATTTATTGTGCTTTTTAGGCCTGTCCTCAAGCATTGTTCTTATATTTTGAGCGGGTCATATTTTTTCCATTTGGAATTGGAAATCTTAAATTTAAAGACATATTTAATGAAAAAAAAACAGTTGTTTGGAGGAAGGAGGAGTTTCACTTTTCTGTTTTCCCTTTATTTGTTTGTTTGCTTGCTTTCTCCCATCTTTTCTCTTTCCCTTTTCTTCTATTTTATCTCTGAAAACAGAAGAACAAACAATACCTGGAAAATAGGAAGGAACAATTTTTCTTCTCATTTTTGGTTAAGAAATTAGAAAAATTCAACAGCTTTCACCCAGTTTTCCACCATGAAAAGTACCTGCCATTTTCTGATTAGCACTGTTGTGCTGCTGATCAAAAGCATCCAGCCAACAGATATGTATGAACAAAAATGCACGCCCATTAAATGGAGTCAGCATTTATTGGTGACTACATAAAAAAATGCCTTTTTTTTTTTTTAACTTCAGACCGCTTTACAAAGCATATGCAAGTAGCCTTAGAGGTTGTTTTTCTTTTAATCTCACAAATACCAAAATGATAGTTCCCCACCCCCCCCGCCCCGACCTTCTTTCGCTAGAGGACTTCTTGCAGGACCAAAGAAATGTATTGAGTTTTGTAGATTGCACTTGGAAGATACAGGAAAATATCAATCTTTAACGAATTGAGATTTTCTCCCATGTACTTCTCAGGAGTTTTGACTCAGACAGGCTCTGAAGAATTTTTACACAATCTGAATAAAAATCCTTTTTTTTTTTTAATCTCTTCCCTTCCGCATTTTTTTAATGCCCCCTCAATAGCTGAGGTTTCCTTTCTTTGTTGTGAGCTGCTAACACCCATCAGCTCTGTTGGCTACAGAGCTAAAACAAGGCAAGAGATTCTGAAAAAAAACCAAGGAAATAAAGACAATTTCTTTTAAAAAGCCATTGTCCAGCATTATGCCATAAGAAAAACAAAAATATCAAAACATGAACTTTTTTCCCTCTTATGGGTCACATCTATGAAGCAAGAGCAAATCTTATCCTATTGTATTCGGTTTCTAAGCTGGGTACACAAGCCACCCTGGCTGTAGCCTCCAGGGACGTTGTCGCTAAACAAATGCTGTCATTAAAATATTGGTAGGAGATCCATTAGGAAATGCAAAAGAGAAAAACAATGTGGGGGTGGGGGGAAAGAGAGAGAAAAGCAAGTAATAAATAAATCTGGAAGTATAGCTGGGTGCTCTTAAAATAGGAGCCTTTGGGAGGTCTCCCAGACATCACAGTAAGATTGCAAGTTTGCTCAAGAGTCTTTTGAGCTGTGGATTGCTGAAGACACCTTTCACTTCTTCCAGCTTCCCTATCCTTTTCTTGTTAAGCTTCTCTGTGTATGTGAGCCTCTGTCAGTGACTCCCCAGCGTCTCTCTGGACAGTGTCTCAGTGCTCTCTTCTCTCCTTCCAATTCTGTTAGTTCCTCGGTGCTGTTTCAATCCCATATTTCAGCTACTCAAGAGGAAAGAAAATTAGTTTAGCAGATTTCTCTCCTTCTCCATCAGCCGCCCCTATTATCTGGCTAATTAAAAAAAAAACTTATCTGTGTATAGAACTAAAACAAAACATTTTTTAGGCATTTATTAAACATTTCTTACAACAATTTTCTGTAACTTTATGATTGTTTTATGATACTTGGAAAAAGTAATTTTCCCACATGTAGTGTGGCTTGGTCCTGAATCTGGTGAGTTCTAGTTTTTTTCACTCTTCCCAGCTGAAAATAATTTTTCAGAAAAGTCAGATGATCAAATTAAAATCTGAGAGGACTAGCACAGTATTTTAACACTCCCTTGCAAGCAGTGTCCACCAATGTTGTGGTTCTGCAAAGATTTAAACACATGTATCTTCATGCATTCATGTACCTCAGCATATATAATTTATATGCATGCAAGACACCAGACTTACTGCACCAGGTATGTGTGCAGCTTTTGCAGGTCAGAGATTAGCTAAATACTGCTGTAGAGAAAATGAAGTAAGAGAAGCAGATCTTCTCTTACTGGGACAATGCACAAAACAAATCTTTTGCAAAATGGGAATTTCAATACCTAACATAGTTATCATGCAGAGTCTGAGGTTGCTGTACACAGGAAATTACTATTACCATGGTTAGTGGGAGGAAAAGAATTACTATAAACTATTATTTCCTAGTACCTTCACCATTAGGACTAAAATTAATCTTGGTTTGAAATTAAAATAATACAAAACTGTCCTGTCCTGGCCATTGTGCCTGGGCAGTAAATAGGATTCTTAGAAATCAGGTGCTTTTGGGTAAAGGCCTCTAGAGGTCACCAAAACCTAATTAATAAGGCAGGATTAAACTTGCATGTGAACTGTAAATCACTGTTTAGATTGTGAATTTACAGCTCTGCAGCTCTGTGGGCCCCATCTTGCAATGCATCCAGACATCATTAGATCGCAAATAACATAAAATGCCTGCAAAACCATAGCCTCCTGAAGAGACTTCACCATATACACGTCAGATCCCTTTTATGTAAGAAAGCAAAGTCACCAAACTGGCATTTTTTCCTCTGTGCAATGGTTCAGAATCTTACTTTCAAGCTTCTGTGGTAAAAAGCTGCCCTGGCACAGCTGGAGTCTGGGCTCTCTTGTGCCCCATGGGTGATATCTTCGGTCCACCTTCAGTAGTGATGCACCTTCAGAATGCCATGAGTGTCACCAAACTGTGAGGGAGACCAGTGTTGGTCTCTTCCTAGTGTTGATGCATGAAAGCAGTAACTTAAAGACCACAGGCTGAGTGTGCCCAGGCAATTGGTAAGGAATTTCCTACATGTATTTTACCTTGTGAACAATGATCTGAAAACACAAGGTCTGTAAATAGTGAGGTTTCCTCCCAGTTCACCCAATGCTATTTCTACAGGGAAGGTTTAGAGAGGAGCTGCAATTTAATTATGATTAAGAGTGGTTGCCATGGCTTATGTTGTCTCAGCCAGATCTGCCAGAGACCTCATCTGCTTCATGCAAGAGCAGAAGGAAAAGCTCAACTAATTTTCCTGGAGCTCTCCCCAGGGTTTAGGAATGAGACAGGCTGGGTGAGAAGGGAGTTGAGTACAGCTGAGGAGGAATATTTATCACAAAACAGCAAACAGAAGCTGGTCTTTTCAGTAGAAATTCCTCTGAAAAGAGTGAAGGTATGTATTTTGGGAGCAGTCATTGGAACAGAGGCCTGTGGTATCTCCGCAGAGAGACTCTGTTTCCTCCAAACAGCCAGGAGAGCTGAAAGCAGAAGCATGGCCTGTGCCTCAGTGGGACACTGAGGATGGTATGGGGGGCTGCTGTGAGGGGATCCCCACACACAGCCCCTTTGCTTTTAGATACAGGATTCTCTGGGCCCATGATGTTTCCTCACAGTCCAGGGAGTTTTTCTGGATACACAGCAGGAAGCAAGGAGTAGCCTCTGCAACAGTCTCTGCAGTCACTTCCAGATTCCTTTTCACCGTCCTTCTTTTGGTTCAGTGGCAGCAAGTGGTTGGCACCCCTTGCGTTCTGCTCTGTGAGCAGCAGCCCGCAGTAATAGGATCGCACTGGCTATTTTTATTGGAGATTAACATGTATGTTATTTTTGCAAACTGGAACTCTGACGCTGCAGCTTGGTTGGAATCCACGTGTCTGATTCCTAATCCCATACAACGCCCTACAGAGGTCAGCAAGACTGTAAACAGCAGTTTTTGCCCACCTGAGGGAAATGAAGGCTATTTTCATCACACTATGTCACTGCCAAAGAGGAAATGCTCATGGGAATCCTATGACTATCCTTTATGTTCTTCCCTTTCACTTGAGGAAGATGCACAGACAGAGTTAGGGGCTTGCCCTCTTCTTGAACCCCTTTTCAAAGTGGAGTCCTGCAGAAGCCCTGCTGCTTCTTCCCCCTTTTCAAACCACAGTCTCATCAAAATATTTCCCTCCCTGTCATCAGTAACAAACAGAACACCATCTCTTTTGCTATTTACAGTGCAATTAACCTTTAGCAAATTAGCCTATGACTGTCATAAAAGGATTAATTAAGGGAACACCCCCCCTTGACTTGTTCCTACCACTGAAGTGGTGCACGGCATTTGCAGCAGTGTGCCCAAGACTCCGACAAAACCCTTTCAGACTCAGTGGCGTGTTTTTATGCTTTCTGCATTCTGGTGGCAAACTCGCCAACCACAGGGAGATGCATGAGAAAGGGCTCTCACAGATACAGCCTAGTGAAAGTAGCTGTGGTGACATAAGACCCTTGTTCTCCTAGCAGTCTGTGCTTCCCCTCTGCTGAATGATACTGCCCCAGTAGCAAGGGCCCATGCCTCAGCCACCTCAGCTTCATGTTGTAATTTAAGCAGCCAAAGAAGGAGGTTGGTGCCAAAACATCAGACTGTGATGTGTGGCAGCTGTAGTGTGGACCCATACCCTATTTTGCTTAGTGCTGTCATACTTTGATCCAGATTTCTGTGAGAATGTCCACTGCATGCACACTTGAGGCCAAGGTTTCTGTAAAGTCTTAGACCTTTGGCCCTTGCATAGTGGAGCTGATCTGTGCAGATGTGCTGGACATGCCCCGGATATCTGGATGTCTTCCTGCCGATCCAGCCAGGCTGCCAGGCCCCTGAAAGCTCTAAGGCACAGGAACAAATTCCTCAAATTTCAGCACAGCCGGAGTTCTGAAAAAGAGGCCTTGTCCAGGGAAATCCAACATGCTGGTCCTGCTTCTGCTCTTCTTCGGACACAACTGCAACTTCTGGCAGACAGGCCAGGCAGACAGCTAAAGGCAGGAACATCTTAAGCCAATGCAGCCGCCAGGGCTGATGTCCCAAAGCCCAAAATCTCTGGACTCAAGGCTGCACCAGTGAACAGTGACAGCACAACAGTACTGCTGGTAGGCAATGCCAGATCATACCAACATTAGGAGTGATGCTTTTGTCATGCCATCACCAACCCTGTTTCTCCTGCTGGGTCATCCAGCTTGGGCTTGTTCTGCCATACCTCTGTCACTGCCACCCCTTCTCACATAGAAGAATCCCCTAAGGATGGTTTTTAGTGAGACAACATCAACTCAGGGAACAAGGTTTTAGTGAGGAGGGAGACAGCCTCGTTCCAAATCGTGTCATCTTCACCACCTTTGTGTCCTAAAAGTTTAATAGTGTAGTGATGATTGGTAGTGCCCGATACTTTTATTTGTTCAGCGTAAAGATTCAAATGGTATCACCCATAGCAACACTGTTCTGACAAACCCTGGACAGTCTTCTTGATTGCAGTTAGGTATAACCTACTTTCTTACATTTATTTGGATCGATGAGTATTTCAAGTCACAGCTAAACAAAATATTTAACCACATTGTATGTTCAGCCCTGCACAACACAGCTTTACTGGGACTGAAACAGTAAAAAAAAAAAAAAAAAAAAATCCTCCATGCTTGGCCACATCAGGCAATACAATGCTGTTATTCCTTGATGATGAAAGTGTTTAGCTAGTGTTGTCTCTTATAGCAGGAGAACTTGATTTCAAAGTTACATCATCTTTGATGCAGGTCTGTCATGTATTTGCATGTTGTTTCTTTTTCTCTTTGCTTGTTGTCAAGCCGCAGTGCTGCTCTTTGTGGCTAAGACTGGCATATCCCTGCCTTTTAGCTTTTGTCTGCTATTTTTTGCCTGGACACCCAGATAGACAAAGTTCCAAACCAAGCAATATTTTGTTTTGTTTTGTTTTTTAATGTCAGTCTCAAGGGGATTTGAAGAAGGGAGAGGTGCTACAAGTGTTTTCACCCAAACCTCTCCAGGTGTTCACATTTTGTGTGTTGCCGTAGTTCTGCTACATAATTACAGAAAGAAGGTTAATTGCTTCTTTACATTTATTCTGAGGAACTGTGATTGTTATATACATATGCAACACAGCTAAATCCAACCCATAACAATACTGTGATTATATTGAGCCAGCAATGGCACAAGACAGCCCAGTAATATATTTTACAACCCATATTACCATCCCTTCCACTAATCATTTACCCAGTTAGTGACGCATACGGAAGTGCGCACAAGTCACATCTCAGCTTGACAACATATTAAAGTGCAGCTCTCACCAGTATGGTGTGAGGTAGCTTAGAGTGGGAGCTCTTTGGGACCGTCTGTTTTTGTACAGTCTTGCGTCATCTCACACAAATCCTGATGTGCAACTGGGATTCCCAACACTGTTGAGGCTAGAAAACTTGGGAGGCTTTCAGGGTTTTGCATCCAGGTGTGTGCCCTAAGGAAATCATGAGCCTTTATGGAGATGAAACCTAGATAAATCCTACTCCCAGCCTCCTCCTGGTTTTCATTGACAGAAAAACACTAAGAACCAGTTTGGATGATCCAGGGATGAGAACTCTGGTCACGTATCATGCTGTGATCCAGAGGTAAGTATAAACATAGCCTGAGGTGCTGGGGTAATACAAATAAGTAGTAACAGTTCAGTGTTCAGTGGGAGGAAAGGCTAAAACAGTATCTGTTGAGATGGTGAAGCCAGGACTCTTCACACTTCTTTGGTGCAGACATTTCTGGCAATATTCAGAATCTCAAAAAAGCTGGTGGGGAAAAAGCAGCAAGGGATTGTTCTGTTTTCAGATTTACTCTCCATGTTGCAACAATAATTTAATAGCTAAGGATCTGACCAAGTCCAGAATCTAACTGAAAGATTGCCACCTCACAGATAGTGACAGCAACATGCAAGAGTGAACCACATATTAAATAATAATAAAAATGAATACAAAATATAGCTGATACGGGATAACACAATGAATGACTGTGTGTACTAAATCATAACACAACTACCTATCTTCTTTTATAATTACTAGGTCCTTTACTTAATTTGCTACAAAGAACATGAAAGAGGAGTGACCAGTGTAATTTGCTGGTTATACATGTATTATTTGGAAATTCAGATAGTTCCTTAAGGATCTGATTCTTGACAGACTTAGTAGCAGGAACTAACAAACAAGACTACTGCCCCCACAACTAAAGCCAACAGGAATCACAAATCAAAGCCTCATGTTATTCCCACTCAGTTTATTAATGTAAACCAAAATCACTGGCAGTTTATCTTAGTATGTTGAACTGTAAATGGCACTGGCTGAGAAGTTGGCACAGTGGTTGGTTGTTGGACGGGCAATAACATCCAGCAGATGGGCAGACAGCTAGCTGTGCTCATCTCTTCAGCCACCACAGTTAAATGTGACAAGGATCACAAATCAGAGCCCTTAGTATTAGGATTTTTTGCCTGTAATGAGAGAGATTTAACTTCAATTCATCCTGGGAAGATGGACGTGGGGAAGCCCTAACTACCAAGAAATTGTGGATGCTTAGGTTTGTCTCAGTTCAAAGGAAGGAGGAAGAGTTGCACATATGGGCACAGACTGATGAGCTTTTCCCGATTTCCAGTAACCCAAACTGAAGCAAAACACTGTAGTGAACTGAAGGAAAAAACTGTAGTGAAAGGGTGATTTGGGCCATCAGCAGTGGCCTCTTTGGGAAGGAGCAGGGCCTCTGATGTTTAAAACCTAGTGGAGAGTTACAGAAGTTGAGGCCCTTTCAGGGCATAGCAGAAGTTGATTAGGACCACTAAGACGATTACCTCCGCTTTCCACTCTCTCTCAATTATATCCTAATTAACATTGATAAAAATCTGGCAAAGGTAGCTTAAATGTTTTTAAGTCACTTCCTAGACTGAAGTCAGAAGCTGTCAAACTGCATGACACGGAAACCTTGAAAGAAATATAATCAGTCAAGAAGCCTTTTCCTGCAAATGGCATCTTCTGCTCGGCTAATTAAGCGAGGCTTTGACACAACACCTTGTTTTAGGAACACCTGTCTTTGCCTGTGGAAGTCACTTGCTTACACAAGCTCTCCAGCCAACGGGGTATTCGCCCCCAGAATTTTAAACAGTAATTGGCTCCAAAAAAAAAAAAGAGAAATGGCGGCGTCAAACAGTGTCACGGGCTACCACGAAGGAGCCCTTCCCGCGCCTGCCTGCCACCTGCGTCAGCACGCGACGCCGGCAAGCCCCGCCTCACCGCCGTTGCCGGGAAGCGGCGCGGCGTGACGTCACGGTGAGCGCGACTCTCGCCCGCCCCGGAAGGGTCTTCGCGCGGCGGTGACGTTGGTGCTTCCTTCTTTCGCGGCGAGCCGGGAGCAGAGGTAGGAGCGCGGTGGCGCCGTGTTCCTATCCACCGCCATCCGCCCGCGCCCCGCGGCGGAGGTGCCGCCGCTGCTCGCCCCGGCGCTGCCGCGGGGCTGCGGGTGCCGGCCACGCCGCGGTGGGGCCGCACCGCGCGGGGGGGGGCGGACGCGCCGGGCCGGGCATTAACGGCTGCCGGCGGGCAGAGGGGCGGGGTGTCCTCGCGCCGCCGCTAACGGCCACTGTGCCCGCAGAGCGCCATGGGCCGCGTGATCCGGGGCCAGAGGAAGGGCGCCGGTTCCGTCTTCCGCGCCCACGTGAAGCACAGGAAGGGCCCGGCCAAGCTCCGCGCCGTCGACTTCGCCGAGAGGCACGGCTACATCAAGGGCATCGTGAAGGTAGGGCGGCGGGGGGGGAGGTCCGGTCCTTGCGGCTCGGCCTCCCGGGGCGCTGCCCGAGCCCCCTGCGCTGGGGGCCCTCCACAGCTGCCCTGCCCTCCCGGAGCCGAGGCCCCCAAGACATGCATCCCGCTAAGCTTCACTTTCATGAGAGATCCGAAATCCTGTTTATCAGCTCTGTTTTAAGCCGTTTGACACGTCCTTATTCAGTGTTCTGATGCTTTGTTAGACTGATCGTGTTCCTTCAGGTGTTAGACTACTTTAAGTTTGTGACAGCATTTAAATACAGAAGCTGATAGCATGTTGGCAGTGATTTGAGTGTCTGTTAGAGCTTTGCTAAATGTAGGAATATCAACATGCTTCTGTACCACTAAGGACATGCTGTAGTTCTTGAAATGCGGGTGGACAGAGTTGTCCTGGTAGCAGCTTGCATTTAAAAATAATAAACAAACAAACAAACATTTTTAAACACTTAGTAGTACCGGTCATCTTAGTTTGGAATTGTATGAGCTAGGCAGTATCCTTATTTGGGTTGCAGTAATGCTGTTTCAGCTGTGCTCCAGGCCTTTTTTAGGTATCAGTGATTTAGACTGCAAGCAATGGCACTGGGTACCTGGCTGCATGCTTCTGAAAAATCTAGCCATCTATTTGGCCTTTTAGAGCAGGATGACTTTCAGACTGGGGAAGGAGCTTCTTTCATACTCTGCATAATTCAATTAGAAACAAGTAGGTAGGTAGTTTTGACCTAAACATAAGTAATATCCATGTTATTTTTGTCCAGAAGGATTGAGGATGGCAAGAAAAAAATGTTAATACTGGGCACCAACAAAACCCAAGTGTTCCCAGATAAGCCACACATCTTAAAGAGCTGTAATCACGTAGACTGAGGTGCAGTGCATACTGTTGTGTATTTGAATTATAAATGCAGTTGAGACAGAATTGGCATCTTTTTCCAAGAGAAAAAGAAAGAACAAGTCTCTATGCTTTCTGGCTTGGGGGGCTGGTATAATTTCAGTATCCTTAACATATGTTAGAAATTTAGAAAACTTTTCATTCTACAGAAACACTCGGAGAAATTGCTGCTTGTGTCTAAACTTTATTGCAGCCTGCCCAAACGTTAGTGAGTAGGCAAGTAGAGAAAGGAAATTTTTTGTGGAGAGATCTGCTATCAGCAGAATATCAGGAATAAGCCAATTCAGATAGGATTAGTTTGAAGGAGCACACTAAACCAGAGTTGTCACTTTGTCATGGAGATCTCTAGGTTATTCTTGTGAATGTAAATTTATCTTTAAGTCACCAACTTCAGGAGAAATCATAAAGGGAGATCCTAGCGAGAGTTATCTTGATAGAAATTATCTTCACTGTGCTGTAATTCTATGACTTCTGCAGAATCTGGAAAAAATGCTCTAGTCTGTTCTAAAGTACATCTTAATTCCCACAGGACATCATTCATGATCCTGGCCGAGGTGCTCCCCTAGCCAAGATTGCCTTCCGTGACCCATACAGGTTTAAAAAAAGAACTGAACTGTTCATTGCTGCTGAGGGTATTCATACTGGTCAGTTTGTTTACTGCGGCAAGAAAGGTGAGTTAAGACTAGAAGCGTGTTGCCCAGGTAGTTTCTGGAGGGCTAAAACACATGGGACCTGAACATGTCAAGTTCACGATGTTTAAATGCAGTTGCAAGCCACAAAGCAGTGGCTTCTACTAGCTTTAAGTAAACCTAGATTGCCTTCTTGGGGTTGAAGTCTCCTCAGGCAGCCTGTTTTGATTGACAAGCCTAACTGTAGTTTCGTCAGGTCTTCAGATTGGTTTTTATCTGCAGTCACGTTTTGCCTGCCTGTTTGTTATACTAAAGGTTGAAACTTGTTTTTACAAGTCAAACAATGAAAAGTGCCCCTGCCTAATGCTACTGAAGTGTTCTTGTGGTACCCTTCTTCTATGTACAGAGGCCATGTTAAATGGAAATGTTGTCTAAGTACTGTCCAGGAGCCTGAATGAAGCTGTCAGTGCTCTGTGTTTGCTCTTTGCAGCTCAGCTGAACATTGGCAATGTTCTGCCTGTTGGCACCATGCCAGAAGGCACCATCGTCTGCTGCCTTGAAGAGAAACCTGGTGATCGTGGAAAGCTGGCCCGTGCTTCTGGAAACTATGCTACTGTCATCTCTCACAACCCTGAAACGAAGAAAACCAGAGTAAAGCTGCCTTCTGGATCCAAGAAAGTGATTTCTTCTGCAAACAGAGCTGTTGTGGGTAAGCAGTGACACCTATGAACTTGCCTTTTCACTGAATGTGCATACTGCTAAGCAAACTGTCAAACAGGGTCCCAGTTCCCAGTACTATCTAGATAATGGTGAGATTTACAAAGTAATGTTAGACTTAAATTTTCTTAAATGAGCTATGTGGTTGGACCCACAGCCATATATGCTCCAGTAGGGTCTGCATGCAGGTGTCTGACTTGTGTAATATGCTAGCATTACATTGAGCTAGTGAGGGGATAGCAGAGTAGATGCTGATAGCCCTCAAACTATAATGGAATTGTTCAGGCTGTAAAATCTGCAGTCCTCTGGGAAAAAGCTATGCTGAAAACAGCACTAATGGTTTCCTGCTCTTGATGCACTGACTAAGCCTGTGGGACTAGTGCTAAAGGTATTCAGCTGCTGTAGGTGTCATCAGTTGGATGGCGTATACTGGAAAGCCTGACAATGAATAGAAAAAATCTCACTGTTAAGAAACAGAGGTTTAATCAGGTTTGTTGGCCCCTTTGCTGACAGTGAAGTGACAGCTGTTGTATTTCAGCAAGTGACACTTGATATAGTCCTGGGCAAGTGTTAAAATAAAGGGTGCTAAGTTAGGAAGAACTGTTGCTGGACTTAAGCAGTTATACTTGTATTGATAGAGACAGCAGCAGCCAATGTCCTTGCCTCTCAACAGAAGACATCAAAATGAATAACAACTAGTCAATTCTACAAGAGTAATAGATTACAGAATTTATAACTAGCTATTAAGCCTCAAGGAACCAATCTGTTTAGGTCTTTGAGTTGATACTTTCTTTAATTGAAAAACTATTGTTAATAAGCTGTCTTGAATAGCATGAGCTAAGCAAAAATATTGATAATGCTTTAGGAATAGTGTTAAATTCAATCCTGTATGTGTACATTGAAAAACTCTAAAGTATGTCTCCTTACAGATCACTTGAATATGGGACTAACAGATAGCTTGAGCTTCAGCAGCTTGTTAATAGTTGTGTGGGCTAGCCGGTACCAATTTGAATATACAGTTGGATTGTTGAAGACTGATCTTTAGAGCCCTCGTCTTAAAACTAGAATATTACTTGGAACTAGTCTCATTGTTAAGCATTTTCTCTTGCCTGTTGTACTTGCGTGTTACTATTTCTGCAATTAATTCTAGGTATTGTTGCTGGCGGAGGTCGTATTGACAAGCCTATCCTAAAGGCTGGCCGTGCCTATCATAAATACAAGGCAAAGAGAAACTGCTGGCCACGTGTCCGTGGTGTGGCTATGAATGTGAGTCAGTTTTCAATTACGCCTTTCATTTCACCTTTTACTGTTTACAGTAATATTTGTTGAAGTACAATGGACTTAGAAGAGATACTGGGAGGCATCTGCCAAAAAAGATTCCCAGAATACTTTGTGATTACACATTCAATCAGGGTAGTTATCAATGCTTGGTAGTTACTGTACTGTATGAAAATGAAGCAGTTAAACTTTTTGTTCCCTTGAATCACTGTTGCTCTTAAGTTTAAACATCATTGATTATTCCTGTTAACTGTATTGACTTCTTGATTTCTTTCTCCACAGCCTGTAGAACATCCCTTTGGTGGTGGTAACCACCAGCACATTGGCAAGCCTTCAACCATCAGGAGAGATGCTCCTGCTGGGCGCAAAGTTGGTCTCATTGCTGCCCGTCGTACGGGTAGACTGCGTGGAACAAAGACTGTGCAGGAGAAGGAGAACTAATGACCCAGTATGGAATTTACAGAATAAATTTTTAAAACTTAGCTTCTGTGATGTTTATCTGTTGTTGATGTGTTGCTAAAATTTGGATAATGGTCACCAGGGAAAGTCGTGAGTGGAGATGAGCTGTTTTTCCTCCTTCAAGAACTGGTCAGGGGTTCTTAAAGCCAGTGCTTTCAGTGAGCTGGAACCTCAGCCTAGCACAGCACTGCAGATACTTCTGTGCATAGATGGGTGGG
Organism: Dromaius novaehollandiae; assembly: GCF_036370855.1. NCBI lineage: Eukaryota > Metazoa > Chordata > Aves > Casuariiformes > Dromaiidae > Dromaius > Dromaius novaehollandiae. Next base: position 125,125,886 of record NC_088098.1, read on the forward strand.
TGAGGATTTTGATGTTCACACTAGCTTATTGCTGAGGTTGCTCAGGACTGACAAAACATTAGACTTGCCAAGTAATCTAATCATCTCATTTGAGCTGCAAGTCTAGCTGAACTGGTCAAGGGTTGTTCACATATATGGAGTTTTCTAAATTCAAGGGGATTCTAAGAGTTGTTTTCCATTTTTATCTGTTACTTTTCTTTGGAGGAAAGGCTTCCACATGTAGGGGAACTTTTTACCCAGAAAATACTTTTAAGCCACTGTTGTCAAGTTTGGGACCTAATAAAAGGAAGCCCACTGACCACAACTTTCAAGAAAGTGTTTTGCTACTTGTCAGGATGAATGGATATCCCACTAAGAGTAACTCAAGCTTTTATTTTAGGAGCATTAATCATAACTACAGGGATGATGCATTGCATCAAACTAATCACATAGTGTAGCCTCAGCATATTTCCTTCATTATTTGCAATAGAGGTAGAAACCGCTTTTTATACAGCATGATTGCAGCAGCTGCTAATGTGATGGTTTGGGTAAAAAGTCAAAGATCTTAGTAATCCAAAAGGAGTAGTGCTGTATGTAGGGAGGGGAAGTTATGCTGAACTAGTCTAGGCAAAAGAAGCTTCAGCACCGGAGTGGTAGAACATTGTTTTCTTTGGTAGAAGTCAATAAATGCTGCTGCATTAATACAGTGGCTGAGAGGTCTAGGACAGTTACATCTCAATCGCTCTTCTGGATCTAGCAGAACTGCAGCACTTGCCTGTAATCTGTATCTACAGGTTAAAAGTAGTAATTTATTGTTATATTTATGTTGAATTCCTTTAAGCACTGCTAACAACATACAGTTGTGCTAGCACTAAAGAACTGGAAAGTAAGCATTATGGCTTGAAAACACTGGTTTTAAACAACTCACATTATCCATTGCTTGCTTTTTTAGTAAAAAGAATTAAGCACTATTTGTCAAAATTCACATGAATTCAAATACATGTGCAGTGATTTAGCACTGCTTACTAGTACCCTTAAAATATAATCTAGAGAAGTAAATGGTATGAGAAGACAGCCACTGTTATTTAAGAAAGCTCATGTATTTACAATAATTAAATTAGCTGGATTAAGCTGGCCAAATATGCTTTGGAGAGGGTTGCACTTTGCACAAGTACAGAATATCTTGTAAGCTATCAAGCTTCAACTACCTGAAAGGTACTTCCCTCTAAGTACGAGCTGAAAAGTTTGTAGTCTGACAAAGTCTGTCACCTTTGCTTTTCAGCATTTGAAAAGGACAGACAAATTGTAACATTCTTTTCAGGTTGTTTAGCTGAGTAGAGTCACATTCATGACTGGGATCACAGTGCTATAGTAATAGAGGTAGTGGAGCTAATGCTTCCCAGCACAGGGTTGTACTGTAAGAAGGGTGATGAAAAGCCAGCCTTCTGGAGGGAAAGGGGGAGATAAAATTTTTAGCTGTTACTGTAAAACAGCTTAACTCACAGCCCTCCTGATTTCACCTTTGGAAAAGTAAAACTGGCAGCTGTCAGCTCACAATCACTGCTGAGCACTCCTAAATCAAGAAATTATTCCCTGTTCTACAGTACTTGGATTTTTGCTGGACACACACAGTACCTAAGGCACCAAAACAGGACTGCCACTTACAGCACATCTCAGTTAAGACTTGCACTTCTGAAGCCTGAGTGTGCATCCAGGGCTAACAGTGCATGCTTTCACATGCCTTTCTGAAGGCAGGTAGGGCTGCTGCCCAGCTCTCATGGACTCTATGGCTGTGGTTCATTGGTGTACAGGTACATACATGTGCTGGTCAGCTGTCTTGGCCTCAGCCAACACAGTATCACCCCTGCAAGCCAGTGGCTGAGGGAGGTAGTCATGTCCAGGTTCTGTAACACTGACTCATTCTCAAGCTTCCTGTAGTCAGATCATCCAAGCTGTTTTTACTGTTGTGATCATGAACCCCTGTATTGCTAGAAGTGCTACTCCAATAGACACAGATTTCTCTAAAAACTAAACGTCCTCAAACACAGTAAGATGACCACCATTTGGAAGATGTGACAAGCCACATGCAATCCGAAAACATTTTTGCTCCTCAGAGTGAAATGTTCTTTCCCTTAAAATGCAAGACAGTTCACATATGACGGTCACTTAAAATAATCCTACCGATCCTCACATGCCAAAGCCAGATCTCTGCATATTAGTACAACCTTACACTGATTGGAATCCAGTCAGAGGGAAAGCAAGAAGGAAGAAATCCAGAAAGATTTTTCTAGATCCATCTACAATATTACTACTAGAGCTGGCCATAAGTGTCTGTAGAGGAAAAAGTAGTTACAATAAAAAGCACCTGAAGAAAGACACCAGAGCACATTTGGGGAAAATCTAAAAAGCAATTTGACAAGTTTTGTTTCTTTTGTATACTGTATGATCATTGTTGGTTTGTGAAAGTTCATTCTCCCGCGTTCCTGCCGTGAGGTCAGAACCCCTCACTTGTGAGCCCACGTTCTCCTGGCGTTGATCTAAATTGAGCATTCTACCTCCCAAATAAAATCAGAGAAGAAAAAAACAGTTAAAGTATTTAATATTCAAATGACTAACTTGGCAAGAACCAAGTTAAACAGGATTTCACAGTACTTCTAATACATTTAAAAGTTTCTCCTAGCATGAGAGCAGTTGTTTAAGGCTGTTGGTGCAAAGAACTTTGAGAGTAATTTGCATTAAATGCACCTAAAGAATTGACAGAAACCATGGTTTTCAGCCATGCCTGGATTTGCTGAACCCTAAATGTTCTAGGCAAGGGGTGGATTCTTCCTGACAACACTCTTGCCTTCCTTGTTGCCTGTCGTAGGCTCCTGACAGCCCACAGATTGTCAGGAGTCCACAGCCAACAGGTAGAAAATCAGTGTGCTAAAACAATAGGTATAGGATAATTGCACAAATAAATAAATACCATATTATAGTGCTCAAGGCAGCTACAGCTCCATTTAATGTAAATATACAGGATGTAATGCTAAATTTCACTTTAAATTCATACATTTGTTTAGGCATTTTTGAAGACAGGAGTCCATTCCTTCTCCAAACTCAGGAACAATCGCTCTTGTCACAGGTAACAAGAAACTGTACTTTAGTGATAGTTACAAGCCTCCAATTTGTAGCAAACATTATCTCACAGACCTGATTACATACAACACGTTCTAACTGCTCCTTTGGAAAGGCTGTCTGGAAATGACAACAAACAAAAACCTTTAACCTCCAGGAAAGCCAAGGTTGTGAAAAACCTTTTTCTAGAGTATTTGTTTCCAAGAGCCACCCTGTAATTAATGCTAGATGCAGAGTTTATGCCAATCAACTGAAGAATAATTAGATTTGTCCATCTATCAACACATGAAAGCTTTAAAAGCATAAATGGGTAATAAAGTGGTCCTCAGGGCAGCATACATTTCAAAACAGCAGGACAGGAATATCCAGACAAACTGAGCTAGAAAATCAGATGGAGTCAGAGGTGGAATTTCATGGAAAACAGTGCTTGAAGAAGTGGTGGGAAGCCGCCCTGTGCGCACACACATGCGCACAGAGCAGAGCTGCTGATGATTGCAAGTGTCTGGTTGCAGGAACAACCCCCCCCCCCCTCACCCCCCCCATCACTGGAGCTGAAACTACACCAGGTCATGAAGATGACACAGAAGGCAGCACAAGGGACACTGGAATCAGCGGGAATCTTCCCCTCAGCACTAATGGCTTTGGGCAAAGCCTCTCTTGGTGCGTAACAGCATGAAGAGAGTAGCTTAATGAAAGAGTAGCTTCCCACATATAGACTGTTAAACAGTCTGACAGGACAAAATATAAAAAAGCAATATCAAAACTTAATTTGTTCAGAGTGGAAATTACCCTAGAGACATCAAGTCCAGTAACACATAAAACTTCGATTAAAGAAAAACAAACAAACAAACAAAAATACCCCAAACCCACAGTGTAGTAAGACCAGCATTCTCCAAGGGCAAAATATCCCCCAAACCTAGCACAGGAGGAATAAACTTATGAAAAGAAACAGAGGAAGGAGTTGTTAAATGAAGCAAACAAAAAACAGGCTGTGAAAAAAGAAATTTAAAATGAAACGTTATTTTAAAATGAAGTATGTGTTGTAAACTGAAGATCTAGCTCAAACTGCAGACTAGAGAGTAAGCTAGCAGATTACACGATGGGAGAAATTAAGAGAACTAAGAACGGAAGAAGAATCAATAATATACTAGAGGTCCCTTTGAGTTATTAAAAAGCTGACTAGCTTGTAGCCTGTGAGAATCTATAAAAGCACTGAATGAAGAAAAAAAAAAAAAGAAAAAGTGGTTTACGTTAACATGCTATTGGCATCCACATCGGCTGAGAGGAGTATAAACCACCTGTGACATGCAGGAGGTTCAATTAAGCAGTCTAATGGCTCCTTCTGAATATACACTGTATAAGTCTGAAATTAAGCAAGACAGAAATGCAAAGAAGCAGAGCATCTTCCTTTCCCACCTTGGCTGGAAAGACAGTTAATGCAGCCTTACCTCTTTCAAACAACAAGAATGCTACACATACAAACGCAGAAGTACTTAGACAATAAATTAGAGACTGGGATTTGGTATATTTAGCCATGAGTTCTCAAGGACATTGAACAAAAATTGAACTTCTAGCCACACACAGAATTTGTATCAACATCACTTGCTACATCAGATAGCTGAAGGGGAGTAAATGCCAACTTTTCTCTTCCATAAAGATCTAGAGTTGATTCCAAGATTTGCAGTTGAGTGATTTACTGTACTATGAAGTAAACATCATAAATAAAACTGGAAAATGGTCCCTCTCTCCAGACAGAGAAGATGAGACGCAACCAATATTCCCCACCACTTGTGGAGAAGTGCATTTTCCTCCCATAAGCTATTAGAGGATTTTGACCAGAGACCAACACAACGTATAACACAAGGAGCCCCAAGGGCTTATAAAGACATTGGAAAAGCCTCTGCCGCCTTCTCAGGGCAGAAGGGAAAGGCGAGAAAGCCCCTTCCGTCCCTCCATAACTGACACATTTCTGTAACTCATCCATTTCCCGCGAGCAGCCAGCACAGCCATTGCCCTGGCTGCCAGCCACTACGTCCGCCGGGCTGCCCGTCTGGCCCGCTTTGCTGTCACTTGGGCTCAACCTCCACACAAACCCGCCCTTATTTCCAGCTTTTCTTCTTGGTGGGTATTGTCTCCAATGCACAGGACACCAACGTTCGCTCCGCTCCTGTGTTGTGCAGATCGGGTGTTATCAAAGCCGTAGGACATGCACAGAAGGAATTAAACCTCAAGCATCCTCCCCTCCATCCCACCCTGTACATGCACTAGCGAGCGCTTTCCCCTTCTGCCACAAAGTCACAGGCTGCAGCAAGCCAGAGACAGAAGCACTACCTGGTGAAATGGATGGACCTGTCCACCCCTAGCTTTATGGAAGTAGTTTTACTACAAAAACACTTTGGCACCTAAGTGAGCAAAATAAACATGAACCCTGTCTAACAGAAAATGCACGGCATCCTCACATTGTGCCTTGTGCTCCTCCTACCCCTGTAACTCACCATATGTTTGCATCTTCACTCCTAGTAATTACATTTTAAAATGTACATTACATACAGCAACCTCTTGCTCAGACCAGCTGTTACTATCAGCATGATAGATTACAGAGTTTTCATCCAGGATATTTACTTCATGGATGAGTGCTGCATGCAGGACATTAGCTGCTACATATATAGTCAAACTTAAAACTATAGTCACGATTATGAAAACAAAAAAGTGGGAAATACAAATCTCCAGTAAAATCAGCAGGGCTACAAAGACATCAGAAACCTTGAAGTGAAACAAACTGGGTTTTGGAAGAAAGATATTAAACGTTCTTGCAGGAGCTTCAGTGGTTTATTTCCAGCATAAGGCTTTGTTTGCTAAAAGAAAAAAAAAAGAAAAAAGATACATACCAGTGAAGCACTGAAGTCTTCATTAAGAAGTGCTTCAGATTCCACCTCCTGAAAGACCAAGAGTATTTTCTTTATACATTTTGAAGAGTATATTGTGAAAAACTACATCCCAAGCATGGACACGTATTATGAATTTTTCATCATAATACCCTCATTATTATCCTTTTCTGAAATACTACTTCACCAACATCAATAGCGTGAAGACTGTTGCATAGGCAGCACACAGTTTTAACTTGTACCGAGACACACATGGCAGAAGTGAGACTTCATCCATGTACGGGCAAGGCTTCAGACTCCAGTGCTATTTATGCCACCATCTCCCAATCCTGCTGGGATGCCTGAAAATTAACTGCCCACCTTTGGTAAATCAGAAGGGTTGCTGCATTTCAGAGGGTCCACAACCTGCTACACACTGGTGGGAGGAGGGAGGAAAGACAACAGGAAATGCAAGAAAACCATAGAAGGCAGAAAAAAGTCAGAACAAATCTATCCAGAAAGCTTTGGAAAAAGAAAAAAGGGAAAAGCTTCAGCAACGAAATTGCGCTGACTTTGTCACATTTAAGTTACTTGGCAAGTGGATATCAAAACCGAGAAAAATGCTTTGGGACATACTTTCAACTAATGTAAAAGCAGCAGGAGCCCAAATTCTAGAGTTTCAAGGAGTTGGCTGATCAATAACTCATTAGATATTTTACAGTCTCCACACAAGTTAATTTTTTGGGTTTTTTTGTCCTTCCACATTAATGAATCCTCAGAGAGAAATAAGAGAATGGAAAACATTTGTGGGAGTCGCTTTAAGTTTTGCATTGCCTTGATCGAAAGCTTTCCTCTCTTAGTTTATAAGAAACTCAAATGGTAGTAATCCATTGGAATACATGCAAAATTTACCATGAATTCTTATTTTTACTAACATGCCAATGTCCAGAGAATTTATAGGCATGCCCACTCAGGTGGGTTACATCAAAAGGAACAGACGGGATATGATAACTCTGGTGTTACCTACTTCCATGGATGTCTTGTTTCAATTTTTTTAAATTTAATACTACAAACTGACAGTCATTTTTCATTGTTTTGCATTTTCATTTACATTTCTGCAAAGTGTGTGCTAATAGCAAACAGAGTAAATCAGAGTTCTCCAAGTCACTCACTTTAAATTCATTTTATATGATGTCTCTTGCTCCAGTAGTACAAAGCAGCTGAATATTTGGCATGTTAGAGAAATACACTGATGACACACAATCACCACACCAACTCTTCAGCAACCTCTGTAAGCTTCTTCAGAACCAGGAGTGTAAAAGGACACCTGCTCCTGGAATAACCACTTAGTAACAAGGAGAGTCGAGTATACTTTAAAGCAGCCTTTGGCTCACAGCAGGCAGGAGGATCTCGTAACCCCAAGGAATGTTTCCATGCAGTCAACTCTTCTGCAATGAGTACTCTTTAATCAGAAGTCAGTCCTTACAGTGCTACACCAGAGTCAAAGACAACAGAGAACCTGGCTATGTTTCTGAGCTCAGAACACCCCAGCTTTATTTCTCTCTCTTCATCATAGTGAGTCTTCTTTATCAAGAACTTCATCATATTGCAATTTAATAAGTTCAACACAAAACTTCTCCACTAGCCCATTCTTCAGTTAAGTCCACATTTTATTTATGGTTTGCTGATGGTACTTCAATCAGATTTATATACATAATCTAAAACCTACATCAAAATCATTTTGACTGCTCTGAAGACTGAGAGAAACAACATGATTGAAGTTTTCTTCCATAGCTATATAGCAGTGTCTACATTCCAATAGCAGTTTTTTTGGTTCAAATTGCAGAAGTGTTCAGAAAGCCAATGCTAAACTTCTCACAGATTTGAAATGGCAGGGTTACATAGTTCTCTTTCAGCATTTCAGTCTTACACACAACCAAGGTATCAATTGGTAACATTTCTTTCTAGATGAACAGTCAGGCTCATCAACGGAGTACTGGCTTTTCACACAATGGCAACCCTCCCTTTCCAACCACTCGACATGTCAAAATAGCTAGAAACAGAAATACCTCCCTAAAATTGCTTTATTTGAACAGTATTTAGTTGCAAAAGGATTTTATGCTACTCCAGGTGGGTAAGGAGGTAGCATGAGAGACTGAGTGTTCAGGAAACCATGTGGTGCCACCAGTTGAAAAATTTTGAGTTCCTTCATTTTAATGTAGATAACAGATATATCCTTGGAATCATGTTTCAAATGATTTCAGATATCTTTTCTAATGGGAGACAGATGCTGCCATGTGCCCATCAAAGATTGCCTGACCAAATATTTCTGCACCTGTATTGGCCTGATACAGAAGAAGCTGTCAAGCTGTTAAAGCCACTTAACAGCGTGTGCCTGTAGTGGCTCTGCAATGAATGCCAAGAGGTAGAAAGTATTAATAGAACAAGCTTGTGAAACCTCTCACCCAGCCCACCACCTGTATCATTGCTTCAGAGAATTCAAATTCATAAACTGATCTTAGAGAAGGAAAGTAACAGAAAATGCCTTACTTATGTACTACTCAATGGACTTTCTGCAGATGGGATCCCGAGAACTTAATTCTTCAGTGGGAGCCTGTGTTTCAGAAGAGAGTTCACACCAGGAGGGCTCGAACTCCACTGCCACCAGTGGAGCGAGAGCAGGCCGAGTGCAGTCAGCATTTCCAAGTCCCAAGGGATCTGAAGTAGCACGGCCTCTCCTCCTCCTGTGAGACATTTCCATTTCTGCCATTCCACCTGTTCACTTGTCAGGACAGTTGGATAGAATTTGCAAGTATCAAATGAAATTGTGTTTAGAAGTCTTGGTCTTTACGTTTCTAGGCTTTTGAATTTGCTTCCAGGACTTCTAAGGCCTCAAGCACCTATAGGTATTTAAATATAATCAAATACATGAAGAAGTTGTAAATCAGTCTCATTTTCCAAAGCAGAGATTCTGGCTAGATCTAGGTAACATTTCTATTCGCCTGTAGAAACTAACAGTTCAGGATAGAAAACAAAGACAAACCTACAAAAGCTACAAGCTATTTGAATTCACGACTACCATCAGTAGCATGAAAGTATCATATCCCAGGGAAGTTTAAGATTTAAAAGATAACAAATCCCACCTCGTCAACAATGTGGCTGCTGCTACTGCACTGTAAGAGGCTCCATTTTTAAGAGCCAGGTAGCCTGGTAAACATCGTTCTTTTGTAGTAACTACTAGCAATACATCAGATGTGGTAGAAAAGGAGTTTAAAAAAAAGTCATGGCAAGTGAGAGGATTTGATTTTAAGACAATTAATACAAAAATATTAAATAGTATATGATCCTGGCAATCCAGAATGAGAAACTTCGTAAGAAAGAATGATAAGGAGATTTAGAAGTGATGGACAGGAACTGAGCAGCATTTCAATGAAATAAAGCTACAAAAAAGGCCAATACATTAAAAAGCTCCATCCACCGAGGTGTTACAGAAAAGGAACATAACTCCTCTCTTAATGGCTCAGGTGAAACCACACTTGTAAAGCATTCATTCAGTTCTGGTCTTTTTTATAAACAGAAACAGTACATCATGACAAGGAAAATGAAAATGAGGATCAGGGAACTAGCTTATGTGGGAAAAACAAACACTTAAATATTTTGCTCTGGAAAGGACTCAAGGAGACAGAACTATAAATGCATCAGGAAGCTACAAACTCTGCAGCTGACACTGCTTAGGATAATGTAACAGAAGCTACCGGAGAACAGTTGTAAGTTAAGGATAAAAGTTAACATTATTAGACAATAAAATAGTATACTGACAGAGAGAGGAAATCATCTGATTTTCCTCTGGACTGCTTTTCTATGGCTAGATTTTTGGATGAGATTAAGACTTGTTTACTATTCCCCTCCCATCCCCATTTCATTATTCAAGGTCAGCTCAGCATTAAAAACCAGAGGGCATTTGCACATTATTTTGACCATTGAAGAATGACACTATTATTTTATAATTGTGCTAATGTAATTAAGGCTATGCTTCATTTTTCTAAGCAAAGAATTAGCCTACAGATCAAACTGTTACAAAAAAAGTGGCTTTATGGAATTCTAATGCTTAAAAAAAAATACAAGTTGGGTATTTAAAATCTGATGAAAAGTTAGCCCTTATTCAGGAGAGTGTTTTTCTCTCTCAGAAACTGGTACTCCTGTGCTTGTTTTAATTACTTGCAAGTAACTGTAAACAAAGCAAATGAATTAGCCTTCTTTTGTCCCACCCTGTGATTTATGTGGGCTGATCCACACAACACATCAACACAACCATGCTGTGACATTAATAGGACCCACACAAATCCCATTAATGTCCATGGATCCAATGGCAATCAAAGCCTTCACTGTCAAATCAGATCACAGGATCAGGATCTCTGACAGATTCCAGCACCTAGAAGTTCGCACTTGTGCGAGCAGCCTACTATAATAGTCATCTATAATAGATTCTACAGGGCCAGAACTGAACAGCTTCTCTTGTAAAAACAAACAGAAAAATCCAACCAAACAACCAGAAAAGCTATCTGACATTTTGAAGTGGTTAGTTGAAGGGAAATTTTCATATCTTAGAAATAAAAGTACATTTATAGTATGAACCTTAAGAAGTTACATAGCGTAAAAAGTGACAGTGCTCAGACTGCATTAAAGCCCTTCTAGTACAGTAGAGCGTGCTCACCTGTAACAAAGGGAGAGCCTCAGTATAAACTAACCTATGAGCACGGCAATCCCCGAAGACCAGTACAAGACAGGCGTAATAAACACCCTCGGACAGTACCAAGGGCAAGCACAGGGTGTTGCTTGGGCTGCTGCTGCATAGTGCCCTATGACTCCAGCTGCAAATCAGAAGGAAAACACAGAGCTTTAACAAGCTCTATTTGCTGCTGTCTTCCCCATGAGATTACTTGTGAGAGGAACAGAAATCATACAGAAGGACACAGCTAGATTTCCTTCCGCCCATTTTCTTTCAGTTTATCATAGTACCTTTGCACAGCATGCAGCATCTACAAGATGTTTGCTACTCTTCCCCCAGAAAGACTCTTTTGTCTTGCTCTAGGTAGAAGGCTTTAGGTTTAGACTTTATTTCCAAGACCTCATGGCTGTGGGAAAAAGGATAGCATGAACATGGAGAGCACAGGAGATGAAATGGGAAACACAAACCACTGTTGTCCTGATTCAAGGCATTACACTGTCCTGGAGCAGGGCCACAGATGACAGGGAACTCCCATACCTAAGAAACGGGAAGTCGAAAACAGTGGCTCACCCTACCCAAAATTAAGGTATGGGTCTTTCACCAGAGGAGTGAATTTACCTTCAACGTGAACTTGCAAGTGCAGGCTAACAAGATTTAACTAAAATACTTAAAACGCTTAACTCTTTACTCTGCAAATTTCCTAACATGACACTTCTCACTTTAATTTATATATTTAGTCTTTAAATCTGTTTTTTCCCCCCCATAAGTTACTACCAGCGCTGAAAGCTTCACTCCAACGCTTATACCTGAAATATATGCTAAAAACAAACAAACAAACAAACAAACAAAAAAACCCCACCACTGAGCCATTTTGCCTCAACATAGTTATCAGCATTTCTGGGAAGACTCAAGAAGTAGACAAAATTTATTGAAGCCAAAAAATGAAGTTAATTGCTACAGCAGCCAATTTTTGCCGATTCAACTTTGGCAGAATAGCTAATCTCGTTCTTTACTGGAATTTAAGAAATTTTATATAAAAGTTTTTGAACAGTAAGTGCTTTCCCATGGTTTATATGCTGAAACACACAAGCTAGGCACAATGAAGTGGCTGAGAAGGCATAACAGTAATTACCTTAACATAATTTTCTCGTGCTGTCTTAAAGTAAAGTTTCACTCTGAAAATTAGTATGAAACGGCATTGTGGGTTTTCATTTCTTTCTGGCTCAATTTCAGCAAGATACACTAGTTTAAAAAAAAAAAAAGTCTTAAGTTTTCAGGGCTGGCAGTTAGTAGGGAAAATACTCTGAAAATTTCCAAGTCAAGCAGAGTTCTTCTCTCCTTGTGCATTGCCACAAAAACATATTCTGCATGTCAAGTAAGATGTCGCTGAATGCCCTGCTATCCCATTTTTGTCAATGGGATAACACAGGTGTAGCTGACCAGCTGTGACTGAAAATAAGTACACCTACGGATGCACAACTAGTAACAGAATTCCTTTCATACACAGCTGTACTCATTTTGCAACACTAAAAGAAGCGAGTGTTAAAAAAAATTTTTCTAGTTGCTAAAGAACAACAATTCAAATGTACAGAGGGCGAAATTCAGTTTAGTAAGGTTATAGATTTTCCCCCACACCACACAATAACCACCACGTATCATCACCTATGAATGTTGTTTCTATGCGTTCGATTTACATTGTCAAGAACATGAGAAATTGCTTTATTATTTACTGGCTCATTTTATGGAAGACCAAACATCCCCTAATAACTGTTCTGAACAGAAAACAGGACTGAAATTAGTAATGGGGGGGATTAAATCTTTAGGCACTTTAAGGACTATTTTAAAGTGTGCCATCAACAATGAGGTACTGTGTATCGCCTGAAAATGACCACTGCCATAATGCTGCGACAGTAACACACACATGGAACTTTTTGCTTGCACAGTATTTGTTAAATACAATTTAAAATTGTTTGGCCCAGAGTGAAGAACACATTGCACCTTTTACTGTAGCTATCTCTTGAAAAGCAGCAGCTGCAACAAACAACATAGGCTATCCTTCTTCAAAGTCACAAAGGGGCACAATACTCAATTTGCCACCTGAAAAGTAATTGCCACTGCAGTCGCTCTCAATTCAGGGGCAGGGAAAAGAGTCACAGCCTTAAAATGTCACAGATTTTACATGTCTCTACAATCATTGCACTATTAAAAGCAAACACATTTGGCAAGGCTGAACTAGCACATTATATATTCTACCTATGTAGTAAAAAATACATAATAATCACCTCTGAGATAGCTTGTTTAACAATTACTGGTCCAAATAAATAGGAACTTGAATACTCAGGCTACTATTTTTGAGTTAAAACTTCCAACAAGCATCCCCAAAAATAAATGGGAAAACTTTACCCAAATTTAGTAAGTCCAGGTAAAACGGTATTACTAAAAAACTATGAAAAGATCTGAATTAACTTGAGCACTAGAGAAAACATGGAAGCATAAAAGTGATCATTGCTACACAGCATATTCAAAAATCTTTTCTCTGTCCTTTCCTTATTACACTAAATGCATAAGAATGCATTTGCAATTCAATTTTCCTTTGTTCATCTCAAAACTACAGAACTTTAATTTGATAAGCAGCTTTGTTTCTATCAACTCATTTGTAAAAAACACCATCAAGCTTGTGCTCATTAAATATATATATGTATATATAAAAACATACAAAAAGTACAAGATAAATCACATTAAGAAACTTTTACAGTGTAATTCTCCTGATTATTTTATTCTTAAGGGCCAAATTTTTTGCGCACAGAATCTCAATGTGACTGATGTTCCAGAATTCAGCATAGTGCCACTGCACAGAATTCACCTTTCTGTGCAGTCCATTAAAAAACAAACAAAAAAAAAAAAAAACCCAAAACACCACACACCACAGGACAAAACATTCTTCTTAAATCAAATTCTATTTGTGAAATCAGCAAAATAATTTCTATAAAATAAAACAGCAAAATATTTAAATAGTATAGGGTGGGCTGTATCTGTTTTGCAGGGGTATTTGGTTTTTAGACAGGTTCCAAAAAAATTACACACATTCAAGTTACCAATTCTCATTTAAACACAGTATTTACTGATGCGTTTCTTGAAGTCTTTAAACAAATGTTTATTCTGGAATAGAGATACCTCAGAATTGTATTTGACTAACCAGTAGTTTCTTTTATAATTAAACCCTGCTCCTAATGTTAAGATTTCCTGTATAATGGATAAAGAGCTAAGACAATTCTTGCTTTCAAGTAGAACTGTGAATGAGCAGAAAACCAGCAAGTTAACTTGGTGCAGTGGCACTCACAAGTACTGTGTAATTTTGTTGACTTCCTCTTCACTGGGATGCAGTAGAAGGAAAGTGTTAGAAGTTTATCTAATAAGCTCTACCAAAGAAACAAAACAAGCACACCAAATACAGTCTATTATGCTCCAGGCATCCTGGCATAGCAAATTTTTGCATATTTGTTTTAAATCTTTTAAATTCCTATTTCTGAAAACTAAGTGTTCTTTATCCCACCCAGAGACAGAACTGTCAAACATCAGATGTGAGGAACATATGTGAAACTGAAAACCACTTGTTTGTCACATTTTCCCTCCCCATTTTATAGTCTAGGTGTAAGAAGAAAAAGTTCTGAGCAATACAGTTGTCACATTGGGACAACTGCTGTCACGTTCCCCCCCACCCCCATTGGCTACACTAACTTGGTGTGAAGCCATGCTAAATGTTACAGCATAACTATAGCTTCAAAGTGATTAACCTAATACCAGAATGAAAAAGGCAATGAAAAAAGATCTAGAAACAATGTTACATCACCAATTTTCCACATCAACCAAATAATTAAAAGGTTACCAGCCATTACGTTGCTCATAGTAAAATCGACTCCAGTGGCAAAGAATTAACGTGAAACTATTTTTGTGGTTGACATGGATAGGCTTTTTCGTAAAGGAGTTGATCCAACTGCCATGAGGCAGGCAACACTGGTTGCAGAGCGCAGCAGATATATCAAGAAATTATTTTTTGTTTTTGTAGATCTGTGAGTCTCATCAAGACAAAAAAAAGTTTCTTGCTTAAGAATTAACAGTCAAACATTAATATACTATATACACCTTTGCCATTTACACATTAGCATCAGGCCATTTATTACAAAACACTATACACTTTCCACTGCAGGCGGGTTATATATTGACAGCAATTTTCTGCAGATAAGACAGTGAATAGACTCTCCACTCCATGTTGATTAGGAATAGTTTTTCTAGTTTTAAATACTAGCCAGACACAGAGAAAGGTTGGACTGTAAGGCCTGGGTGCACAGTCTTGATGGAGCAAGTTAACTGATTATGTGCATTTCACTAATCTTTTGTTTGAGGCGGGGAAACTTCTTCACTGCCTTCATAGTTTTCTTGTGCTCGCTGGCCAGTTCGCTGAGGGTTGTTCATATGATGTGCTGCCGGGCCTGTATATGGCTGTCCATGCACGTGGTTATTCTGTAATAAAGCATAAACATTTTGAAGGAACATCAAACTTGTGGACTGCTTCTGAACAAGTTGATGTGGCCCTCTGCATTCAAGCTTTTGAAAATATCCCTAAAGCACACTGAATCTTGTGCAGTAATAACTGCATGAACATACATCACAGTTTCTTCATTCCTGTGAATTATATCCTTCACTTACCTTTTTAATTTCACAAAACTAAACAAACTTTGAACTTGTAAAGATAAAAGGATTAGCTAAATAGTAATTCCACTTTTTGAATAACAAACATTTACATGCAAAGCAAAAGCAGCAAGAAAGAAAAAAGGGAGATGAAAAGAGAGGCTGCCTATGTGCTGCAAACATTAAATTGTGCACATAATTTAAACAACAGATTCATCTAGTTGATTTTTTTTCCCTTAAACATTTGAAAAGCATTAGAGAAAACATACCTGCATTTATGTAGCATATTTTAATTTTTAAGAGGGCAAACTTCAAAGTTACAGAACTGAATAAAATCTAGACCAGTTCTTTTCTCCAGATGCTCTGCCTCAAAACAGTACAATTCAAAAATAATCATACACACATCTAGCAAATGACATCATCTTATCTATGTTGTTGTTCTGCAGAGTTTGACCAACTGTGGAGAAACCAGGAACATGAGGACCATGTGTGTTAGTGAGAAAGGCCACCTATTGCAAGAAAGTGAACATATCACATAGGTAACGGTGAGGTTATGGTATGTGTCTGAATTCCAAAGGAGTGGGAAGATCTGCATGACTTACCAACTGCTCTGCTGAGAACATCAAGTAAGGAAAGCAAGATGAAGGGGAAATGGGTTTGGGCAGGAAAGGAAATTAAATTAGCAGATTCAGAATATATAAAATGAATTTGACAAAAAAAAAAAAAAGAAAAGAAAAATGGCAACTGAATACGCAATTTATAAATTTAGTCAATTCACTCAAAAAAAGGTTCTGGTATGATTGCTTTCAGATCTGGCTTTCCACTAAAAGATGTTAACAAAGCAGCCATGTAACCCAAAATAGATTTAAATTTTGTATGTATTTATGATTTGAAGATCAGTGTTCAAAGGACAAGTTTTATATAAAACAAACACATCCATATTTTTATGAAGGTCTTCTGAACACTCGAAACGAAAATCAGGCCTTGAGGTCTTATTCTGTCATTAAAAAGCAAGAAAGCAACTCACAAAACAAAGCGTTTTTCAAAGTAAAAAAAAAATATGACTGAATCAAATTCAACGTGTACTAGCCTGGGACAACATCTGCTCTCCCCTACCTCCATGGATGGTTAATCCCTGACCTGGTAACACTAAAATTCTCACATTAAAATTCTCATGGTCAAACTGTTCCTGGCAAAGTGGAGCTGAATCTTTATCCCCATACCTTTAAGTGTGGTACTTCATAACAACATGCTTCTGGCTAAATGTTTAGAATTCAAGTTAGCCTGAATGCTTAAAAAACAAGCAAACAAAGAAACCCCCCCAGCAAACTTGGACTAAGCATAAATGGTCAAACTCCGAGCTCTTTACCTGTTGATACTGGGAACCAGGTGAATGGGGATAGAGTGGGGCGTCTTCAGGTGGAGAAGACTCATGTTCATCTGGGGCATCAGGATCATCTGGTTCCTGAAGTTGGAAAAAAAATACGCAATTTGCTTAGGTAAGATGTGCGCTGATTATTCTACCCAGAACCAATTCTATCTGTAAATGATATTTTCAAGCATACTCAGACAAAAATTATTTCCCCTATATCATCATAAAAGAACCGTAATAACCTGCAGCTTGTATTGGGCTACATAAGAATTTTCTTACTATTGACATATAATTGAAAAAAGAAAAACAGACCTTTTGTCCATTCATAGTCTACTGTAACTGGTCAGTTTCAATTCTATACTGATAATTCTGTAAGGGACAGATGTCCACACAAACAGTAATAAAAGTGGGAAAAAAAGGGAGTACACAATTGAGGTCAATGAAAGCACTCTTACATAAATCCATATTTATAAAATACTTATAAAATTGCTACCTCTGTAATGAATGGAGACTGTTACTAAGATTAGCTTTTTATAGTTTTTTTTTTTTTTTTTTTTTTTTTTTAAACAGGTGTCAAATTAATTCTTTACCTCCTCTGGGCAGAGTTCACAAGCTTTTGCAAGAGTCATTCTAGCACTGTGTGATCTCTCTAGGAAGTAGCCATTTGATGTTTCATTGCTTTGTACTGGTGGAGACCAATTATTATAGGTGTATTGGGGATTGCCAGTGTACGGTCTACGCTCAAGCTCGTCTCCAAGCCATTCTACTGCCCAGGTCCATTTTCTCTTCAAATCTCCATTGCTCTGCAGAAGGAAAATTAACATGCCATAATTATATTTTCTTTATTCTTAAAAACACAAGTATTTTCTTCTTCCTATACATCAGCTCTCACTGAACACACCACCAAGTGTATATGCTGCTGTTTAAGGCTGCTGTTTAAAGCACTCTCTTATTTTTCCTCAAATATCCTTTTTACTCAAGGAAAACTGGAAATCCGAAAGGAAGTCTGTGTGGATTTCCAGTAACAGCAGTTTGCAGTTACATCACACAATCACAAATGCTCTCAATGCCACATATTGACCTTCTGGTATAGGAATGTCCAAATGAGTTTCACGTGGAAGTGGTAATTCATGAAGTCAGTGAAAACTGAGTAATGTTTTCTACACGAAACTGGAAAAAAAGCAGGAAGAGCCAGAGTGAAAGGTATCACCTGAAGGATCTGGTAGGCTACAGGACAGTTGCTGAAGAGAGCTACCATGCACTTTATACACTGGTAAGCTCTTTTCTGATAATGGTTCTTAGAGCGTTGAATAGTATCAAATAGTCCATCCCTGTCATCCGGGATTCCCTTAAGTGCATTGTGAATCCTGCAAACAAGAATTTAAAGAGTTAGAATTTCAGTCTTTAAATTAAGGCTTCAGTTACAGTGTAATTAGAAACTTCTATAGTGAATATTCTGATTTTGATAACAGATACTTTTATCAGAAAAAAACCTAATTTGACAGAATGCAGGCATAATTTATAATTTTAGCATAACATTTGGTAATGTTTAAGCAAGTCAGTTTTTTAAACCTCCTGAATGAGGTAAGCTTGATTTCTGTGACTAGGATTAATCATAACTGGTGAATTTTTCATTTCTGACCAACTGCATTTACAGAATTGACTTTTTAACACAATAGGTTCCTATAGAGTTGGACTAGTTCAATCTTCAATAGAATGGTTACCTACCTCATAGCTATGGTTCCCCAAGATACAGTTTTTAAATGCAGTTCCTCTGAAGATATACATATATATGCATGGGGATAAGGGACTTGGGCATTCATTGGAACTAAACACACTTTCTGTGCCTTTTGCTCTTGAATGAGGAGTAGAGGAATGGATTACCATCCTGAAGTTCTTGCATGATTTCAGAAACTCACGTGCTTTTGGCTTTGAAAAAAATCAGAGAGGGTGCCAAGGAATCTACACTGATAGCATCTCAGAGAATTACATTTGTTGTAGGAAAAGTAAATACCCTCCTTTTCCTTAAGTCTCTGGCAACAATCAACAAACAGTCTCCAGGTAGCTGACAACCTAGGCTCCATCTGGAAGTGATGAGATGAGCTCTGCTTCAATGGATTTAACCTAATGGTACTTGTAAAACTATTATCCCCCAAACTTGTACTCACACTAGTCAGATCAAGAAAAAAACTGACAAGAGAGGGCCTGATGCCAAAGAACAGCCATAGTTATTAGTAAGAGAATAAAAGGAACACTGAAAGATGCACATTGTTTAAGACCACACAATTCTAATTTTCTGCAAGACAATGCAGTTGGAAGGGATTACTATTTACTACAGATAGTTAATACCTGTTTTCTGAAAGAGTAGAAAAAGATCACTAGAACTCACATAATAGCAAAACTAAAAACAGAGCAGAAACCACTGCTCCAAGCTACTGCCAAAAGTGGCAGCAAGAAATCAGAGGACAATAGCAGTTGACTCCTTTATATCCCTCTGCTGAGGGCAACACAGATCCAATGAAAAAGCCATTCCAAAATGCTCAGCTCCCCCCACCCCCACCCCTTTTTCTTCCCCCAGACATAGGAAATGCAGTGTTTAATTTCTTACTGTTTGAAAAGCACTATCCTAAACACTTCTATGACCTCTAACCTGCATTTCCAATACAAAATAATACTTTGTTTTGCTTCACGTCTCTACAATTATGTGCATCCTCCACTGTTCTGTGGACCTCAGATACCTTATGAAAGCATTTGTGTAGCAGGAAGAAAATATATACAAACCACATTACATATGAAAATGCTACCAAAACTGAAAAGCCTACAGAGAGTATTCTCTTCCCTTACGTAAGCTATAATTCCTACAAAGAAAACAAAGAAGTCCCTTGAATTCAGTCCTCAGGTTTTGGAAATGGGATAACCACCTTCTTTAAGAGTTTCTTCTGAAGTCTAGGCAACTGATGAAATTTTAAGAGTCCAGTCTACTTCTACAGGGAACATTTATGATTTCCCTCCTTACTGCTGCAGTCAGTTTTCACTAAGCAAGAGTGCTCTTACCTGAAGTATTTTAAATGTCATATGATCTGGTAAATTGCCTATAGTCACAAATTAAGAAACACAGGTATTTGAAATATTGCCAAGTAGCATGTACACATTTATTTTGTGATACCTCATCTACTTCTATATAAAACTTCTGAGGAACTGACTGTAAGCGCTCTCTCAAAATAGTCAATATCTACAACAATTGCTTTTTTTTTTTAAAAAAAAAATCTCAACTTTCAAAACTGTCTAGACATTGAAAATTAAGTTTGAAACTTCAGGATTATTTTAAAGGTAAAAACTATATAGAAGTTCTCTACATACAGAATATTTATTTCCATGAAACATGCAATGCTATGCTCCCAACTTCAAAATACATCTGTATCTTGGTATCACTCTTATGACTGTTCCTGCTAGTAAAACCAAGCTACCACTGGACCTTCTTTAACGAGATGTTTACAAGATTCAATCTGAGCAGCTAACAGTAAATATCAATGAATTTAGCTTAACTGGCACATTTGTGAAAATTTCTCCTGTATGTAAAAAAAATCTTGAGTTTACAGGACTGAGTGGCAATTTCTCAATAGTAAGGAAGGCAGAGGTATGAAACTGTAGATCTAAACTGTCTCAAAAACTGAGATTAAAAAGCGGAAAAAAGATTTACCTCTGTATTTTGACTAAAAATAAGATTTTAAACAACCCTCTTGGAAAGTATTCGCAACAGAATCGTTGGGAAAACCAACTGTACAGACACAGTAATCTTGAATTATAAAAAGACGGGTAAGTACCAACCTGTGAGTTTGCCAAGAGTCCTCAATTAGTAAGATTTGCAGAAGCAGATCCAAATAAGGTCGAAGCTCATATGTATATGAATATGCAACCTTAAAAAGCAAAAATGCAGAAAATGCAAGAAAGTATTTCTTTAAGGCATACAGATTACATGATGCAATGCAAAAATACAGTTGCTTGAAGTGAAGTTTGCTGTTTCAGCACAGGGAATTTAAGGGAAACTTCGAGATACCACAAACTTTTGTTATATTAAAAACAACAAGAACAAAACCCACAACCCTGACACTAGCAACATTTTTTTAAACCAGGCTTTGTAACAGACAAAATATTTCCTCAGGAGTTTTTAGCAGAATTGGTCTGAAACCCTCTACATGAGGTACTAGAGAAGCAACCTTGAAAAATACCTTTAGAAAAGCAAAATTATGAAATAGCATTTTCCACTGATATTGCTACTCCTAGACAATAAGTCCAAAGGTTATCCTAGAATGCAAAATAAATGGCTAAGTGAACTAACAGTAAAGCAATTTTTATTATGATTCTTTCAAATGCTACCAAAAAAACAAAAAACCCAACACCACAAAAATGTGATGTTTACATTGGGGAGGGACCCCAAACCCACAACAGACTAATTTATAATGAGCCATTCAGAGTTGAAAACCCTTTTATTTGAAGTGGCAAAGTGTGGCTAACCTTACACAGAGTACCAAGGAAAAACAAGACAGTACAAAACAAGATTCCTTGTTGAACCTGAAGCCAAGTACGTTGTGTAGACTTGTAAAAGAGGACCTTATAAACATATTCAAAACAAATGCAAGGGAGATCTTAAGAAATGATTCTAACTTTCTGTGTAATGAAAGGAGCTCTTTTATGGACAATGACAGAAATGCTGAAGGTAATGACCTTGCAACACATAATGGCAGTCTGGTCTGCTATGTTCCATCCTTAACATTGCCTTCCTAACTCATAAAAGCTTAACTGCTTTCCTAAACTCATAAAAGGACTTCTCATAATAGTCCAGTATGAAGGTATAGACCCAACAGTGAAAAGCCTAACAGATGATGACACCTTCAGGAAAGTTTATTTATCAAATACCTGCTCATCATTTCATATGACAACATTTCTATACATAAATATAGAATCTTGCATCATACACATTTCAATCCCCATCTTCCTCCTAGCTTTTTATTTTTACCTGCCAGAGAAGTTCACTGAGGACAGTGGAAGAGAACTGAGGATTCTCCCAACAGCAGAAACGAAGCAGTTTGATAGTTTCTTCTGAATTGCTACAATCTTCAATTATTTTCTTCACATAACTAGTTCGCACAAACAAGATATCTGCTACGTTCTGCTGAAGTGCCATTATAGGTTGAGATAAATTAGGATCACCGTAGGGGTTGGCAAGTGGGGGATTACCTAGAACAAGCAATTATTACTGATGAAAAGGTGCTTTCGGTGTAGAGACAACAAAATGTAAGCCGCTGTAACTCATCAATAAAAAACAGACAGAAGAAAACTTGCAACAGTCACTTTGCTTTGAAAAATATTATGCTATGCAATAATTGAATCTTCTGATTGCAAAGCTTGATACTTGCCACCTGAGTGAGCTACTTCTCAGTTAAGCAAGGGAGCACAGCAACCACCAAAGCAGAACAGCTGTAGGTATGTTCATATGCAACAGGAGTTACCAAGAGTTTCCTCAGTGAAATCCTATCTCCAAAATTTATGTGCTTCCCGGCTTGTGTAATACAGGCCAAATCTATCAAATTTCAGGACATGAAGTCTATTTAACTTTGCTAGGCAATGGGAAAGGATTCAGAGGAATATCTATGGTAGAACAGTCCAGTCTGAATCTCTGGAGTGTAGATAAAAAGAGTACACTCTTGAAAGAATCAAGATAGAAAAATCTCATTTTGTAGGCTTCATTTTGTGTAAGAAAAGACTGTTGATTTGCTCCTGATGTTTCTTGATTTAGCAGTATTGCGTTATTGCTCAAAGATGCAGAGAATTTCAAGAGAGAACTTTTTAGGCTAATACGCTGAAGCAAAAATAAATTACTCTGCAAACAGGAATCATGATTAATAGTCATACCAGTGATCATACAATGTAATATTTTCTTATAAAACATTATGAACATAGTGAACATGCAATTAATTTTCATAGGTAGCATATCTTTTCAGTATGAACCCCAAATAGTATGCTGGAAGCAAATCCAAATCAAAACTGCCAAAAGGTTCTGAAGCTTATAATAGCAGCGTAAAATTTGCAGTTCATTAACCTTACTATCATACATTCCAGCCTATTGGCTTTATAGCCTGACACACTAATGAGTTTGCTATTAAATAGCATCTCTACAAATTTATAATTAGTTTTTCTAAAATATGCTTAATGTAGAACAAGTATAGGCTATACTCCATGTAGTGTAATACTGCCAGTGCATCTCAAAAAATAACTGCTTACTCTATTCAATTTATACTGTGGGGACACTGATTTATACTATGGTCTACTAATTTCTTGCTGGTTCTTTTATGCATAGAAGTCCTGGCTTAATGTTGTCCTTTTGACTGCAGCTGAGCACTGAGTGGATGCTTTCAGGAGACATCCACGACAAAGCGAGATCTCCTTACTGATAACTGGTATCAACTACTTCAGAGCTTGTTATAGTTTTTTTTTCCAGATTACTTTATACTGGTAAAATTAACATTGGTAACTTTTATAACTGGAAAATCATGTGTTATTTATTGCCTATTCAGAATTAAGAGATCTCAATGCAACTCTCTACAGTCAGCTTAAACTATTCAAAAATCATCTTAATATTTCATATCCTACTCAATTATTTTCCTACATTATTTAGGAATATGTCAAGGAGCATGAACACCAGAATGGATACCTATCTTCTGTTTTTTAGTATGTCAGTATATCAAATCTGATTTGCCTACAACAATCAAGAAGTGTTTGTCTTTATATTTAAAGAATTTTAAACATAAAAAGGCAAACATTTTTTCTGGTAATGCAATTTATACATAGTAACAAAATAAGCACACAAAACAGTTATTGATACGTTCAACTCATTTAAGGAAAACTTAAAATTCACTATACCATTGATAGAAGACTGCATGCGTGATGACACATTGCAACAACGGATCAGTTGTGACACAACAGTGTATAACTTCCCCAGTTCAGCATACTGGTATTTAATTGGAGGACCTGGACCTTCATCCAAAGCCACAAGCATAAATGTTGCAGGAACATTTAGCTTCAGAAGCTGTGTCTTCTCTGCTACACCTTTACAGAAGAAAGGAAAAAAAACCTGAGGCAAAAAACTTATTTCTAGTAGTGACAACACATTTTTTTTGAACAACAACTACTGTTTACATGATTGATAACTTTGCAATTGCTAGTTTTTATTATAACCATCATTTCGGGTGGGTGGAGGGGAGAAACAGTAAAATGCTCAGGCAAATTGTGTTCAGCTGAAAAAAACACATTCAAGAAGAGTTGTAAGTGACTACAATTTTTAATAGTGCTCATCTGTACTTAAATAACTAGTGTTTGTGTTCATAGCCAAGCCTCAGAGAAGCCTTTTGGACAAAGAATTAATAATTTTTAAGAGATGTTTATTGTGAGGCTCAAGATAGCATGAATACCCTCCACCAGTGAAGAATCTAAGACTTACCCAGCTGTGCCAGATTACTCAATGAATGTACACGTGTGACAAAACCAATCTTCTAAAATAATCCCCCTACCCCCAAAAGCCATTAGTTTCACTGCAAGACTACCCTACACCCACTACACAAATACGTACCAGTAAACCAGATATGTCCCCTTCTGACCTCATATTTTTGCCTCAATTTGGTTAAAAAAATCATGACTTTTCATACACTTGCAAAGTTTTTTCTTATTCTGAAATACAACTGGACCTCACCTACCATCTTTCTTGCAAGAAAAAGGAATCCAGATAGCACCTTATTAGAGCTCTTCTACAGCATATTTTGGTTAAGATGTTAGATTCTTTGTAGTTATATTCTCTGTAGAACTGACCTGGCGCTTGCTTTAACATGAATGTACCATTACTCAATTTCTCAAAGCATGAGGCAATTAAATATTATTCACAGAACTTGGAAGAAGTTGCAGGAAGTATTGTGGCTTTTGCTGAATGAGCAGTCCACGTCCATACAGAAGCCTTCAGTTAACAGCAGTAAGACAAGTGCAATCAGCTGCCTTAAACTGCTATTTCATATTTATCTTGAATAAATCTAAGATAGATTGTGAGATCAGTCTCAGAAGTGAAATTAGGTTATGCAGATATGCTTTCCTGTCTGGATTCTGACCACTATGAAAAATTAGTAAAGAAGGAAAGATAAACTGGAGCGAAAGAATTGCACCTCTTTTCTGTGTAAAAACATTAAGTCCACTCTTGGGGTCATGATGGAACACCGTCTGACAAAGAATGGTTTAATAGAGAAAGCATAAGAAAACACAGTAAAATATAGGTGAAATCAATTTAACGTGATTAGCGAAGTTAACTTTACAGATTGTCTCTAATGATGACAGACCCACTTTTTAGAACAGTCTTTCAGAAATTCTGTAAGAGGACTCCGATTTTCATTGGCATTCGGTGGAATACGCCACTTAAAAAGATAGGCATGTAGTGAGAAAGTAAGATTTTATACCAAATGCATTAATTTTTCCACAGGTATATTGCTACTTGCTGTCCTTTCAGTACAAGTTTGTCCTCCACCTTGTACTGAAGCCAGATAAAACAAAAAGGATGACTTCCTAAAAGTTAACAAAGGAAACATAAACTTTAGTGTATGTACTACTGTATTGTACTATGTACTATTCTTAAAAATCACCTTGTTTTAAAGGAATGACATTAAGAAAATAATTTCTCCAAAGAAATTAAGTACTTGAGTGGTTTTCAACAAAAAGAAGCACTTATCGTTATCACTTATTTATCAAAAATAAGATATGGAGTCAAATTCCTTTAGTGTGCAAAAACAATCTGAAGGGCTGCCAGAACTGTGGGTATCAACCCTATGTGGGAATACTGAAGTAACATCAGTTTGTATTGATACACTTGCTTAACACACACTTAAGCCATAAAGCAATCTAACGGAAACTCACATTTATATCATACCTGTGCAAGGTGACAAGAAGCAGAGGCTGAGCTGCTCAGAAAGAACATATGGGCACTTTGTGAAATCTCCAAGGGAACTGGATCACCTAGTTTCATACTACTTGACACAAAAGAACGAAAGTATCTCTTGAATTAGAATAAAAGGGAGAGTCTACTAGATTACCGCTATGGAAGTGTTCTATCTTGTTCAGAAATTGCTGTACAGAAAGATGCTCAGGCTACAGGTGAGAAAGAGAAATGGGCCACTGACAGAAGACCCTCATAACTGGTAAAGGTAAGAACGCACACCTCTGATAATTCACTAGATCTGAACACCTGTGGCTGCTCTCAGCAATCCGAGGGTGCAAAAGTAATCTTTTATTCATTTAGCTCGCATTTTATTGCTTTTAATTGCTCTTCCTGAGGGCAAGTACATAAAGCAGCAATTTATTTACCCACCTGAGAAATGGTTCATCATCAACTGATTTTTAGTGTGTTGGTAATAAGAGAAAGCATGACAGAGTAGTTCACTTGAATGCAAATAAGACCGATCTCAGTGTAACAGTGAAAACGATCTTTGTTTGGAATAATTCCTGGATATGTTACTGCCAATTCAGACTTTCTATGCAAAGAATCTACACAATCCAGAATTCAATACAATTCAAGCTCGCCTATCCTTTTAAATCTAAATGTATTACTGATTTCATAAGGCTGGCTACACCTAAGACACATACCAAAAATTGGTGATGCTGGAAGGACCACAGCCAATATTTCATCTCATCACTACAAAATTGATAATCACCCCACCTCAGTTATATTACAGCATATATAAAAATAGGCTCCGAATGTAGCACCTGCAAAATCAGGTAGCCCTACTAACCTTGCATTCAAAGATCCTAAGAATAAACTGAAATATTAATGTGCAATCACACTTAATCTCTAATCTAATCTTTCATCAGAAAATTTAGGATCCTAGTCTTTAGGAAAAAATTTGTTGTCTCAAGCCTGGGAGAACCTTGCCTAAGCTTTCCCATATTGCAAAAACACTGGCTTTTCTTGCCTGTGTTTATCTTGGAGGAACTACAATCAGAAAACTCCACTATCAATTTATCAGGAATTCTTGCATTCTTTTACCTCATATGAGGCCTACAACCAAAGCATTCTGGCAAGCAATGTTGTCTAATGACATACACAGATTGAGTTCAGACTTTTAAGTGTCCTATTCCCTCAGCCTCCCAATAAGGCTTTACAGGGAAGACAGAGCCAAGTGTTTTGTGTTCATAGCTGTGAACTGAAGGAACCAATATGGACATGCAACAAACAGACGAAGTGTTGGCCATCTCTGCTGATGCTTCCATGAACATAATATGACATCTTTCTCTTTTTTGAACTATCACCTTCCTCAATCCATTCAGTCTCAGAACAGTTGAGTCCTGAACAAAGCACAGTTGCTCTTGCTGTTTTTTTCACCCCCACACTCCCTCAGAAGGGCAGGGTCCCACTGCTTGAAACTTCTCATGTTAGTCTTCCAAGGACAGCAGGAACACAAAAGGCCAAAACACCAAACTGGAGGAACACAGATTCTCTAGAGAGCATTTATACCATAGTTAATGATAGCAATTTGCCTGAAACTGATAAACTCGATTCTCCTGCTGTTACCCAGGTAACTGAAAAATTAATTGAAAACCCAGTTTATTACAGCAACAGCAGCAAATGCGTACAATTTGCTTACCTAGGTTGGCATACATCACAAACAGATTGAAATACTGCTGCAAGTGACGCCCATGTTCAGATACTTCCCTTCTAAGAAGATTTAGTACCGCTCTCAGTAAGTGATCGCTTAAACTTAGATTATCATATGCCTATAAAAAAAATTTTAATATTAACAGCACATTCTATAAAACATTTATGTAGTTTAGACTTTCTACCATGGCAGAAAACAGAATGGTTAAAAGGTGTGGGCGGCTGTCAGACAGAAGGGACTCATACAGGCCCCCAAATCCTAGCAGATGGTTAGTCTTCTGTATCTCATACAAAACCAAGAAAGTCCTGAGTTAAGCATTAAGTTAATATCCTAGTAAGGGACACACACAGGGGATAAAACTCCCATCACCAAATACTGGGGGGGGGGGAAACAGACCAACAAACGAAAAAACCCCCAGATAATCAGTTCCACTGAACTGCACACACTAAAAGACAACTAAATCATATCTCAAATACCTCACAAAACCAAACACTGTTGAAGCATATGTAGCTTTAACATATTACAAATTTCTTTGCTGGATACAGTAGTTAAAATATGCTGAAGAAATAAATGGAAGCACACAAATGAAAGACGACAAATGCCTCTCTGTAGACATTAAAAACTTTAAAAATATGACTGAGCAAAGGCTCATATAGGTTGACCTTTTAAATTTTAGTACAGCCCAGAAAAAAGCATTATTTTGACAATTACTGTATTAGGAATCTGGGTTTTTTTGCTTTGGCAATTCTAGATCTATAAAATTAGACAGTGCACCTTCTTCTCCTATATGAAGTTATGATTTTTTTTTTTTATGATTTCAGTGTTGAAGGATACACGGGGAAGAACATTTAGGTAACTCATTTGTTTTCTATGTAGAAATTTATTTAAAAAAATGTTTCACTCCCCTACACATCATGTAAACAAGTTATAAGCCACCGCTTTATTTTGCCAGTGTTTCACACTGGCAACCAAACTATACTAAACTCAAAGTTCATATTGCTTATTCTTGACAGAGATTTACCAATGAGGTGAAATAATCACTCTGACAGTATCTTTCACACAAACTGGTAGAACTTGTAAATCTGTAATGCAAAACAGACTGTACAGCTCTCCTGTTAACACTGTGCTGCAAGCTACTCCAGAAATAACTTTATGTTGAACACTTTTGAGCAAGAAATTTCAAAAGTTTTTAGTTAGGAGATTAAATACCTGACTGGAAGGTCCAGGAGAGGCAAAAGGTGAAGGACATGGTCCATCTTGCAATGAAAAATGTGCAATAAATACTATAAGTTTTGCAAATGCACCCCTTACTTCAGCACTAGGGCATTCCAGAAGATACTCAGAGAAGCGGTTTGAAACATTAAAAAGGACGTTGTGTGCAAACCAAAAGCGGACATTCTTGCTGTGACGAAGAAGAATGCATAATGCATCATACCTGAAATAGAAGATGATACAACTAAGAGATTATAGCCACGCAAGCACTACTGTTTGTCTTCTGCAAAATTTGAAGAAAATACATCTTAAAAGGTGATCCACAAACATTTTTGCTTACAAATGCTTACAATCAAATAAACAATAATACCTGTAGTAGTATTCTCTTATACTCAGAATCACTTATTAAAAAAAACTACATCAACTGAAAAACAAATATTTAACTATAGTGTTTTATTTCTATCACCCCTAAGAACTAAGAAAGCATTACATCCCCTAACCTCCAAACTACTACTTGATACAGGTCCTAAATTGGCAGCAGTCGTTACCTCTGTATTGGAACATGGGAAGAGGGTCAGCAGTGGAGAATTGTGTTAAGTAGATTTCACGAGCTGTGCATGACAGGTAACTAAATATGTAACCTATCAGGAATTTATATCTTCATTTACATATCACAAAAAATACTTGAGTAAAATATCTTTTTTTAGAGAGGTCTTGTTTGATTTCTGTCGTTTCTCTAGCAGTACTTGAACTCCCCTAGATCTCTAAAATCATAGGGGTAACTTAGCTGCTCTGAAAGTTGCTATTGAAGAAGAATTTGAGGTACAACGTTTGCCGTGTATTACAGGACTATTCACTAGTTGCTGGTAAAATACCGGCAATATCAGATTCTCTCTCTAATTCTGCCAGCAATAACCCCCATTCCTCTCCCACACACAAAATAACAGCTTAGTTTAAAAAAAGGCTGAAATGCGGTGGTGCTATGAGTACGGTTGTGTAGTTTGTTATACTACACAGACTGGAGTTACAGGCCCCACAGCAATGTATATACGCACTTTGCTAACAGAGTCCAAAGGCTTTTACACATTTCACACAAAGCATACATGTAAAAGCTGCATAATCGGCTTGCAAAAAGATTCTTTTTAACTAACAAAACCATGAACAATCATTCTGAATTAAATTCAGAATACATAAGCTATGAGTTTTGCTCTGTCATTAGGTTCCATTTCTTCACTCTTTTTTAAAGGAAGACAAAAACATAGATTTAAGCTCCTTCTGAAACTGACTTTTGAAGATGTTCAGAACTGAGTATGTTAATACTGGAAGAAACCAAGCTCAGCAGCTCACTTTAATGCTCAGTTTCTTCCAGTATTTTTTGTTCAAGTTTCCTCCCTTTTCCTTGTACATTTTTACCACGTGTGGGGGAGTGGGAACACACCAAAACATCTTTTATTGACATATTTATAGAACTGGAATCTTTAAACAGAAATCAGACTTTTAAAACTGTTGTTAAAAGACAATATACCAATCACTAGCAGGGCCACGGACTATTTTCTTTGTATGAAATCCTGTGGTGAAGAGAAATCTAGCAGCAAGCTGAATACTAATCATAGTTATTTCTTCTGCTTCAGGCAACAGATGATCTTGTCCTAAAGAAAAATCAAAATACTCGAATGTAGACAGAGATAAAGACAATGTAAAAACAACTTAATTTTAATAATTCTACTGATTCCAGATGAGTATTTTTTTGTCTGACAGGTTGTGTTCAAATTTTAATACAAAACTTGGTCAAAGCAGCCTTTAGCTTAACTGATTATTATATCTGATTATAACTGATTATAATATCACTGAAAGTGCAAGCTTTAGGACAGTAACAAGTAACTGATGGTTAATGTATGCCTGATTTTAAGACACCTTTCAACATCTCATCTCTGAAAACTGCCTACAGTAGAAGAGTCCACTACTTAAGTATTTTAACATGATTTTGTATATAAACTGAATAAAAGTTGAAATGATAGTTTATCAAAATATTTTCTGCCAAATATTCTAGCATGTATCATTAATGAACAGCTCAACAACAGATGTCTAACTGCAGAAATCCAGAAAGACAAGAGCATTCAAAGTAGAATGTGCAACATTTTTGCTGGATAGGACAAGTTCTAGACAATACAAGCAAAACCTTTCTTGGAAGAAATTAAACCATGATTACTGCATCCATGTACTAACCTGGAGGAGGATTTAAGTAGACACTATTACAAGTAAGCAACTTCTTTATGAACTGGAAATATTCTAGACTGTACTGCATACGATTATGCATGAATTGCACGTTCTGCTTCCGCACGCTTCGCTCAATGGCTGATGGCATTTTAATCTGATAGGGTTTAGTGGTGATAGCAAGTTCTGAAATATATTTTATTAGTTCATTATCTTTGTCTATTGTGTCCATACGTTCATAAAAAAGAATGTAAGCATTCCACCACCTCTTCTGACGTCTGTAGGACATACGCTTCATCATATGATCAAATACTTCTCCCATGTATTCTCCACCAAAACACTGATTTTTCATTTCTTCATCATCATCCATTTTACACTCTGTTACATCTCCATCATCAAATTTATACCATCGATTTTTCTCACCATCTCCACCATTCCTCTGTATAATATAAGAGTAATAATGTCCACCACTGGCCTGGCCACTATGTACAAGTACACCAACAAGCCTGTATTTTGTGCTCCCACAGTGTTCATTTTCTGACTGTTCATTTTGTATTATCTGGTTTTCAGGATTTACATCATCTCCTTCCAATTTAGCTACACCTGCCACTGTATAAGGCTCCATGTCCAGCTCTCGTGGAAATTCAAAGTAATCATTGAACTTGATTGCACACTCCCTTTCCCAGTCATAGTCAAATCGTTTCAACTGGATTGCAAGAACTGGAGGCAACTTCTTAATCAACAAGCGTTTCACTGTATCAACCTTAAAAGACAAATGAACAAAAAAACCAGTTATCAGCTCTTTAGTTTCCACACACTTACTAAGCACCAAATTCAAGAGTTAAAGGATAACTTTTTCCCTGAACATGGATTAATATTGAACTTATTAGTAGAGCTGTTAACAATACAGTTATATAAAAATTTAATACACAAGGAAGCATTACCTTTTTGTTGCATTTTTCACAATGATATGCATTTGCACCTTCCAACAAATCTCCTTTGACATATTGTTCCAAAGAATCAAGAAGGTTTTGGTGATTTCTTATATCTACGTTCAGAGTTGTGAAGGATTCCTCGCATTCGTACCTACAAATAGCACAGATTTAAGAGAAAGGTAGAAGTGTGTTCAACTTCTGCTTTATGGGTGCTACATAGCACCCTACTGTAAAATTTTTGTCCAGCATTTCATGTCAGCTTCTGGCAAAAGGACGCAAGCAATAAAAAGGAAAGTATTCAATAAAGATGGGTACTTCAATTATTCTTTAGCCTACCTGACCTGATTAAAATGTTGTGTTCCCAAGAAAATGAGCAGGAGACTGCTATCACACCTGCCAGAGATGGAATGTCACCTCAGACTCACCACAGTGCAGCTTGAAAGCGCTGCATTAATAGCAAAAACAAAAAAAAAAAAAACCAAACCCCACAAGGTATTTGTGTAGCAAAGATCATACTTCTTCATCAACCCAGACTTGGAGCTGTTTTTTAAAGCTTCAGCAAAAACTAAATTGCTTGAGTTCTGCAAATATGAAGTGTCGGTATACTTCAGTCTTTCAAATATAAGTTAAAGTATACAATAAGGAAGTTGGCATTAACCGTACAGCTTGCATATCCACTTAGCAATATCCACAAGCTTTGAGAACCAAATACCATTCCACACACAAACAGGTATTTCCTCATACAGCATTAACTTCGTAGCAAATACCAAAATGTAAAGTCAAGGCTTCCAGACGAATAGAAAATACATATGTATATGTCTTTATGAAATCTCCACTAAATGAAGTGATACAGCTTGTAGTGTATACGTTATTCTTCAAGCGCAGAGAAGCTGTTCTTGTACAACTTTTCCATGATTTTGTCAAACAAGGGAACACTGCAGGTCATCCATCCTTAGTTGTTTTCATAAAACAAGCAGAGCTTAAACCAAACTATGCATATCAAAGTAACTTTTTAGACTTAATGAGATAAATTGCATGTAGATTAATCCTAAGTCATGAGAACATTCAGCATGATTCCTACCATGCTCCAGAAGTATGAGTTATGAGAGAATTAAATTATAAATTAGATGCAGCATTCACAATAGCACTTAGAAAATCCAACACCGTGGGCTTTCAGAACAGCTACGTATTTTATTTCCTTTCTGAAGAGCATTATTAAACTATGCTTAAAATCAGCTATTATAGTTCGGTAACAAACTATAACCAAAAATGTCTAAAACAATAAATAGAGCAAGTTGCATAGCTACATTATTCTAAATTGATACGCAGTCAAAAAAAGTTTTCTTATTCCTTAGTTATCTTTCTCAAAGATTGTTCAAACCTTATTCTGGTGTCTGTAATTTTCCTAACTTAGAGACTGTAAACCTAAGATGTGAGTTACGAGGAGAAGCTCTTTTCCAATACATATGCTTTAGACCAGTAGAACCCTGAAGTCTGTAGGGCCTTCTAGTGACTGCGTGTTCTAAAAAACATTTCCTGAACTCT
The DNA here is from genome assembly GCF_036370855.1 of Dromaius novaehollandiae. Classification (NCBI taxonomy): domain Eukaryota; kingdom Metazoa; phylum Chordata; class Aves; order Casuariiformes; family Dromaiidae; genus Dromaius; species Dromaius novaehollandiae. The sequence goes on from NC_088098.1 coordinate 125,159,227, forward strand.
TTTTTTTATTGCAGTCCTCATATGATCACATTACAGTGTCTTTTTCCATCTGCACTAACAGTAGTTATTTTATGAAGATCATAGAAACTACTTACAAGTGTCTTAAGTTCTCTGAAAAGATGGTGGAAGTTCTTCCTGAATCTTTTTGCACATCTTGTTTTAAGCTATCTGAAGTAGCCTGACAGACTCTTAGTGCTCTTAAGCAAGTAAAGAAGCATAGACAGCAAAGTACTGTACTTCTATAATAATCTGATTTTTTCATTGCTGACCTTTACTGCCAGGAATTAGACTGATAAACACAAATATTGTATTACAGCTGAAGACAACAGTTCAGAACAGATTCCAAGCAAACCTTTATATTTTTCTATCTGAAAAACCTAAATAGCTGTTTTTATAAATCACTTTGCATATTTATGACTGGCTTTGACTTTCTGTGTTCCGATACGACCTTCGAACAACAATCCTAGCAATGAACCGCAATACATACAGACAACCAGTTAAGACATCTTGGACACAAACAGATTTTTTTTTTTTTTTTAAGATAAAAAGATGCTATGAATAAATCAGAAAGGTCTATTCCAACATAACCCTATAGGGCCTGTTTCTCTGATATGCAATCAAGCATATGAAGGGTTTTATATAATAGCAAATAAATTAATATTTAGAAGCACTTCCACCAAAACAACAATAATCATTCATGTATTAAACAACTTGCAAATTTATAAAGGCTGTTCATCTGCCATACCCAATAGTTTACTTAGCATCAATTTTCGCCTCCCAAGAATACAATCAGGCTAACAGTTTTATTAAGATGCACTGTTGTGCAAATCTAGTAGAGATACAAAAAGAGAATATTTGAAGACATGTATGTAACATAAGAAACAAACAATAATTCAGCTTACTTTCCATCTTTACCTTCTGTTAATTAGGCATTACAAAAATAAAAAGCCTGATTTTGTTTTACATATCTTACAATATTTCAACTTTTTGTTTCATGAGTTAAAATATATGACAAAGCATAACGTTCCATTTAAAAGTCCTAATTCCTAATTCACACAGAAGCTCAACTGAAGTTGAAAGATTATCACAATAAAATCAGTTCAGATCAGTGTTCATTCCTGTGCTTTAGTTACTAACTGAAAGATAGGAATACATGGTCAATTTTTGACAATTGGTGAAGTCGCAATGGTAATCCCCAGAGATCCATATTGTTTAAGAGTCACAAATTATCTGAAAGATGTAGTGACCAGCTAGAAGGCCAAGTGTTAACAACACTAAATTTAACACAGTAATATAAGAACCAACTGCTAATACTTCCTGATGAATATCATAATAGTAAAGCAGGCAATAAAAATGAGAGGTAAAATTTGATGTCCCTAGTGCAAAGTGACACACAGGGAAAATCACCCCAGTTTCTATATAATAACAGACTCTGAGTTAGCTACTGCTATTCAGGAAAGAAAGCTCAGATTTGATTGTGAGTAATTCCTTGGAAGTATGAATTCAACTGCTATTAAAAGGTAAACAAAACATTAGGATTTATGAAAAGAACGAAAGAAGTCCATCATTAGGCCATCTTAAATCTTTCTTGCAATTCTGATCATCCATCTCAAAAGAGTTACAGAAGAAGTCTAGAGGAGCACAATGCCTACTTCTATCCTTTCCCTAAGCATTAGTTATTAATCGTCGTCATCAAGAAGTTACTGGGCTACAGCTACAGACCCTCATTTCATTTCTTTTTCTTTTTTTTTTTTTTAAACATAACCCATGTGAAGCTCAATTTCCAAAATTCCATATTCAAATTTTAAAATAGCTAAAAATCCAACATAAATCTTAAGAAAAACTAACTATATCATTCTCAACTACAGCTTACAGGAGGAGTATGAATGGTGTTTTACTCAGAAATAAAAACTCATACTTTGTTCAGCTCCATCCTCACACTACAGAAATAAGACAGAAGACAGCAACAGCTGTGAGCCATATCCAAGAGTTTTATACATTACAGTTGGTCCCCAAGATGTTTTCACTTTTAATATGAAAAAAAATATACCTTTTTCTCCCCTCATCAGTACACAGTGCTTCACATTTAGTCTGTTAAGTAGAGGCAATAACAACAACATATTTCAAGGCACTTCAGTATAATATAATGTCTGTAGCAAACAAAAGTAATCAAATCAATTAGCTGAGGAAAAAAAAAACAAACCCACCACCATGCACACGTTCCTGACTCATCAGTCACTTTTATAAGGTTGTGTGCTTTACAGTATCTTCATTAGAGTAATCTTATACAAACACGGATTGATCTGCTGTAAGAAAGGAGAATCTTAAATACTTACCGATGTGGGCATCCTTGACAAATCTTCTGATCAGCAAAGGAGCCTCCTAAAACTTTACTTAACATTGCTGGATGGCCCAAAGCTTTTAAAGCTTCATCTAAACTGTCCACCAAGGAATTAAAAAATTCTAAAGCATCATGTTGTTCACGCAGATTTACAGGCTCACCCCAAAGTCTGAAAAGAAAAACACATTTTTGTCAAGTATTTTTCATTTTGCCCCCCAACAATTTTTTTGAAGAATTATTTAAGTTACTCATCCCTCCTTCTTGCCAGGTAAAACTACTGGTTTGTGATGTAGTGTATCAATTAGCACTCTGTCCTTGACATTTACCAACTAGTAAGTAAAAGTAAGCTTTTGTGTATAACTTTTAATATTTCATTCAAAAAGTTAATATCCAGTTCCAGAACTGCTGGAATTCAAATTTGCCATATTGCTTCAAATTTTGTTCTGCTAACAGACTTCCACAGAATAGTGGAAAGGCAGGACAGCAGATACAAAGCTGCACAAGTTCTGCTAATTTACATTCTCTAACGTTACTATCGTTTCTTCTACTACAATTAATTTTGTTGTATTTCAGTGTTCCAGTGAATGGATATCAATACCAAAAATTAATTTTCTATTTACCTAAATTGCTTCCAAAACCCTCTTGGTACATAGTACTGTAGTCTGGAAGCTGCTAAATGACCAAAAATAACTTGAAGATGCCTCAGAACTCCAATATTGTACTCTTTTCTATCTTCAGTTTTACTCAATGCTGGCTTGTCTTCATACTGATGTGGATAACCAAATACATCATCTCGTGGGTCAACATTGCTCTGAAAATCAGAAAAATGTGTGCAATTAACTTTGTTAGAATAAATCCGAGATACAACTAACTATGAGACAGCTAGATATCAGAAGTGTTCCATACTCCTGTCTGAAAAGTTTTCTGTATGTGTCAACTGAGATACAGCAACAGAAATAGCGTATGGTTCTTTTGAACACAAATCCAAGAGGTGGAATCTGCAAAACCTGCTACTTGGATCTTTTGAACTCCTCTTCTGACAGCAAGCCTATTCAAATAAGAAATATTTCACTGTTGTCTCCACTGCTAGCAGTATAGAAAGTAAAGTGATTAGTAACTTAAATTTATAACCTTTTCATGAAACAGAATTATATTTTAAAGATGATAAACAAATTCTACATAACAAAATTTACCTCATTGTCCTGCTTCTCATCCCCGGACATATCATCATCTACATCACTGCCTGTGCCTTCAATTGCGAGGATCCCATTTCTGATGGCTGGAATCATGTATAGCTGCTGAATGACAGAATTCATGTAACAAGTGGCACCAGCATTTTTTAATCCTACAAATCCCTTTGGTGGTCGAGGCCCAACAGGTGGTAGATATTCCCATTCAGTAAGCGCTTCACAAGCTAAGAGAAAATAGCAGAAGATGATTAGAAAACTACTTTATTATAAACAATTAGAGTATCAGTTTTGTTACTGAAGATGATTCCACAAAATTAAAATCAGTGTTAATCTGTATCATACTGCAGTTTAATAAAACAAATATTCCACCAGAAAACTTAATTGCTAAAATCAACACAATTTTTACCAATGATAATTCTATCTGTAACCTTAACAATACATTACACCATTTTGTTTTATTGCTTAGCTAAAAAGATGGCTAAGCAAAAATTCAGTATAATTATGTACCAAACAGTAGTCTACCCTCTACCTCAGAAGCCTACCTCAACACTAGTAAATCCCGCAGTTGAAGAAATCAAGATCAGTTAGTAGTACAAAGTGAATTTAGAGTATATAACCAATTTACAATCATTTTACCACCTTATAATCTTTTTCACATTACAATATTTCACTTTTGCCTCATTTTTCCTTTCTAGGATGGAAAACAGTTTTAGACAATGCTGTCTATATAACCTATGCTAGATTTTCTTTCCCCGAGTCTCCTCTCTTAGACCTCTCATATCACTTCAAAGTACATTTACAATCATAGGTTTGTCACAATAGCATGTTGTTCTGTGGTTTTTAACACAAAATTCTGATCTGAAAGCAAAGAGTGCATGCGCACAAACATGCATGCTTATAGGATAGCTTTCCTTGGTGCATGAAGCACAGTAAACACAGAAGTTTTGTTTAATACATATGTTCTCTCTCCTGTCTGATATCCTGTGAAGATTTGGCCTTCCAATATGCTTATTAAATATTTTAGTAGAAGGAAATGACAAAAAAACCTTCTAATCATGAGATAATAAATGTACTATTCCCCAATATGAGATGGTGAAGGAAAAAGGATGGAGCAAGGGAAAACTACAGAGCTGTCTTTTTCATTTAAGATGGAAACAAACAGCAAGAGACTGAAAGAACTCACAGATAAGGCACAGAGACTCAAATGACTGAATCATACTACCAACTGGGCAAGTAGCACTAGTATTGTGATAGGCAGTGGGCAATTCTTATTATGAGATACTATTTCTACTCATTAGAATTTTGCTATACTATACAATTTTAGATATTCTGTGAGATCTCCCACATCAATCTATTTTAATATTAATTAATATTATAGCTAAAACTGTGTTACTATCCTATTTATGGCTGGACAAAATACGTTCCCATTAATTCATTTTTAAGTCTTGTGTGCTTTTTACTAGTAACATGGTCTTTATATCAAGTATATGCCTTTTGCCATTCCTGTGAAAATCAGCCCAAATTTCATTTGACCATAAGCTTTTGAAACACTAACTTGTACATACTTTTGTACATACTGCAATTGCTATAATCTTTCTCCAGGGAGAAAGAGAAAGTTCTTTAAGTGGATGGCTGGGCTGAGTCCAAGACTAAAATTGAGAGGAGAGAGAAAGAACTATTACAAGCAGACAAGCAGTACAGAGTTAAAAAGGGAAACAGGACAGTGAACGTGTGCCTGTGTATGGACAATGATGACAAATTTGGTGAGCAACCAAGAGACTGGAACTAGAACTAAGCAGAAGATACCTGATGAGGTGCTGGGTCTGGTTAAGCAGAGCCTGAAACAATGAAACAGAAGCAGAAGATGCAGACAATATGAGATGCCTGCAAGCTGGCAGGGACAAAGAGGAGTAGCCAGAGAACAGGGTAGGAAGAGTCAGACAGTGTAAGTGGCTGAAGATGAAACTTGGAAGCAACCATGTAATGCAAGGTGGCATGTTAACTGCATAAAAAAGGCCAAATAAAGGCTACACTAACAAACATTTCTAACTTTTGATAGCCTGATTTTGCAACCTTAAAAGCAGCTACAGACAAGTTACAAACAAACAAAAATACCAAGGTATCTAGATCAGCTAATAATATAAACAAAACATATATGGCATAGACATTAAATAAATAGAAAAGAGATGGTTAAAAAAAATATTACATACTAGTGATTGCTGTACCTATGTAATACATTTCAGTCAAGGTGTCTACTATCTGTTTGAGATTTCGGATACATCCCACTGCTAGTGCAACCAGTAGCTCAAAGCCAGCATTAATAGTAGCTGGTGAACTACAAACTGGTATGGCCTGCTCAGCAGGCAATTCTCCATTTCTCATGTATTGTAAATAAACATTGGATGCAGGAAAGATGAAATCATCTATCAACTCCTGAAAGAGACAAACGAAAATAAATTACCTGTTACCATAAAAATGTTTGCTATTTTACAACAGACTGGAAATTATTACATGAATAAATGTCTGAAAACTGAAGGAGTTCTTAAAAATACCAAGACTTAGAATTGGGACTGATCTGAGCTTTTAAATTTCAAATACAATAATTCCATGACATCGCCTCCCCCCCACCCCAGAAAAAAAAATTGAGTATAAATCTGTATTATTCTTAATCAGTTAAAAAAAAAAAATCATGCCGAACTGGTATTATCTGTAAATTTGTCAATTAACGCTAAACAAACATTGCTAGATACAAAGGAAAAACTACTGATATTAAAGAGATGCTCAAATATCATGTATTTGTTAAAACATACCATAAGCATTAATAGCACTAAGGAGGACTGCATGTGTGGGTGGGTGGGTGGGGGGAATATGGGATAAGGAAAGAAAGTAGTCCTATACAGGACTATCATGTATTTACCTTGCTATTCTTGTGCGATAGTTGAGTCTTGGTATAACAGTTTACTAGGTCATAGCAAGTCCAAACACAGTGGTTCTGAAGAACCAGAATGCTAAATACTCTCATGAATGATGCTTTCTTTTTCTCTCTCTCTTTTTTTTTTTTAAGAGAACATTTTGTTAAAGAGAACTAGAAGCCCCTGTCAAACAATTAGATTGGTATCTTCTGTGGTTTCAGACCACAAAATATGAAGCTGCCTTTCACTGATTTATAGCAAAGATCAAAAAATATCACAGGTAAGAAAACCTGCACTTACTTTAATGAGATTAGCACCTCCTTTTTCACAACCAATATGGTATTTCTTTTCAGGCGTCTGGAATGCTAACAACTCTTTTGTTACTCCAAGGTGACCCTCTAAGATAGTTTCTTCAACACCTGTTTCCCCTGTTCTTTTTACTTCATCCTGTTATTTAAAAGAAAGTTAGGATACTCTAAATGACATACCTTTAGAAAGCTTAAAACTGTACTTTACAACAATACAGCAAAAATTTTATTATCAGGAATAAACCGATTCTATAACTTACCCTAATCCTTTTAAGCCAATCAATTTCATTATTGAGAAGAACTTCAGCATTGGGTACATTAATATTACTGTTGTAAGCATAGTTAAGAAGATGTCTTAAGAGAGTGAAGTAGTCTCCAGAATGCTTAGCTCTTTCTCTTGCAGTACTCTACGTAAACAAAAAATATAAATAATTTGTAATTCATACATGTTTCTATTTATAGTGCAATACAAATATTTTTCCTAACCTGACAGTAAATATGAAAGGTGTGGCGGGGGGGGGGGGGGTAGCAGCAAGGTTTTTTTTTAGTCTTTTGGAAGTTAAACAACTGTATTTAGCTGTTAGTAAATAACATATATGTTTCTGGACTATTTTTACCAGCGCTTTCTATACCTGAAGTGGGGAAAAAACAGTGAGAAGATCAAATGTTCAAGAACCAGAGGAATGCAGAATTTAACAGCCCTGGCAGGCCTAGTAAAATAAGGCAATAACTGCACTTCTCAAAAGTGTAGGTATCTCCATCTAATCTGCTAATGATATATACATTTTTTTACTTTAAGGTTAGCATTCACCAAAAATCAAATGCATACATTAATGTTTATTCACACTCTTATCAGAACATGCATGAAAGTTCCCCCTCACACTCAAACTGATATTGATCATGCCACCATGATATAGGTCATAAGAAATTCGTATTTTAGTGATTGTTGTTAATAGCTATTTGCCTGTTCTTGTAGATATTGCATCCTACTACTTTTTACAGAACTTCACGCTGCACTGAAAGCCTTTACCTCTAAACACTTACCCCTAGAACAGTAAACAGCAGGGTAATGAAGAAAAGGAGAGGTCTCTGTCCCATACAACACCTGGTAGCCATTAAAAAGAATTGCTCCTGTGCCATCTGACGAACAGTTCTGAAAATCATTTAATAAAAAACATTACATGCAATCGCTCCACCTAAAAGAACACTCAAAAAAACTCAAAAGCAGTGTTTATCTGTTATTATTGTGCAGTTTCAGAAAAATGGCAGTAAACAGTATATAAGAAATGGAGATAGTTATATTCTTCACTGCTTATCGTTTGTTTCTCTTCATACAACCACTTGCATGGAAGTTTTAGAAATGTGAATTATTATTACATAACCTGTTTTACAAACAGGAACTTATTAGCAACTAGCCACAAACCTGCACAACTGCCAGTCAATATTTCATAGCTCAACATGCAATTGGAAACCCTAAATAAATTTTTATGTTTTTTTTTTCTAATCGCTTATCACTTGTGCCTGAAAGACAAAATAAAACAATCCCAATAAAAATACTTTTCCATATCACTAAAGCAGTTTGCTGAGTATCTCTAAAGTAATTCAAATTTATCATTAGGAAGAAATGAGAAAAGAGGAGCCCCCTGAATATTCAAGTGGCTGGAATTAAAGTTAAGAGAAATTTTCCATTCAAGAATTTAATCTGTCCAGTTATCTTGCACTGGGAATGGAAATCTTAAGGGAAAAAGATATAAGGCAAAACCTGTTCTTTAAAGTCATATCTTAATTATCTTAATATTGTATTTTTTGAGAACTGCTTGAAATGATTCTGCTCAGGAGGAGGAAAAAATTAACGTCTCAACATACAAGAAACTAAATTTTACAGAGTCTTTTCGGTGTGGCTGTCACTCTATTCTGCCCATGAGGTCATTGTGGAAGGCACACAAGAATCTCATTTCCTCAAGAGTACCTTCAAGTATGGCTAATTGTGCTTCAAAGTCAGATAAGAATGTCCTCATTGTGTAAGAGCAAAGATTCACCTAGCCTAGTATCTTGTCTCTGGTATACATCTAGGAAAGAGCACAAGAAGAGGGAAGCATGTAGCCATTCTCCCAAACATTTTCTCAGCTTCTAGCAATTTGTGTTTCAACAAGACTACCAAAAGCCACATTTAATAGCCCTCACTAGACAAATTCATAAAAGAATTCCCCAAACTATTTCCAAACTGAAGGTTTACATTGCTTAAATATTATGCTCAATAAGTTCTTCAACTATGAAAGGGAGTGAAAAAACTGTTCTCTATTTATTCTCCCTTTGCTACTTCTGATTTTAAAGGTCTCTGTGGTATTCTCCTCCTACCATTTATCTCTTTTCCAATACAAAGTGCCCCAAGCTACTCAGCTGTTCCTCACATGGAAGTCATTTCAGAGCTCTGATCTCCCTTGTTGGCCTTCTCTGATCTTTGCAAGTTCTACATTGCTTTGAATTGTAGAAGACTGTGGGATGAAGGGGGCCTGTTTTGTTCTTAATAATACGTAACATTCTATGGGATATGGCTGCTGAGCTGATGTTTTCATAACGCTTCTTACAGGAATTTCTTTTAAGATGCAAGCCTTCAACTGCTCTGAACACATCATATGGATACTCCTCAGGTTCAGGCACTTAAAGGCATAAATAAATAAATAAATAAAAGATGGTATTTCCCTACTTCATGCTGTCACATCTCTAAGGTGTATGTATTATTTTAACAAAAGCATTGTACTTTTGTGAGTCTGTAAGAATCTGCTGCTTTACAGAAGTATTCCTATTCTACTAGGGAATCACTGGAGGGATACAGATGCTTAAACGCAGGCATCTAGTGCCATTTTAGACACTAGGACAGCCGTGTAAAGCTGGCAGATAGGACAAGATGCATGAACTCATGCTCATCTGGAAAGGCAGCTGGTGGCCAAATGCCTCCATCAAGGCAACCTGAATCTCATCCCATTGACAGCTCCAAGATACCTATTTCTGCTTAGTTAACATAATAGAAATCAGCCTGTTCAATGGGCTAAGTGCCACAGCTTTTCATATGCATTAATAATTCTTACTTCCCTTGGATTTTTGGGCAGGTATCTTTGACATCACCAGTCAACACTTTGGGGCTATCAACAGAACACACTTCCGGGTTCCAGGACTGTTTAGGACTACGTTCAGTTATCTACTGTTTACTAAACCAGTCTTACATTCAGGATTCACGACTTACATCATTAACCTTCATGAGACCAAATGGCTTTACACCTGGAAATAGGAGCTGCTCTAGTACTTAGATTTAACATTTGGTATTCTGTTTCTCAGTTTGTGCGTATAGTGGGTATGCTATGATGAAACCAGCAAAAGTCTTGTACAATTTCAATGTCTGAAAGGAAAAAACAAACCAACAATCTCTTCCAGAAAGATCATATTTGCGAAATCTGAACTTGATTATCTCCCCTGTCCTTTATGGTGCACCAAAAACATTTACTCTCACGCGTAATTTTGCTCACATTGTTCTCTGACTGCGTTAGAAGATAAGGGAACAGCACTTAAAAATGGAAGGGTAATTGAAATTGTGCTTGATGCTTGCTAAGCCTTCTCTACACTGCAGAAACTCATTTGTTTTCATTTTAATTCATAACAGTAACATTTCTTTAGCTTAAATCAACCGCGCAGCCTTCATTTTCAGAAATGTCTTCCGTTTCTACTGATGTTTAAGCTATTCTAACCAACTGATCATTTAATAATGGACAGTACTGCTGCATTCTTAGTGAGATTACCATGTATATCACTAGTTTTATAAGCATGCAAGAAAAAAAGAAGGGCTCAGTAGTTAACTGTCTGTACGGACAAGTATGATCCATTTTTCCATATAATAAATTCAGCTCATTTCCCATTCTGCGGGAGAGAAAAAACAAAGGTAAGGGGCATAAGCAGTCTACTTGAAAAAGAGAATCCCTTAAAAATTTTATTTCCTCTGAGAACAACGAACAAAAGCCATCCATTAATGCTACTACATTATTTCTAAAGGACAAAACGCTAAAAAAGAAAAACAACCTGGGGAATGAACCCACTGCTGTTCAGCAGACTCTGGCTATCATTACAACAAAACATGCAGAAAGAGAAGCCCCAGCTTAGAGGCACATTTAGTTTCTTCCAATATTATAGGAAGGAAAGTATAACAGTCAGCTATTCACTAGGCACAACAATATAAAATCATTGGGAGTCAAATTTCAGTCAGCAAAATTGAAACCAGCAAGAAGATTCATCACCAGAAGAGACTGGCAAAGTCATGACAGGTTTTCCACATCTGCAGATAAAGCTTGTCGGCCTTGCTAAAAAGACTTTCAAGCTCAGTCACAAACTCTGGTAGATGCAATAGACTGATGATTCATCTCAAACTGTATAATGGAATTCAGAGATAAAGTGTTTAAGATGTACAGATGTAAAAGTTCCCCATTTGAACTGATAGTTCACTCCCTTATAGAAATATGTCCCAAACAAGAAGAGCATCACAAAAAGCATCTGCAGTTTTCAAAGACTGAAAGAGTAAGAATACTTGTCATTGATGTAGGTTTGTCGTTGGCACTATTATATGTCTGTAAAACCAAAACACTGCTTTTTTGCTAATAACTATTATAATATTTTGCATTATGCTGTAAATGTAAAACTTTAATCACAAAATTAACTTACTCCAAATGTTTAACACAGTGAAACATATCTCATTCTACATACAGGGTTTTTTAAAAATCATTAATGTAGCTGACAATTTTGTGAGTGAGTTCTTGCAGCAAAAGGTATTATTTTAGTGGGGAAATATCACAAAACAGATTCGTAATAAAAGAATATCTCAGTATTTGCCTCTCAGTTATTTCTGTGGTCAAAATCCTGACCAATTAAACCAAACCAGTGAAAGTAATAGCAAATAAACAGCCTTTCCTTTATACCAGACACCAGATAAGTACTGGCAGAGACTGAAGGAGGAGAGAGAAAAAAAAAAAAAAAAAAAAGAGAGAGAGAGAGAGAGAGAGATACCAGCAGCCTTCTATGTGACAAGTACCTCAATTCGTGATATCCTAGTCACAGCTTTAAGAATGGCTTTTAAGACCATTTCATGAGAGACTGGTATCATATCAGAAGTAGCCCCAAAAGCTTCAGTGATGTCATATTGACAATAAATAAGCAAGGAGATTACACAGATTTGGCCACTATATCAGCTCTAAATTCTCCAGTAATGTTTGCACAAAATATTTCTTTATCATCTGCAAACTAAACCTGAAAATTGTTCACTGAAATCCATATGCAAAGCAATAATATCTACAAAGTCTTGATGCCAAACAAACACTAATTGAGATATAAACAAACTCCAGCATACACTTGAGAAATGTCACTTAAATTCCAAATAAAATGTCAAAAATGCAGATAATTTTTACAGTAAGTTTCACTGTAGTTATCATGCTATGATGGTAAAATTAAAAATATACATTTGTCAGTGTGCTATGCCAGAAGTAACTTATCTAACCCACATGAGGACAGCAAGCTTCAGTGAAGCTGAAAATGCAAAATTCAGTATCACAGGTTACACCCACTAAAACTGGTGAATTTTGATTATAATATGCCAGAGTTCCACTAACATATGCAAGTAGTTAACTATAAAGGAATCCTTTAACAATACTATTGATCCTTTTGTTATGGTGAATATTCCTGGACACAATACTTTTCAACCTGTTTTGTCTAAAAAAAGAAAAGAAAAAAAAACCTGGTGCTGAAAACCTGACCCCAATCATCTGAGAAGGTCATATAAAATGTATTTAAAGGCTTAGATAACTATGACTTGAGTAGTTTCTGACCTCTATCATTTCTTAAATTTAAAATACTCCTGGAACAACAGTGGAAATTTCTGATAAAACTATCATTAAACCTTTAGGAGTAATTCTACACATCTGTACTCTGGTAACCTCAGATTTAATAACAATATACAAAAATCTTCTGCCTGGATGATTTCTAAAAATGCATACACAGGTATTTCACATTATGATTTCAGATGGCCTAAAAGTCACAAGACATGCATCATAGAGGTACTGTAGAAAAAGAGAACTCAACAGATAGCTTCAGCTGGAGATAACAGGTCCCTGAACTGCACTGCAGGACAATCTGACCACACTCTTGGCACCTCCTGTTAGTTTTTCCTCCCCGCTTCCAACATAGCTAAGGGTTCCACAAGATACCCCTTCTGCCAGCCATGACACCCCCAGTGTGACAGCTCTATGTAAAATATCTGTGAGTCAAATGAAGATCAAGAGTCACAAGCTGACCACTCTGATACAAGAAAACCAGAGGGTTAAATCTTAACTTCCTACCTCCTCATTCTGCCAGCACTGTATCTTGCCTCTACTTATTAGAAGGAGAAAAAATATTTATGGTAAAGTTCTACTATACTTAAGTCACCTAAATATTCAAATATATCAAGTACTTGCACAATTTCTAGGAAATATAGAGCACCTATATATAAAATACTATATAAGTTACTCTGAAGACATAAACAGCACATTATCAGGTGTCCACGTGGTTTGATAACGTGCTTTTTATGAGTACACAGAAGGCAGGAGTGAGAAAGCTACCACTTTAGGATAGGTATCCAAGTTGCACAATTATATTGCTAAGCAATAAACTAAGACAATTGCAAGTGACAATTTATTATAAAAATCTAATACATACAGAACATCAGAACTGCCCAAAGCTTATCAAAGGTTTAACACACGCTCATCATGTCAGCTGATACAAAAACAAAAACTTACTTGCTGTGACAGTGTAGTAACAAATCAATGATAAATGTCTGCCATGCCTTTTCTTTACTGAGTGCATCCAGTGCCGTTGGAATCAAAGCAAAACACAGGGTCATCACCTCCAATGCTTCACAGCAAACTTGTTCATCTTCCATGTCTGGTTCGTTTCCTGCATTTGTCTGTGAAAATAAGATAGCACCAAGTGGGTATGGAGAAAAGACCAGAGAAGCCCAATCAGCTTCCAGGTAAATCCTAAATACAAATGGAATCCAAGAATTTGTATACCAAGTGATTATTAATGCCATATATTTTTATGTACTACACTCAAATGTGATTCAAAGCACTATGTGGGATGACCTAAATTTCTAGTACTGTATTTCTCAAAGGAGGTTTCAGAGCACCAACTTAAGATGCCATAAGTTAAATGGGAAGCTTGTAAGCAAGTATTACATGACTTAGTATTGTTGTTAAATATATATGTATACTTATATACTTTAAAAACAGGATGCTTTTCTATTCTGCTCAGAATCTAGAGTTTAAAGCTTTAAAAAGAGTTACTCTTTCAGCAGAGCAAGGCTGTAGTGCTGTACAACTCCTCAAAATCCACAGTTTTACCAACTTTGATATTCAGACTGACTTGACCAACACCATCTTAACATTGCTAGAATTTGTGCAGGTTCAGCACTTCACTATTTTTCAAACCTATGAAATAGCTGAACCAAATTTCAAGTGGAGTTGCTCTGGTAACTTCTGAAATATGAAAGAATAATATTTCTAATTGGAATATAAATTATTCTTTCCATTAAACACTTCAGTCAAATGAGTTGATTTTGGTACATTTTCCCAAAATAATTGCTTTGAGAATAAAAGCAAGCCCTCTCCTCCATCTAAGCCAAAATTAATTAGCTTAAACAAGTTATGGAGAAACTGAATGCAAGCAGGTTTCAACCTTAATTCATCTGTAGTCATGGCTGCAGGTTAGCAATATTAACCAGAAACATAAAGTAAGAATTTGTTTTATATATGGAAAGATAATAGGAAGTAGGCAAAAAGAAAGGTTTAGAACACTGAAGAGAACTAACTGTAAAGAGCAGCAGCAGAAGACAAAGTGTCTCTCAGGCTGGCAACAGACACTATTTTGTCTTTGCACAACTAAAATGGGACAAAGTCCCTCTAACTATAATCAGAGGACCTGGCATTTCTGACATGTCTAAAGATATGAAAGTAAAAGCAGAATGCTTTCAGCAGTTCAAGAATGCAGCTGCTCTGGACTGAAACCCTGTTTAGAAAAATAATTATTTCTGCATGGCTGCAGGGATCTAGTAGAAAGGCAAAGAAAACTTTATACTAACCAATAACTTTCCTACTCCTCGTTAACACAAGCTGACTGGTCTGTATAAGCAGCATACTTAACAGTGCTTCAGATAGGTACAGTGCTGCTCTCAGTCAATCATGAAATGGCAGCTGATGTTACAGAAAATCACATGTAGTCATCTCTGCCCACTAAGAGGATTGCCATGGCAGATACTTCTAAGTAGCAGGCAAAAAAGATCCCATAAAAATTGTGGGATAAATAATTTATCAAGTCAAAATAATGCATCTTGATTTTAGTAAAAAGTTGAACTGAATTCACCAGTTGAGCACTTTCAGAGGATTCTAAACTTAAGAACATTTTCAGAAGTCCCAGCTGACCTGACTATTCTGAAGCAGCACTGAAAAACCCATTTACCATAGTTGCCTTTCATATTTGTTTTTAAGAATCTTCATATGTAATTCCTGATTCCACAAAAATCAGTCTCTTTTTTTCCCCCCCCAAACTACTATTTAGCAGTAAATCTTCTGCCCTCACTTAGCAAAATGCTCCTATGATTTAAGGGTTTTAAAACAAATCTTGGGTTTAGTGGTTAACTCTGGAAACAGGAAGCATTTTTCTTAAATCATTTTTTCCCCTCTTAGTGTAATTCCTCAGAGAGAAAAATAAGCTGATTAACTAACTCTGTATGGTGTGGTTATAATGTAAGCATAAGCCAGTGTTTCCCAGTCACAAGAATACTGAATTTTCATAAAATTACCAAAAGAGTCATTTGCTGTGTTCTATGACCAAGGACAATGTCTCTTTAATTAAGAATGTGTTTTTTCTTGCATCGCATTCCTCAATTTCTGTAATACCTTTCTCTGTTCTAATGTTAAAATTTTAACTATCTAAATGTACTTTATTCCCCCTTCTCAAGACTTCTGCAATTTCTTCCACATTTTACAGTTTCCAAATTTTTCCCCTCAACTTTTATTTCCCTTCTGCTTAATATAACCCAAATGTAGCTGATCAGTATTACTACAAGTGTCCATATCGATGTCAACAACAATAATACTAAAAAAAAAAAAACTCCAAAACCCACCAACCTTCGAGGAATGACCAACAACAATGTCATACAAAACATGAATACTTCTCCCGAAGTAGAGGACAAGGCCTATGCACAGCTTAAATTTCACCTTGTTTTAAAACTTGAATTGTTTGAAAATATTTTTACAGAATTTAACCATACAATTTTCACCCAGAAAGATATAAAAAACAAAATAAAGCAAGATACTGAAATCAGACTGAAAAAGCCTCCTTAGTTCTAAGAGCACAGACACAGTAAGTTAGGCACGTCTAACAGCAAAATAATGTTTTAAGTGATACATATCAACAGCAGTAACCGCCGTAGCAAAATCGGCGTCTCAGTCAGTGCAGTATACAGGAGAAGGAATCACAGTTAAGTGGAATATTTTTAAGCCACAGCAAGAGACAATACCTTTCTGCACTACCCTTGAACAACTTGATCATTGAGCCAAGCAGGAAATAAACTTTGCCAGGTTTAAACTCACAGCACAAGGTATACTGCCAACTGTACCAGGAACTATGTTAGTCAGCATACTGGGAGGATGAGAAGTGTGCACAGAATTTTATCTTGTTCTGGTCCTCTCCTTTTAGCTCAGGGAGCTTCATTAAGTGCATTTTCTCTACTACACTACTGTTCCTTATACACACATCAAATTTATAGATGTAAGAGCGCACGTCTTCCTGTTTCTCAATTGTCCCACTAACTAAACTAAAATATAAATGCAAATTGTATCACTCAAAAAAATTTACATTTCATGAAAAACTCATTCTAGCAGCAATGAGAGCAGGATACTTAAGACAAGCAGATGCTATTATATCACTCTGTTGGCTAAATGAAAAGATGCTGCTTTTTCCTAAAGAAAATTTTTCTCTCTAATTTATTATTTAAACACAACAGCTTATATACCAAGAATAAAACATCTCAGTCCTTTCCATTTTACTCTTAGGCAAGTGTTCATGAGTACTACTCTTGTTTATCTTATAAAATCAGGCTGAAGTGTTCAGAGAACATGAAGGTTTTTTGTTTTTAATCGCAGTCAAAATACTAGCTTAACAGTAAGCAACCCATTCATTATGCACATTTATTAAGCATAAGGTTTGCAAAAACTTACTGAAATATACCTCCAAACTATTTGTGTAAACTGCATGTTAAACCATTAAGATTCAAAGATTTGATGGCTTCCATACGCATATAATAAAGGAAAAAAAGCCATACAGTATTAGCAATTATCTAGTTTTACCAGTGCTTCAATGCCATTTTTAGATATATAATTGCTCATGTTCTTCATTCCAGACTGCACATACACTTAGATTAATCTGCAGAATAGACCTTTTAAGTTTAACAACTACAAAAATCAGCACTTCAAGGAGCGTTTATTTTATATTTAGATATGTAACTTAAGTATGCTAGAAACACATTAGAACAGGTAAGAGAACAGTTGCATTTTTGCACTGACACCTGATCCAAGTTACAATTAAATAGTGACTGAGAAGAGGTAACTGCAAGAGAATATTTAACCATGGTGTGACAGCTGAGACATGTTTGACTCCACAACACATTCCCACCAAGATAACTACTTAAAAGCTGGTCACACTCTGAGTCTGAACCAGTTGACACTAGAAAAGTTGCTGTTTAGGAATTCTTACCTTTTCATAGATTTTACTAATTTCTTCATTTGAGCTGAACACCAGCTGAACTGACCCACATCCTGATGCCCAGACAATTTTTTGTACTGCTCTGATAACACAGATATCAGGGATGTATTTTGAAGCCTGGGAACAAAGAAATAAACAGAGGAACATTAAAATACAGTTGCAAATAATGTTAGCATGGAATCTAAACTCTTACAATAAAGAAAACTCTTCATAAAAAGTATAAAGCTTAACACCAAGAATTTCTCCTTAAATTGGAAAAATAAAAAAGAAACTGCACTTGAAAAGCGACTGTATTTCACTTATGATTTAATATTTCATTTTATGTTAGAACGTAAGTATGCATGATAATGATTCAGAATAAGATTTAGTAGAAATCACTAACTAAAGACTAAATTTTGAGAACAGACCATGGGGATGACTGGAATAGATGTTTCACCTGTTTATATTTCACTTTAATTCTAAAACAACCTTGATTTGGAGGAAAACAAACCAACCCACCCAAACACACATCTGGAAGGTAATTAGCCAATAAAGTAATGTAACATTTAAATACTATAAGGGTTGTTTCTGGTTGTTTCTCCTCCTCTCCCATGATATGTATCATGCTAGCCGATAGCTAGACAAACTAAAGTTTACCCAAGTACCCAATAAATTATAAAGAAAATTCTTCTGTATTCAAATTATATAGATTTTAAAACAAATGAGATCATGCACAGACCATGCATCTTATGAATGCAGAAGCATTCTTCAGTATTTCAAGCATTCTCCGAGTCAGCATCCACTGGTTTCTATAATGTACTGCATGCATTCATTAGAGACAAACTCCTACAAAACAGCTGTTTAGAAAACTAAACCAAATTGTATATGATGCGCCACGGCTATTTAAAATATTTTAGGATTTCTTGTTCACTTAGGTATTTCTGCCCTTTGCTTCTAATCCCATATGAACATAGTAACAAGTCCTTAAAGTTCTTCTTTAAGGCAGAAAATTAAACCATTTAAGTTAGGGAAAAGGATTCTGGTTTGAAGATGATTGTGCTCTTTCTACTTTGGCCATATTAGACAGATTATAAAAATCACCCAGGTTTACTAACGGACAACTGCATACAAAGGTAAAGCAATTTTTAAACATGTAAGGTAGGGGATGGCAAGCATATTCACAATAGCCTACACAGGCCAATACTAAAAAGAGTCTGTTTCTTAATCTGTTTCTTAATTTAGGCTCCAAGAACTCGCACTTAAATCAGCTAAATTAATGAGCCATACTGTTCAAAAGTATTATATTCCAAAACTATCTTGCACTCTTTTAAAAAGTATTTTGAATTCAATTCTGCTTTTATTTTACAAAAGTGTATTATAGTAGCCAGATCCATTTATACAGCTTAGTATTATTTCTTCAAACTTTAAAATAAGGATTCTCTTCTAAATATATGAAAAACAACTGTCAGATATTTGTCCAGAATTTATCAAGTCCAGAATTTGACTACTTCCAACTTAATGTGCAGCTCAGTATAAAACCCAGTTAGAATCTAGCAAAAGTAGGCATCAGTTATAATGTAATGAAACAGCTGTATTTTTTTCTCCATGCAATATAAATCCAGCAAACACAGAGTCACTGCAACACTCCCTAGTAACCAATAATTTCTAAAATTAAATTCAAGTGACAAGATGGTGGGGCACACATAAGCTTTAAGTACCAAATATGATGTATTTGTTTGACACTGCCTATAAAAATGCATTATTCCTCTTTGGAAGAATTAAAATCTCTGATTAGAAGATAAAACAGAATATAACAAATTGCTTTTCAAGATGCAGCAATTCACAGAATATGTTTTCTAAATTAATTACAAAATGAATACATTTATTAAAGCTGATCCACAAAAATGTTCATAGCTTTTAAGTGATATAAGGCTTCAATTGTGTAGCGTATCTCATGGTGAATTTACAGCATCACAAAACATTTATATAGTGTATCTACCATTATTTATAGTTTGCATCAGCTTTTCAACAAGGTATCTGGAGTCTATATTCAAGGTAGCATTGTCAAGAAATAAGACAATCTTTAAAAGCAGAAAAAATGACTCTATATCTGTCCTAGGTAAACAGTTCTCAAAATATTCCAATTTCATTTTTCTAATGCTCAGACTGAATCAACAATGAGACTCTAAGACTCTTAACTAATCTGCTAGCCTCACCAGGAGGCCTGAACAGCGTGCATCCTTGCTACTGATAGGAACATTAACAATGACCAGAAAACAAACAAATGAAAACATCCCCCCCCCAAAAGTATTTCACCTTTGTCACAAGCAAAACAACCTTACACTAGCAGCATCACAAGGAAAACTTGTTCCCCTCCCCCAAATCAATGTTTTTGTTTTTTTTCATCTTTAGTTTTAAAATCTTCAAGTATCAAAGCACAGAAAGGTGAAAGACTTCTCTCTATCCTGTAGTCTCCTTTGTCTGGTCTACAGAAAACATGTTAGAACTTTTCTGAAAAAAAATGTGAGGTGACAGGGGAAGTCTTTGACCACCAAAACATATGGGGGGGGGGAAGGGAGGAAGAAAAGGAAAAAAACCCACAAACTTTCAATAGCAAACTGGAGCACATATCAAATTCAGATGTACAGCAGTTTTATTACTTTCCGAAAATTACATAAAATACTTTACCAACAATACTGTGTAACCTGTTACAAAAGAGATTCAGATTTTGTTTGCTTTGATGTGCCTTACTAAAATATTTTTTCCAAAAGCCCTCCAGGGACACAAAGGCATAATTAAAAAGCCTTGTTCATACCTTGATCTCAAAAGCCATTTCTTCTGTGGAAAAAAGTTAATTAAATCAGAGTTCAACTGGTCAGTTTTACATATACAACAACCTACAGATGCAATATCACCACTAACGGAAGACAGATGGCTCCATCTTGCAGCTTAGTACATTGTAATTTCTCCAGATCCTCCTCTCCATAAAAGAGGCTGTACTTTTTGACATTAAGATGATAATATAAGACTACTTTTATTTAGGTATCTCAGAAATGTTCTGGAGATGGCTTGCAGAGATTGTTTTTTATATACTGTTATATTACGATTTTATTCGCTGCTTCCACACTGGAAACAAAGGGATCCCCATTCACCTAGAAAGAAGAAGCTGCAGTAGCTCTGACTTTAGCTTCTGCTGAATTCAGCAGAATTCCCTAATTTATTCACTAACATGACTCAATTCCAAATCAAAACAGAGTTGCTCATACTATACAGATGAGAGTAGTGTATTTGCAAAGCACATTGCCCTAACCTTCCCCAAACCTACAATCTAATTTTCCACTTGTGTCGTTAAAGCATTTTCAGCATATAAAGATACACTGGTAATGATCTTAGACTTCTGTTTAGTATTCACAGCATTTTAAGTCATACTCAATATTCAAAACTCCCTTTTTTCCATTTCTCTTCAAGAAGAGAATATTATTCAGAAACAAAGACACAAGACTAAGAACAATAAAAAGAAGAAATACTTTCTAAAGAAAAATGTTAACTTGATTTATTTAAATCTATGACATCGACTTTTTGAAATACTGATCTAAAGATAATAATATCCACAATCCATTAAAGAGCCTGTGCAGAAAATCATCTAGTTCACCTGTCTCTTTATGATACTGGACACTAAATTTCACAATTCCATATAGAAACAACTCATTAAATACTTTTAATAGGCAGTTGACTAATTCAGAGTATGAATGGTATCTCAAATGTTTTATGCCATTTTTGGAGGAAAATCCATTTCTTACATAGCAGTAAGTTTAAAAAGGAAAAAGAAACAAATGATACTATAAAAAAGAAAAAGTGATACAGAAGGGAGTTCACCAACCTCATCAGATATTTGCTGTGCAAGACGTATTGCTACATTTCTTAGCATGCATTCTGAAGTTGGATTGGGAATGTTCTGTAGGGCATTTTGTAGCACCACTGCCTGGTCATGCGTAGCCTGGTTTATCTGGAAGAAAGTATTTTTTGGTAATTATTTTACATGGGAGAAAAAAAAGATATGAAAACAAAGTTATTTAGGAAGGGTTTGGTGGGGACAGATGCAATCTTGGAAGGAGGACTACATTTAGAAATCATGTACACCAAGAAGAAAACACCTCACTCTAAAATAGATACCATCTATATACCATACATCTGAAGACATTGTACATTACAGAGTAAGATCATAGAGTACAAGTAGATGAGAAGAGAGGCATTTGCCTGAAACTACTTATGGTGGCAGGTCTGTTTAGTTCAAGTTAACAGTTAATTTCAAGTTGGCCGTTTCAAGTTAATAGAACCTTCTGAATTACAACTCCTGCTTACCTTTCTGCTGATGTACAAAAGAAACAGTTTTCTAAGATAACATGTCTCCCTCTGAATAGCTACTAGCAGCCAGAAAGAACATGGTTGCACAGTTCATTATATTTAACTACATATCAAGTATTTGCGTTTGAACAGAAAGCTCTAAATTACATCTCCTTTTCTCACCATCCTTTCACAAAAGAAACCGAATCCAGGACAAGTTTCTATCCTCTCTGTCTTGGTTTAAGTTTGGAGTTCCTTTTTCTGAGGCTGACATATCTCTATAAGCCTTGGCAGCTCCACTAAAATGGAGGTTTCCTTCTCTTGAAGGACAAGAAGGTGGTCAGGAGTAGTCAGTATGATGTCTACTTTGACTTCAGTAAGACTTTTGACACTGCCTCCCATAATAGCCTCATAGGCAAGCTCAGGAAGCACAGGCTAGATCAGTGAGGCAGACTAAAAACTGGCTGAATGGCAGAGTTCAGAGGGTTGTGATCAGTGGCACAAAGTTGAGTTGGAGGCCTGTGGCTAGCAGTGTACCCCAAGGGTCAATACTGAGTCCAGTGTTGTTCAACTTACCCATCAACGACCTGGATGAAGGGACAGAGTGTACCCTCAGCAAGTTTGCTGATACAAGACTGGGAGGAGTGGCTGATGCACTAGAGTGCTGTGCAGCCATCCAGCCTCACCAGACTGGAGAGATGGGCAGAGGGGAACCTCATGAAGTTCAACAAAGGGAAATGCAGGGTCCTGCACCTAGGCAGAAATAACCCCATGCACCAGTACAGGCTGTGGGTAGACCTGCTGGAAAGCAGCTCTGCAGGGAAGGACCTAGGAGTCCTGGTGGACAAACTGACCATAAGCCAGCAATGTGCCCTTGTGGCCAAGGCGACCAACGGTACCTGGGTTGCATTAGGAAGAGCATTGCCAGCAGGTTGAGGGAGGTGATCCTTCCCTTCTACTCAGCCCTGGTGAGGCTACATCTGGAGTGCTGTGTCTAGTTCTGGGCTTCCCAGTATAAGAGATATGGAGCTACTGAAGTGAGCCCAGTGAAGCACTAATAAAGCAGGGACTAGAGCATCTCCCATATGAAGACAGAGAGAACTGGGACTGTTTAGCCTGCAGAAGACTGAGGGGGGACCTTATTAATGCATTTAAATATCTGAGAAGCTGGTGCAAAGAGGTTAGGGCCAGACTCTTTTCAGTGATGCCCAGTGTTATAGTGCTTACATGGTCGATTAGCTATTGGAAGCGGGCTGTAAAAGGATCAAACATAATATGGAGGCTCACCAGGATATATGTAATAGAGAAATACATTCAATAACCTTATCAATTTAAGCTTCTATGAAAGCAAAGAAGAAAATACTGGAATATTTTTTAAAAATGCCATAGGGATAGGTAGCAGACTGATAACTGGAAGACTTCAGAGAGTCTTGCTTACCTCGTTCTCTTGAGAACTCACCAAGACAGAAAGTTAGGCTATGCTGCTTACGCTTTAGGTGTAATAGAGAGAAAACATTTACAAATCCCACCTCCAACACAAAAGGGAAGCTGACTGGTGCTGCAGCAGGAAAAAGTACCAAGACCAACATCTTTCAGAGAGGATGATGAAGACACCAAGAATAACTATGTTTTCTCTGATAGATCAGATGTTTGCAGCACTATATAATGAATGTCAGCAGTCATGGACAAATGTTACCACCGTTTAAGTGGTCAGCACAAATCAGTTTCAAACAATATTTAAGACACTCAGCTGATGCTGATCTGTCTTCCAAACAGCCTCTGGATAATCAGAATGAGACAAAATGGCAGTAAAGTTTACTCATTTTAATAAGCAAAGGATAGGGTGGCAAACACTTGCTTAAAGACGTTTCTGTTATATTCTGACAGGAGACAAGAAAAGGTTTTTACTTCTTTATAAAAGTATTCTGTCAAGAGTTTTGATCTCCTTGAAAAAGAATGAACCTAGTGTCTTCTAGCAGATGAAGATAACCAGAACAGACGCTGATTTTTCAGATTTAATGGGATTGTATTTCTTTGCTCTAAAGAAAGATTGTAGCAAATATTCCAGGAGAAAGTCCTCTTAAGTGGACCTCTCCTTCTATGTATTCTTGAGTGTAGTTTGACAAATCAAGCAACCGTATGGGATGGAACTTCACAAAAGCAAACAGATAGCTGGAATACCAGGAAACAACTGTCAAAGAAAGGCAGCAGCAAATTTTAAGTTTCAGGCTCAAGGTACTAGCCCTAGTGTAAGAGAGCAGAAGTAAAACCTTGACCTATAACATTATCTGTCCACATGCAGAAGTACTAGCCATATTAGCCATGCATGAAATCTACTACTTTGGTTATGTAACACAGGTGCTCTGTCATTCCATCCTTTCCCTTTCCAACTTAAGAAACCTAAGGGTAGTACATCTCTCAACTGTAAACATTTAACTTTGCAGTTTATGTGGCTGTTCTCTGCAAGAATTTTCTACAAGCAACGGACTGAACTAGGAGTTTGGCATGCTTATTTTTGTGTGGAAAAAGAGGTGACATGATTCAACTGCAATTCTCTGCTTTTTATGCTCTAATACTACCTAGAAGATATGGAAATATCCAGAGGAAGCCATATGTCCTTCAAAAGACTCAGACCAAAAAAATCTGAGTTCTCATTTATGGGATAAATACATGTGAAAACTACAAGTTATCTGTACTGACAATCATGCAAACCAGTGAAAAGCATGTGTAAACAGCAACCAAAATCTACTGTATCTAAGCTCACATCATTAAGATCTGCACTCATAGCAGCCTTTTTACAGTCAGAAAGGAACAGAATTTGCTTAAGAAATAAGCTCATCTCTCTTTTTAAAAGTGTGAGAAAACCTTATCTGAAAGCACTGAGTTGCTGATATGTGACTTACACAAAGAAGACTACGTCGATTAAGAGCACCATAGCTGTAGGAAGACGGACGCTGCTGCAGACAATATAAAATCATAGTACATTGCAATCTGCATCAAAGACAATTTACATTACCGGTGAGATTGGACTTGTGCCTTCCACAACTGGCTGACAAGCTTCTGCCACAGCTCGAACATGGCCATATCCAATTGCTGTTAGCAATAATTTGGCTATTTTTAGAGCATTAAGGTAGGCACCCCTTCGAGTTTCCATATCTGCATTTGGCAGGAAGTTATTTCTAGTCAGCATGCTCAATACAAGAGGCAAACCACCACTTTTTAAGAAGTTGTATTGGAAGTCACTGGCGTCTTCTCCCAGAGGGGCACTGGCAGGCATTAACAAGGCATAAACTACCTGTGGAACAAAATACAGCAAGTTAGCTAATAAAAGTGCACTAGTTTGAACGCAGATGATTAAACATGAGACTATGCTGGAATACTTCTATTCTATGCTTTGGTAGCATAGTCCATACAGCCCTCCAATAAACTAGTACTAAGTATCTGAATTGTTAATTTCAAGACAGAATTTGATCTTGAGCTTCTATAATATTAGAGAGAGCATTGCCAAAAAAGCTTAGATACAATAAAAATGAAGTTAAAGATTTTATTTTTTATTTTTTTAAAGAAAAGGCAAAGTATCACAAACCTCGGTTAGATACAGCACTTGTGAGGCAGAAGGACCAAAGAAGAGAGAGTCTAGAGATGGACTAAGGCTGCTTTCACCAAGTTTTGCATGATCTAAACAAATAGCTCTTAGTTTCTCAACTGTAGTGTTATCTGCAATAAAAACACAACTTCTAAACATTTTATAACATAGCTACTCCAGAACAAGCCAGTGGTATTTACACTTATCAACCTGAAAAATTTAACTGTGTCAAAAAAATTACAGAAAATAACCAATACAGAATTTCAGACTATGAAGCATTTTGCAGTTGCTCACTGTCAGTACAAAGACTGTTGAAGTAATGCCGTAAAACCACTTCAAAATACATTTTCTCCGTTTTCACTGCACTGAACTACACTAGCGCACCGAACGCCAGAACAAACAGCAAACTATGTGACTATATAAGACAGAGAAGACGTAACTATTTGGGAAATACATTTACATCTCTAATTAGGATAATACAGGCATGAATTATAGCACCAATAAACTAGCAGAAAGCAGAAAATATTCCCCTATCTTCATTTTTATAGAACCAGTGAGATATAACCATCAAGATGAAGCAGGATGAAATTAAGTACTTACCTGGTGGCATGAGCTTCATAAGGACACGTGCTCCATCTCTAAGAGGTGGCATATTTAGGCTACTGCCCAAGTCTGCAACTTGCCAAAGAAAAGAGATGTATCTAGGATGCAGTGACATGATCTTAAAAACAAACAAAAAAAGCATAAAACACAACAGTTAAAGATGAAATAGAGGGGAAAAATACTTTTAAAACTGTTCATTTCAGAGTATATGCTTACCACTCCAGGCAAACAGCTTTCAACTTCTGGGTTTGGACCATCACTGTAGTGATTGCCATGGTTGCCCGGAGAACCAGTTGAAGAGTCAGAAGAACTATCAGGACTTGAGGGCATATTAGAATTTATCTGTGTAAGCTTAGCTGTAATTAGCTGAAAAACACAACCACAGTTGATCAATGCTATGCAAAAACGAGGATCCCTTACTAAATAAGCAACTGATACAGTGCTAATGTAATATTACAAGAAATTGGAAGAATGGAACGATTTCACAAGAATAAGTGATCCCATGCATGGCTTTTTTAAAGCATTTACAAAAGGGGAAGCAATATCTGAATCAATGCAATTAACTGACTTGCAACACTTACCGTTTTATCTTTGAGATTCAGTTGCCCAATTAATTTTCTATCATCTGCAGGATCCACCAGCTCACCTCCAATAAACAGTTCTACTTTCGTGTGTGCGCTGTTGGCTTTAATACGATTAAGAATACAACGTCGTACTTGCCCGATTGTGTCATTTGTATGGGACCAAATATCTAGATCTTCCACCTGGCGGCCTTGGTTTGGAAAACGAACTACCAGCGTGATGTGTTTACCACGGAAAGCTCTGAAAATAAACAATTCAGATAAAGTTTTTTGCCCTCATGAAATACTTTAAATGAAACTAATTATTTTTCCTGTTATGTTTTGAATTGAAGATATTTCAACATCAAATCTTTATGTATGGTGGTATACTCCAGCATGCGATTATTTTGTGAAGGCACCAGGAACTGCAAACTTAACATATAAAGAAGCATTCAAGAAGACACACTATGCACCAAACACGCATTGAAATATGGTCAACTTTACCATTAAGATCTAAGTTTACAAGAGACTTTTTACAATTCCGTCAGTGTTCATAATCTTTCTCCTGCTTGTAATTTCCTGAACAAAATGCAATAAAGCCCATTAGACTGGCAACTATGTTTTGCTCTTTTTGTGAAACAACTGTTTCAAACACAGAAACATCAGGAAAAAGTCATCAGGTCACCAAGTCTGAATGCCTTCTGTCAAAAGCTAGTAAAGTTTAGTATTAGAACTCCACATCTGAAAATCAAAATGCTTTTGAAGATTAAAACAGGGATCAAAAAAAGAAGAAACATTTACATACTACCAGTGACCACACTTGTACAATGGCAGGGAACTTGCTAGGAAAGATGTGCCCAGATAACCTCAACAAATTGATCCCAGACTACAAAGGCAGGCAAAAATTCCTTGTAACAGCTCCCTGCTAACAAGACCTGTGAAAAAGTCTAATAAAATAAACAGCCCATATAAACGAGATGCACCACCAAACATATCACATCATAAAGAAACAGCAGTCCTCAGTTTGCTTGACAGAAAAGGCACTTAAAAATAAGAAAGAGGACAAAAACTCCCTGACATTAAAAAAAAGTTAACTGCATTATAATCCCATAGCCATCTCATCCTTATGCATTTTTGAGAATTTCTTCCCACATACAGCAACTACTAACACTGGAACATTTAAACAGTCTTCTCTTCTCTCTCCATGGAAATAAAATACCTCACTTGTGAAAATCATCAACACAATACTAGACTTATGCGTTTTTCTTTTCTCTGGTACAAAGACTGAGTTGAAGGAGTAGCAGCAAGGATTTAAGGTAAGTTTTTACTCAAGGACAAATGCACAAGGAGGGAAGGCATACAGAAAATGAATATACTTCAGTGTGCCTTCTTTTCCCCTTTTTATGGGGGAGATGGGAAGGGTGGTTAAACTTATGCCAAAACCAGAATATGGCGCTTAAAGATAATTCTAAATTTAAGCTTGCAAAGTAAGATCAGTAACTTTGTAAACAACTCTGGAAGAGTAAAATATGCATTTGTAACATGTTTTTGTATGACAGAACTATGAAGAAAAAAAAGGTTTACCCATGCTAATTTTGTAAGAGATTTAAAGATAAGTATTGTTTTTAAACAATTATCTGAAAAAAGGAAATACATTCAAAACAATCTAGCCACAAGGTATGCTGTGCCAGTTACAGAACAAAACACCAGATATACAAGTTTATTCTCAGGTCTGCCGCCCCCTTCCTATATAGCTGAATGCCTGTATTTGCTTGGATCCTTCAAAAAATTTTTTGGAAAAGATCAAATTTTTTCTTTTTGACAGACCTTCACTCTGCCTGTGCCTTGCATTCATTTGAAGTTCTTTTTGGAAAAAAGCAGCTACTTTTTTACTGAAGTTTGTTTGAGTCAATTCAGATTACAACAGATCAGACTTCAACTGCAGAGGAAATGGAATGCTGAAGCTCTATAAACACATGCCATGAATAGAATCCCTTTATAATGTAGAATTGCCAAGACGTTAGTAATATTTTAGTTAACACAAATCACAGTAGTGCATTTTCACACATACCTTGACATAGGTAGAATAGTTCTCTCTTCATGGTAATCGCTGTCACATTCATTTATATACTCTCTTAAAACAGTCAACACTCTCACCATTCGTATTGCTTCTTGTCTTGCACAATTAATACTGTCTTTATCTCCATCCAACACACACAGTGTATCATAGGAGGCTTTTAGACGATCAAAACAGGACTGAATGAAGTCTTCATGAATCACTACCTAATTATGTTAAAAAATTGAGGCAATTAAAAGAAATACTAAAACTGACCTTTCAGCTGGATAATAAATTGGTGCAAGTGAAAAAACAGGTAAGTTGTTCTTAAAAGCTGTTTTATTTCACATTAAAACACCCATTGATAGTTAGATCTAATTTAGTGTGTGCCTCAAAAATTTTGCACAAGTCATCAGTAGCTGTACAGAGCAAACTCACTCCTCAACAGAAAAAGCAGAAGTTTGCACCAAGCACAGCAAATTGCACCTTTTCTTATTCAGTTCCTCAGATTCCATTAAAGGAACTCTACCTGGCAATCTAGTAAAGGCTAGCTTTCTTAAGACTAGGAGTGATCACAAGGACATTTGCAGACCACCAGAACAAATCTTTTCACTCATAACCTAATTCTAGATACCCTTTCTTCCTGCAGGAATTCAGAAAGAGACTTTGGGCTAGATACGATATAGTGGCAGCTGCAACAAATTTCATCTTTCTTTCTGATTTCTAGCATCTCCTTGCTCCTGGATCTAGACTGACATACACCCACCATATCACAGAAAGAAATCGTATTGATGCCGGGTGTGAGAAAACACTTCTACTGCAGAATACATTAACAATTGTAGCTGTGGTAGTAATCCCAGTCCAGTAGCCACTTTTCTTAGAGGCAGATTGGAAGCTGAGAACGAGTACCCAGCACAGTAAAGCAAAATACTTGTGTGCATGTTCAGTAAATCTAACATTTCCCAGGAGTGTCCGACCTAACCATTTCCAGATGGACAGATCTATGCACACTTGGTAAGTTCAGACGTGTAGCAAGGAAGAGGCATACAGCCCATCTGCCACTACAGTAAGACATAGATTGCATGGCTGTAAAAATGTACCACCTACAGCAGTATCTATCTAGTAGACTCTGAAGACTCTTAAGTCCTTCTGGAGACAAAGCTAAGAAAATGGGAGTTTTAAGAATTACAACTGGGAAGCTACCAATTGGAGATTGTCTGAAGCACAATACCCTTCCCTCCCTCAGGTCCCCCCTCCAAGATTCCTGAAACATAAAATGCATTCCACTATTTAAACAGCCTTTTTAGTAGCTTGCTGCAGGAGGGAATTGCAAAGATACTTGTAACACTGCCCGACACTGACGAAGAGGATTTCTGAAATCCCCAAAGTGTGTTTCCTCTGAGCTTTTCAGAAACTTATCACCTCTTCTTTCTGTCCATTGAAATGCATCTCCAGGCAAAAATCTACATAGGAAGAAAATATTTGATTTGCTAGAGCTCAGCCTGATAATTACACGAAAACTCTGTGATCCTTTGTAAGGGACATGACGTGAACAAAAAAAGATTAGGTTAGTTCATGACAACACTCAACAGACCCAGCCAATAATCCTACCGGTACAAGTAAGTACCACACCTGGAAATTCAACAGAGGACTAACTTAAGCCTATGGCATGAACTGCTGTGTAAGTAGAGAGAACAAATACAACAGACAAGTTTAATAAAAAAGATTTATCAAAGTTCAGTCCCTAAGTATTCCAACAGATCTTTAATTCTGCACTTGATTAGAACGTGATGGTTGGACTCAGGAGTGCACTCTCCAACACAGGAAAACTATTCTCTATTTTCACAGCTTTCAACTATAAAATATCACTGAATTCAATTTTACCATTGTTTTTCCATTTTTTCGTATTGATTTCATATTACTTATTTTTACCTGATTAACTTGTAACCTTGGGCCAAGATTAGTATAGATCTCTTTAAGAAGATCTATTGCTCTGTTTGCAATGTCGTCATTTCCCTGAATCACAACCTAGTATAATAAAAAATAAATGTTAGGACATCTTAAAACTTTCTGGAATCAAGTTTGAAAACAAAACGACTACACGTAAGCATCTTCACACACAGGTAATTCATTAATAAGGTAAAAGTGACTAAAATGCTTAGTTAATAAATACAACCAGTACCAGTTACATTGAAAGTAATTGTACAGTATGAGTCAAGATGAAGAATAAGCTATTTTAAAGGTGTTTGTGAGGGTTAGCAAAAGCAGCTTAGGCTTTATAAATATAATGGAAGTAGTGTTTTTACATTTATCTCCACATTACATTTCCATTTTCACTAGTTTCAGAGAATAAGACAACTTACTAAAATGCCATCATTCAAGCCTGTGGCTTCAAGTAGTATTTATGTGGCTGTATTTAAATGCTATTCTCTAATGATCTAGACATACCAAACTTACATTCTATGTTAATATTAGTTTAGAATTCCTGGGCAATTAACCTAGAAGACTAAGAACTGCATTAAAGAAAAAGTGTTTTTTCAGAGGCTTCAGTAATCTGCATCACCAAAGAATTAAGAACAGAATTTTAAAGCATTTTAGATGACAGGGGCAGAAGCAGGAAGGAGTACTGTTTCCAACCTGATAATCTGAGTTTTCATGACTAGCCACTGGGTCTGACTGGATACTGAAAGCAGCCCTACGGACTGCCCCTGCAGGTTACTGGGCTGAAGCTTCAGAAGTTGTCATCCTGCCAAGCAGCTGGGCAGATCCAAGTAAGTTACTTCCCACAACTAACACATACTGGCATTGTGTGGGCACTTTGTACACCACCACTGCGTGAAAACTTATTTGTATAAAACTCCAGTGTATTTTGGTTTTGGCTATCAAAACCATGACCCTACCTAACCCTTCAACAGGCCGCATCCAAAACTACAAGAGACTGCTGTTTATATATGGCATACGTTTTGCAAAACACAGGCACCATTATCCTGCCAGAGTGCAGCTACCTTGTGTTCTATTGCAGTTCTTGAAAACTAGACAGAACCTGAAAAAAGTAAGTATCAAATCAGATGTTTTTCACTACTATATTTGGAAAGAAACAGAAAGCTTTTACCAAAAAGCTACAAAGTTTTTACTGAACAGATACAACCATGCTCAGGAAGGAGTTCGGATACAAGACAAAGATTCAGACCAACGATTACTTGGTCTAAATAAGAATCGCCTCAGTTTGTTTACCATTCTTCAATGAATAACATGAACAAGCTTATAAAAACGCTCAAAATAAAGTTTAGTTCTAACTAGAGAAAAAGTGCCTCTTGTCTCCCAGAGCTGAGCAACTATTAAACAGAAGCCTGGCAGGAAAAAGCAAACAAACAAAAAAAAGCCACTGTTCAGGCAAAGTGAGAAAGTGAGCAACTAAATCATACGTTTCAGTGTCCTACAGATGACTCAACTGGAGTGCTCCTTTCTTAAATAGGACAAGCAAATTTTTAATCTCATGTGCATACACAGATACTAATAAACCCAATGTTTTCAAGTAACTTTCTCTCCTTGTTAAATTCAAATTCAAGATTAGTCTACAAAGTTACCAACTTACATCTTTACTGGGAAGACAGGGGAGTCAATGCCTGTAAGTCTGGCTTGAAAAAATAGCTTGTTGTAACTTCAGTCTACAATTAACAACTTACAAATTGTCAAAAATATATAAAAAAAGATTGAGACACTTAGCAGTCAACTTTTCCGATGTTTCCTCAAATTAACTTACCCTCCAAAGGTAGTCTAATCCTATTAATTCCAGATCATCCATCATATAGGCTCGTCTCTTTGCTACTAGTTTGCCTTCTCGACAGTTCACAGCTTTGAAGAAACGTTCAAAACATTTCATTCCATTTTCTGTTAATAGGGAAGGATCCAGCTGAAGCACATTATTTTCAAAGAAGTCCTTATTAATGTCAGGGTCTAAGTCTGGTTCATCCCCCATTAGTTTGGAATACCATTTAAAACAGGCTTCGCGATCACAAAGATAAACTGCATTTTCAGCTAAACACTTCCATATTTGCTTCGCCTGAGGGGCACAGAGCCACAGCTGACCATCCTTCAATAAAAATCTTGAGCAAAAAAAAAGACAATTAACAATACTGTCTAATTGATATCCAGAGTCACAATTCAGTAAAAAGTACATGAAAAATGTGAATATACACTTTACACATGTATATATCATAAGTATGGCCCTGAAAACTTTATTCACATCATCAGTCCACTCATGTGAGCAGTCCTGTGATTTCTTAGTAAAAGTCTGCAGAATCAAAACTCTAGTTACTAAACAAGAAAGGAATCAAGTTAGGCAAAAAGTGTTTCTTAAAGAAATACTGAATATGATTTACATATTATATACAAATATAAATCTCTTAAGGTAAACTATTTCTTTTAAAAGTCATGTCACAACATATGAGATAAAATTATTTCTGCCTCTTTCACAATTATTTTTAGCACTCATTTTGCTGGATTATCTGAAATGCCTTTCTGATGATTCAGAATGACAAAATCACACACACACACACACACACACACGCACACAAATTCATTGTATATATATGTCATTGATATAGCCTGAAACAGAACTCAAGGAACTGGAAACTTTTCCTTTTGGGTTTTAGATTTACACTAAACTATTATTAAAGAACTATTAAAAGTCTTAAATTATGAGAGTTAGCTCTAAGAACATTTCAGGAAAAACATGAGATAATCAAGGTTCTTCATAAATCATTTTTTCCGATGCAAAATCTTTTTTCATGTAAAAGAAACGAGGGACTGGAGTATGGTATTGCTTTTCAGGTATTGCTACCTACATATTCTATGTAGGAAGTGTCACGGGACATCATTAATTCCTTTATATTAATAACCCACGAACTTAAATTTCAAGAACATCATGTTTGTTAAAACATAGGAGTCATAAGTCTGCTAGCCACAGGCTGTTGCATAATGTGATAAAACAGCTGTTTAACATCTCAGTTTAATTCAGAAACTCTTAGTAAAGTTACAAAAAGTAAAAAAGCCCCACCCCTACAAAGTAAGTTATTAAAAATGCTTTAGAACTTGATAGTTCTTGTATTTTTAAACTGTCTAAAAAGTAAAGAAGAAAAAGCTGTGAAACACAGCCTGAAAAGCATCAGCATAACTGCAGCTCTGTGACAAGCAGCCATCCTTTGCTTTCTTATTTCACTCAATCAGCATCTGGTCAAAAGTCATACAAATTATTTTTCTTTTATTCTAACCTCTAAGGGTCACCTGCTGACAACCCAAAGAGAGCGTTTGTTGCAATTACATGTCAATCTACGATCACGGATTCAGATTTGATGCAGTAAAACAAGTGAGGACACATGGACATATCCTTCCTTGAAATACGTATTAACATAACGTCGCTGAAGATTTAAAAAGTATGTAACTGTATCCACATACACCCTATATTCAAGTCAGTAGGGTTCTGCACACAGACAGAAAAAAGCCCATGCAGATCTTAGTGCAGAATCAGAGCCTTGAATTGTAAAGCAGAAAAAATACATCTGCCTACTATATATACCCTAACAATATTTATTTGGTTATACCACTATTAACATACAAGCCCAATGGATAAAACCCAAAAGCATTTGCTGCATTTTCACATCTGAATCTGAAAGGAGTTAATACAGCAACTTAAAACTAGACAGGAGAAACAATTACCATGGCTATTTATTGTAGGTATTTAAAGTATTCCTACAGAAGTTTAACAAATGATCATGTTAAAACTAACCGTAAAAAATTAAGTCGCTCCTGTACTTCTTGCACATGACTGTATCTACTCCCTGGTCTTACAGTTTGAGGATCATATTCACCATGCTCTGCAAATATGAAAACTTTTATTAGACAATACATGCAGAAAAGACATACTGATTTTGAAGGGTAGCTCATGTTTGATAACTTGCTGTTCTGAACATAATTAAAACCACTCAAAGGACAGTAAGTTTCCAGTAAGATGTATGAAAATCATTTTTAGCAGCTTGCTAACAGCTAATACTGCATTCTAAATTAAAGTGGGCATAAGCAAAGATTGCTGAAGCCTATAATCAAGTCAACAAATATTTATTTGCAGATACGTGTTCACCATTCAGTATAACGGAAGTATTAGAGAACAATCAAGAATCTGCATTCTAATTAAATCAATTTTTCTGTATTTCAAACATTTTCTTTGGGAAGGAAGCCTGGTAAAGTAGAAGTATACCAAATATATCATTCAGATTATTCAGTGTTTTTTTTAAGGATGGTCTCGCTTCATTACAGAGCGTCTTTTCAAGAACGTCAGTTTTAAGTTTTTAGGTTTTATTTCTCCAAAGAAAACTGCAACTCCAGTTCTTCAGTACCATCCTAAGAGTGTGTGTGTGTGTGTGTGTGTCATCACACAGAGGAGGAAAGAAGATGACAACTTTATCTACTGTAATTTTACAGGTATAAAAAACAAGATACCTGTAATACTGAGAGCTTGAAACAGAACAATAGTTGTACGATCTGGAAGTAAA
The DNA here is from genome assembly GCF_036370855.1 of Dromaius novaehollandiae. Classification (NCBI taxonomy): domain Eukaryota; kingdom Metazoa; phylum Chordata; class Aves; order Casuariiformes; family Dromaiidae; genus Dromaius; species Dromaius novaehollandiae. The sequence goes on from NC_088098.1 coordinate 125,194,493, forward strand.
CTGAGAAATCACCTTTTATACATAATTTTTCAAATCTTGGAACAATATTGCCTAACAAACAATTGTTTGCCATATGGAAACTTTATTATTATTATTATTGTTATTTTTAAGAAATACAATCCAGACATCTCTCAAAGAACTTAAATGTACTTAATGTACTGATCTTTATTCCTCGCAGTAGAAGAAAACAGTTAAGAACTAGTGGTACTTCCAAGAACTTGAGGAGCCCTGACTTGGATTTAACACTAACACACTACTGTGTACAAACGTAACCTTCAGAGGTAGAAATTTCATAACCATTAAATCAATTCAAATTCAGAAAAATGGTCCTTTCCTTTAGCAGGTAATATCAATAAATGCTAGTCATAAATTAGCATGACCGGACCTTTGCGGATATCAGAATTCTTCAGAACAGGAAGCATCACTTTATTATATGCTTCTTTGATAAGACAGCTCTGGTCTTTGATCTGTACTAGTCAGAAATATTTCATCATCACACACATTCAGTAAGACTCCTCCATTATAATCTAATTATTGCTATATACCTTATTTGTAAAGTTACACAGATTACATTCAACTAAAATGACTCAACTGTGGGAGATTGTACCATGACAAAATCCAGAGCCATGGTAAAATTTAGCTTGAAAATTGGGGGGGGAAGTATTTCCTATTACACTAAGGAAGGAAAAAATGCTAGTCTAACTGTTGAAGTGCGTCAGAAGGCTTTTAGAATTAAAGAAAGTAATTGTCATAAATACTGTTGTCTACATACAATGTGCAAAAGGTACATTAAATTAAAAATTAAATAAAGGAAGTCAGAAGACTAGTAGTAAACCAGTAAGTCTAAAAGACTGGAAACATTCTGTCCACTAGAAACCTTTCAAAAATTTAAATTTTAGCCTTAACAGAGCCAGCATTAACAGACAATTTTCAAAAGAAGAAACAGGTCAAAACCAATTCTAAAGAAAATGTTATAAAACTAGCAACAGAAAAACTATATAAGTATTTGAAGTAGGAAAACCTGAAAAAGACACCATGAGTCCAGTAGAGGAAGCTACTAAGGTAGATAATGACATTGCAGAGAAATGAAAATTAGTTACTTTAAGTGTTCAACAGATGTTATTAGGAACTGGGGGGACTACTTATGCTGTTTTTTTCTGGTATGAATAGAGATTAATTCAGACTCAAATGTCAGTAGTGGTAGCAATGGAAGAATCTGAGTATTGAAGTCATCCAAGGCCAACGAATTAAGAATTTAAGAATTTTTAAAACTGCTGAACTAAAAAAAAAAAACCAACACCCAAACAGAAAAACGCCCTCAGTCTCCCTTACTATTCTCCATCTCAGCTTCATTAGACATCTGCCCAATTTAATTCTACACTACTTCCCCCAGGAGGTCTAAGTGTGATGTCATTAAAAATGTCTTCCACACAGAGGAGTGGAAGGGGAGGGGAACAAATGTTGCAAATGATCACTGAACAGAAATTTTCAGTACTGTAAGTGGTACAGGATCCTTAATTCTATCAACTCCAGATCTGAACAGCACTGTTAACTTGCCCATGAAGACCTTATCAAGCAGTGCAAAAGTAGTACTGAAAATGTCCAGATTAAAAGGAGAAAGAGTAAGAACAAATATAACAAATACTTAAAAAGCATGCCTTCCTTCAGGACTATACCATGCAGTACCAGTCACTTCATTTCATGGAGGAATTTGCAGAGTTGGGGGAAAGAGAAAGTTCAGTGGAAGATAAAGTCAACTATCATAGAAAAAAAAAATTGAAACAAAGAGTAGACTTAAAAAAAACAAAAACCAGAAAAGCTTAAAAGCCAAAACCGTAACAGGGAATATTGCAGAAAAGAATATACATTAATGAATAAGAAGAGAACAGAAACATCAGCTCTAGGAAAATCAAATTATGGCAAATTCAAAACTAATACAAAAACATTTTCACAAATTACACAGTTAATTGTGGAGTTAACTACCATAAAGATTTGTGAACAATCAGAATTTTTTTTTTCCTATGGCATTTTTTTCCTATGATTAGATGTTTGCCTTGTATCTTCTCCCTCTGCCTCCTTCATGTTCTCCAACTCAGCTTGATTCTACAGTTGTTCAGTTCTTGCTTCCTACATAATCAGTATAAGTTTCTTTCTTCTCCTTTCATTTATTTCCCACCAAGCATCTTCTCTCTCCTTCTCCAGGAAGGCATGGAAATATGAGGATGCTTACAAACACCACAGTGCTTTCTCTGTATTCTGCTCTATTTAGTGTACAAGGTAGAAACTGAAATAAAAGTTCTATAGACTGGAAATGATTATTACTGTCTTAGTATCTAGAATATTAGGAGATACTTTCTGGCTGGCCTTAATTGTGTATAAAAGCACCTAAGAAAAAATTCTGCACTGTGATCCTTCTGGCTTTGCACTCTGGGGCAAATGAATAGATACTTTGCGGCAGCTTCACCTTAAGAAAGCAAAATTTAATTACTTTGGAATTAGATTTAATTTATACTCTTTATACATTCACAATTCTCTTTTTTCCAAAATTGTTTATATTATTGAGTCAGAGTCGACTGGAAGGGAAAGAATGTGTTTTTTGGCACCAGAAAAATCACGTAAGACATTTTGAAACGTAAAGCAAACATTAGGCAAATTTTTCTGCCAAAATAATCAACAATGTGATAGGTAAACAAAACTGTCATAAATGACTTTTCAGTTCCAGAGTTAAAAGTTAATTGAAATTAATGGATCAGTTCATACATGAATAGTACATGTAGGCTATCTTTGGACAAAAATAACACTGCACTGCACAGTTGCTGGTTATGCTTCCTCCATAATCCTGAGGCCTACATCAAGATTTTCATAGCTAGCCAAAGCCCAAGAGAAAGGACAAAGCTGTCCATACAGTTAAAATGTGACACTTACTATAAATGGAATGTCATTTTTGCATCAAATGAACAAAGCTTACGAGTTCCTAAACCACCTGTTAAGTTTACTGCCTTGCTTTCAGTAAGGATATTCAAGCTGTAATCCCTCTCCTATCCTTTACCAAAGTCAAAGGGTACTCAACAGCTTACAGAAGTTACATGAAATAATGCATATTATATTCCACCTTTCTGGACAAGACTAAGCTTAAAATACTACGGTGTGAGAATAAAAAGCATTTAATACAATTTTAACATTAATTTCTACAATGCCATCATGAATTAAGCAAACTAAATTAGGGAAAACCCTCCCATGCATGCCTCAGTAGAGAAATGCAGCTGCAGTCTGAAGATTCAGCTTAAATGTCACTCTCATTGACCTGTATCTAGCTGAAGCCAACATCTTCATATAGCACCACACCTCAAACAAAAGTCTTTGAAGGCATATTTTACATATAGATATCAAGCACTCCCGAATTAAATGAATTCCACAATTAAAGGTGGCTGGGCAACCTACATAAGCATACTTTAACTAAAACTTACTTTTGGTAAGTAACTCTCTCAGGTAAAAGGAAAAAAAAAACAGGAAGATGAACACACACACAGATGTATTTTACAATGTGCAATATCTTAGTATCTCTGAACAGTCAATGCTGAATTCCTAAACCTTTAACATAATACACCATTTCATTTTTGAGATGCAACTGAAAGGCTGGTAGGATGTTATGGCAGGGTAGAATGGTCCCTACTTCCAGTCCCAGGAAGGTGGAGAGAGCTTGCTCTACATCTCCCCCCCCCCCAATTCTGTTGGCTTACTTTATAGAGTACTATAGTCCAGTGTCACAGAGAAGGGCTTTCCTTACTGTCCGAATTCTACGTCAGTAGCTAGAAGGCTATTTTCCTCCAAGGGTAAGAGTGTAAACTCATCAGCATAGGGTTGAGCTTAGACTGAAATATATAAAAACTAAAATATGTGCTGCCAAAGTATTGCTGAGAACACATGCAATGAGAAAGCAACTAAACAGAACTGGAGTTGCATAGTAAAAAGAACCGGTATGCCAGTGGTCTTAAGTCCTTCTCCCTGACAAATTCCAAACACTGGCTTCGAATACAGATTATTTAAAAAAATTCTCAAAGGAGCTTACAAAAATCCAAGACCAGAAGTGGGGCAAAATTCAAGACTATTACTAGGACTTTTCACAAAATAACTACCCTAAAATAACTAGGGCAGGATGATGTGCATCAATCCACAGATAAACATGAGCAGTCACTTTCCAATATTCTACTGTAAAACACCACATATTTTCAATTATGAAACAAAATGTTTACATTTCAAGTTTGTTTTGACCCAATTTAACAATACAAAGGCTGCCAATACCACACCTGCTCTAAAATTAAGCAAGTAAACTTATCAATTATTTCAATATGAGAGTTTGCTTTCAAGATCATTTTCAACTGGAGTTCTCACATACTTTATTTATGAGGCATTTTTTACATAGAACTTACCTTTAGCATACTGCCTCATGCTTTCCATATAGGCAGAGAGATTTTCTGCAACCAATGTAACTAGGGCATGATTGTGCTGGAGTTGATTGATTAAGTCATGTCGGTAAAACACATGGGGACTTCGCTGAGTTTGACTGAAATTAAAATACAAGTGTATTACAGAAAAGCAGATGCATCTTTCACCTAACAGTTCAGAAACTGATTCTAAAAACTTGTGTCTTTGAAATACGTTCCAAATTTTGATAAGAGGTTTATTATAGAAAGCATATTAAGTCTCTGACAATATTTGTCCCTTTTTTCCCCCCCGACACATTAACAGTTTGTACTAGTTATTAAGAGCAGTTAATCAATCAGGATTATAGTTACGATCAGTATGAAAAGCATCAAAGCAATCTGAGGAGTTCAGTATGCGAGGGGGAGAACGTCTCTGCAGCAGGGAAATACCTGCTTGCAAACTGGATAGTAAAGACAGAGATTTGACTGTATAGCTATTATCCCTATAACTATAGTTTTCTCAGCGCCCACCTGATATTCTCTCCCCTAAATTTAAGATAAGTATTCTGTAAAACTATGTCAGTTTTCAAAATAAAAGCTCACAACCTTAAAACTATAATGAAACATACTAGCCAAGAATGCAAGCCAATTTTTCCAATACTTGGAAAACCTGAACAACTTTGCAATCTATGTTTTTCTAACAGTACCTACCAAAAAAAAGTTGGTACAAACACAAAAGAGCATATACTCCAAGAAGAAACAGGATTAGAGTTCAAGAGAAGGAATACCACCCCAAATAAATAATCAGGTGTTAATTAAGTATACTATCAAGATCTGAAAAAAATGCTTTTCCTGAAAGAGACATTAGTCACACTTGTTTTACCAAGTAAACTGCAAGTGGAAACACAGGGCTCAAGTCCCACATGCCATGAACACTATCAAATTCCAAAATGTGGGACTAATCACCTCTGTGGTGTAGCCCCAAAAAGCCTCTATCAGAGCACTAAACCTTGGCTGTATAGATAATGCAAATCCAGGTTGCTCTTCCAGACCAAGAGGGAGAAAAAGAATTACTCATTGTATTGCCACTCAGATGATCCCAAAGCCTGTCCTTAAGAAATATAAATGTAATTTCAGAACTACTCTCCTTTCCTTTAACACAAAGGAGGTAGACCCTAGAATTAAGCTGAATGGGTTGCTGGTGAGAACTCTCATTCTTCTTGGGAAACAGGGTCTCAGCATCAGATGATCTACAGCACTCAGGAGTACTGTCACACCTTTTCAGAACAGTAGGGAAGGCAAGAAATCCCAGATCCAGCATCAGCTGACAATGATCTTGTCTCAGATAACTCTACATTACTATAGACGCAATGACAACAGGGCAATTGATCTATTTGGCCAGAGCTCACTGTCACTCTGGGCTTAAAAGACAGAGACACCATTAACAACCATCCCAGACACCCAATAATTTTGTTATTTGCAAGCAACAGTATTTGGTCTGCTAAGTAGAGGGGTCTTTAGAAAATTCAATTTTAAAATATGCAGAGGTTTCCAAAACAGCTAGAAAGATGTGCTTAAAGTACAAATTGTGTTTGAAAAAAAAAAGCAGACATTTGTAGGAAAGCAAACAAAATGGACAGGCATATGAAGGCAGAAGACACAGAGGGCTTCATATTGCACAGAGACAACAAGAGAAAGTTTTCACTTTCAGAAACTATCTACTTATATATCATTCCATCTCCATCAATCCTCCTTGCTGACGATAATCCAGCACCAAAAACAGAAAGATGGATTTCTCTGTTTTAGTGGCTGAGATTTTACCTTTAGACAAAAAGATGCATTTACAAAGGATAATATTAAATAAGAACTTTGACAATTTGGGAGATGCATATGATGATACAACTAAAGGAACAAGCATAAGCAGGAATAGGTATTTTACTGAATTATACAGCCATAATAGCATGCACTTGTATTTATATGCACATCTGTATGCACATACATATAGAAGTTTTTATTTTATAGGAAAGCTAATACAACCATATTAAGTATAGCAAAAACAAAGCTATCAGCTGAAGACTTTCTTCTAAGATAGGTATTTTTCACTTTTCCTCCCTCAACAAACCCACATGCACTAACAGTAAATTTGGACACATGGATGCATCTTGGTTAGCAATTACTTCAAAAAGTTGAAGCATTCTAAGAACTAGAGTTATGAGCTATCTTGTTGCACAGTATTTGTAAGCAACATGCACAAAGCAGCTATTTTAATGATCTGCTAGGACGGATTCAAAGGCAAGATGATTGTCTCCATACACAGAAAAAAGCTGATCTGACAACAACCAGAGTTTCTAGTATGCTTTCCAGAATTAAAGCAAACTTCACACACAACTATTGAATTATTCCTTAAGCATGTAAGGCTGGGCTCATTGATTATGCTGCCACTGTGACATACTGCTTTATCAATAACAGAGAAGCACATGTGAAAAAGGGAAGTTAACAGCAGAACTGTCATCTTTTCATTGTGCTTCTGCTAAATGGATATCAAAGATCTACATATAAGAACATGTAAAATTATCATTTTGAGATGGGTGCCAAAGTGTTCTGGAAACAGTAAAGAAAATTTAGTGACTAGAATGCATATTTGGTAGGAAAACATTCTCCAGTGACAAAGGCAAAATTCCAAAAATTTTTAACTTAAATGGATTTCTTTTTAAAGTTGAGTTTTCACACACATAACTTTTCCAACATAATATTGCACATGCGACTTGGCTTTTTAAGTTAAGACTTCTTCCATTAGACTAATACGCTATCAACCTTTAGAAGCAGACAGGAAAGAGACAAGTAACAGGGACGGAACCCAGCAAATTCTACTTTTTAGGCTAAAAACTGACTTGAAACTAAATTCATTGTTGTCTTTAAGCAGTCACAAATCCCTGAACTCCTAACAGAAGGTCCTCTCAATGTTCAGTTAATTCTCAGCAATTCATTTAGGAAACCAATCTTATACTGCTAAAGTAGATACAGGTCAAACTCAAGTGCTTGAAACTGGTCTAGGGGAGGCCCTCTCTCAATCACCCAACCCAGAGAAAATAAAGATGATTAATTTCCTGTACACCAATATCAGTATGCAAAGTTAACTATTCTGATATTAAAAGATATCCTTGCACATATCCAAGCATTACTTTTTTACATTGTTGTAATTCTGGTTAAGGTAAGCTTCCCAAAACATGTAGCTTTTCTTTGTGGTCAGGGAATTAAATGTTGCCAGAATAACTTCATAGGCAATTTGTAATTTTATTCAACTGCAAGATTAGCTACAATAATTCAGTCCTCCTCCTGAAAAGAACCTCTATAGTGCAAATGGTATAAGGTAACTTATACCTATTTTTGCTACGAATCAGTAGCCTTGGTCTTTCCAAAATGACCTTTAATTGCCAATGAACTGAAACACCCAATAGAGTATATAGTTTATGCTATTAATATTGCACAGACAAAGCCCAGTGGAATCTTTGTCAATTGTTAAAAACATCTGCTTATGTTTTCAACCCAAATTCTAGGAGGATCAATGCTAGAGAAAAAATTTTATGTCAAAAAAGGTATGTCGATAGTAATAGTTACTAAATACATGCATTACCATTTCCAAACTACATCAACGTTAAAGAGTTATCAGAAACCAGAATACTCAGAGGACTGGGAAGTCACCAATTACCTCAAAATGATCTTTTCTCTCACTAGGGATTTCCAGTCACCTGGGCAGTATCAATATCTGACTAAAAAACCCTCTCGACAATATCTTGCTAATAAAGGCTTCTCCTTTATCAGCAGAATACAGACTGGAAGAGATCTTTAAAGACTTTTGATTAAAGTCTTTAATTCAAAGCTTGCTTTTCTGCCATATTTGTTTTCACACTCTACATAAAAATTTGAGGTGTTGTCTCACACAAACACAGGCTTGCCAGAAACCTGAGGAATTGAAGAGATGGCCTGACAGAAAGGAGAGAGATTCAAACCATCTAACTGTACACATGCCTGCAATACAGGCAACCTGAACTTCTACAGTCAAAAGAGAAATTTAGGTTTCGCCCAAGATTAATTTGGAGCAGAAACCTCACCAGTGCCTTGAATGAGCACCACTTCAATAATTGCTTAAAGCAAAGCTTCTTCATTAAGGCACTGTGCTAAAAAGCATCCAACTTGTTCAAGTACCACGAACAACCAGATAGCTACGTTCCCTCAGACCTTGCTGCATACAGAATGTCAAGGACTCCAAGATACAGAAAAGAAACTTGTTATCTGCTAACAACCAGGTATTTTTGTGACCCTTTTGGAAAACCCCTAGACAATATTTTTGAAAAATTGTAAAGGATCAAAATGTCATGAAAACTGAAAAACATATTGGAATCTAAACGAATAAAGAAACATTTGAAAGCCAGGAATGCAGCATTCTCACAGCTCCTTAAAATGATACCAATAAAGAGATAATTTCATGTAAACTGAAGACTTATCCTTCAACTTTCCCTGCCTGGACCCTTCTTGTAAGTACATTAATAGCAACATTGATTTGAACAGTCTACCTGCTTTCAAGAATTAAAACAAAGTAATTACAATGCACTGATAAGCAAACAACACTTTTCTAGAGTTTGTAAAGACTCCTATATGGATAGGAAAGAAAATGTTCAGAGCACAGAATCTCAGACGTTTCTTTAATGAAAACGTACTCAAAGTAATGCAACGAAGCTTGTCAATTTTTGGCTTTTTTCGTAGAGTATTTTCCACAATAGAAAAATGTCACCTTTGATTTCAGCTACATAAACTACATGACCTGTATAAACTTATCATCAAAGAACAGGTGCACGCGTGTCCATACACACACAATGTATTTTACTTATACTATGTAAGGTAACTCCATTGTTAGGCAGGGAAGTCCATGCCTAACAAAAAAAACAAAAAACAACAAAAAAAAAAAAACAGATTTTCTGTGAATCAGACAACTATCCTTCTAAAAATGAAGATCAGCACGTTTGAGAAAACAGCTAATGCTCTCTTACTAAACACAGCATACGTGAGAATTTTTAAAAAGCATTAAAACAAACCCAAGAGCATGTTTAAACACAGATAATAATTTTAACTAAATTCTCCCTGCTCCTCATAACAAAAACCGCCTCATTCCAACCCATTCAACTGTAACAGACAAAATCCGATTTGCATTTCATTCTTACCTCAAGTTTTGTGGTGCTTCACCAAACAAACTACAAATTTCTCTAATTTGTTTCAGTGCAGGAATGACCCATTTGTCATTTGTGCGAAGCTCTTCTATAAAACGATCTATCCACTGGATCTTTTGTGTATCTCGGTCCTTAAAGAGCAAGTGTTCACAATCAAGTACATTGCAGAAACCAAAAACATCCCCTTACTTTGTTTCCCAGAAAGAATAGAATGTACAACGCCACGTAACAGGGCCATCAGTAACTAATTTCTCCTCTTTCAGTTATTTCCACTCATTATTCAGAGTAAATTGCTATAAAATAACAAGAAACAATTAAGAAACAAAATAAAACCTGCCAGTGGCTGTCAGGCACAAATAATGGATGAATATGCAACCATGAGGAATTAGTATTATGGCAAAACTAGGAGAAGTGAGAAAAGGAAAAGAATAGTATGAAAATACCACAGAGAAAATTTTAATTGTGTTCAAAGCTCAAAGCAGGGTAGTTTCAGCGTCCCTCTCCAGGTCTTTTCTAGTATTATTGACAACATGTAAAGGACTTGAAAACAAAAAAATGAGGACAGGCATTAGCTGCCTCTCTATTTAAGCAACTGTTTTCTAAACTGAAGAAAATGCAAAGGGAGCAAAAAACACTTGCCCTTTCTTCCTACTTATTTTGGTACCTTTAATTCCAACATGGTCATCACTATAATACGTCACTGATTGCTTTACTAGTTACAGTAAAACAGTAAATTAATTTATTTAGCCCTCTCCAATTAAAGCCCTAATTCTGCTACCTAAAACATGTCCCATAACACTTTAAGAATACCTGGACATTGATAGAAGGATACAAGTCTCATGAACAGCAAAATGTTTGTTAAATTACCAAACTCCTTAAATTTTACATGAGGGGTGGAAGGAAACTTTCAGTGACTGATTTTACAATACACCCCATACCAGATTACTCACCTGTGAACAGCTGTAATCTAAGATTTTAATATGGGCACTAAGAGCCTGGTCCATGATATCAACTGGAACATCATCACTATGAGCCAAGTTCCACAAAAGGTTCAGCACTTTGTGTGCCATCACACCATCTTTGTCATCCTCTGCAAGACGACGGATTAACTCAAGTAGTTTCTCACGCTGTTTCTTGCTTGCATTTGTCCAACTTGCCTAATGAAAGATTTTATTCAATATGAAGACGACTCATTTTTTAATTTAGTTCCAAACATTATAACCTGCACTGTTATAAATGATGCAACAATATAAAGTTTTTCTTTCAATGAAAATAAATAGCACATTATATCAATACAGAAGTCAAACAATTGAGTAGCTCTTCTAGTGTTTACTGCTGAGATGCATTCAACTTAAAAAAAATTCTTAAAGATCTGACAAGCATATCTGTGATGTTTATTTAAAGTTAACAAGACTGTTGACAAGTTCAACAGTAGTCAAAATAATGGCCTCAGTGCTTCTTGCAATTACTTTCTAAAAACTCCTTTGCTTATAATTAAGACTTCTAAATTACTTATAATCACTAGCAAGTAAAGTTTTAGCATCACTACTACCTCTGAACCTGACCAAAACAAATGTTCTCTGCATCAAGCTAACCTCTTTCTGAATAAGTTAAAAATACAACATTACTTCATATCTACTTCTCAGTGTAAGACACAAGTAATAATGTTTTTTGCATGGAATTCCTGAGTATTTACTGGAATATCTAGATTACTATTTATTTGAATACCTAGATTACTAAACGTTAGGCCTATATTTACCAGAGACTCATTAATTTATGCACAAATTATATGCAAGCCAAAACGTGACTGTAAGGCACTTTTCTAAAACCAGGAAACTGAGTCTACAAAGCTGGCTTGTGTTTTCTAGTGTAGTAGACTGCCCTCTAAAAGTGAAATAGGAAAACAGGCCGTATAGTACTGCTAATGGAAGCTACAAATGTTAACATCAGCCATTTTTCAGAAACAAATCATTCAGTGCACTGATTTCAACCAAATTATGTATTTAAAAACATATGACATCATCTTACTAAGACTGTTTCATTCTATATGCTAACCAGGGCAAAATTATTACATGATATAGAGGAAACTGGGGGAGGGGGAAGGAAGTCCTTGATCTCCCTCTTCTACATATAGACAAAGAGTAGCAACACCTGGTAAACTAAACGAAAGCTACTTTAACACTGGGAGGAAAATACCGAAAATAAGCCATCAACACTTGAATTCTTTCTACATTGCGTTTCAAGTCAAGATAAATAACTGGTTTTATTTGAAAAGTTCAATATTCAAATTAACCAAGTGACATTCAGCAACACCACAGGCCTCAATGAAAGTACATTTTCTGAAAAAGCAATTAAACCAGAAAACAAAATTGCCAGTGAAATCAGCAAACTACCTTTGCTTTAGACAGGAACTAAACTGAAAATCTCAAAATGGATACTCAGTGAAGTATAGCTGAATCTAGCATTTTCTTAATATTAAAAGTTAGACTGTTGCTATACACAAAAAGAAACCTTTAACCTGAGTAAACTGCCTGTATTTAAAATAAATGGAAAGTAAATGTTGAAAGAGTGTCACAATTCTGTATCCATTCAGAAAACGTATTGTGAATATACTCAAAACATGCAAAGTTACCTTAAAACAATCAAACAGGTGATCAAGCTGTTCAGGAGAGAAATCCCACGCTAACTTTGCAAGGAGATCATGTACATTTTTTACAATGGCTTCATGTTTTCCTGCCTGTCAAGAGAACAAACAAATAAACAAAAAACCCCACACAGCTGTAGCAATCCATACCAATAAAAGTGGTATAACATCCAGTGTAATTTTCATAAGACAATTGTCTGTGGTGACGAGCAAGAACTGCTCTCACAGCATCAACTAGCTGGGAAGTCGCAATATTTAAGTTTACCTTATATACGTATTTAAGTGTGTACATGTGCATACGTAGACACACAACAAAGACTGCAATGTTACAATACTTAATTTTTAAAATAACATACTGGAGCAGTAGAAGATAAAGTCTAACAGGGTGTTTTAACCTACACATCAATAATTTCAATTTAATGTAGGGAGTTTTTTGCAAAAAAACTCAAAATCCATTTCTTTAATGAATGTCACTCTGTTTCAAGACAGAAACCGATTTTTAATATATCCAGTATTTCAATTTGGAGTATTTTCTTTGTGCTAGTGGACTCATGCACAACTAAAGCGTTCTATTACCAAAAACCAAAACAAAATAGACTTACTGGCAGACAGCATTCTAAAGTCCAACAGCAGCTTATAAACTGACAAACAGTCTAACAATCAATCTACCTATAGTAAGATGTTTGGTTATTATATCAGATACTAGTTTAAATGAGGTTTTGGGGTATATTACAATTTCAACATTTAAGGATGAAGACAAGTAAGAAAACCAGCCAACTGAATTTTAACCCTGGGTGAGGAGAAAATATCTTTCCTGCACTCCCAGGCCGGAAAATGTATCTCATAGTTCATCTCCACACTGAAAAACAATAATGTTGGACCAAATGAATCAACAGCTGATTCACTGTAAGAAAAATTCTTTAAGTGAAGACTAAAGCAATGCAAAACAAACACCTACAAAAACTCTGATGTAATTAATCTCATATAGCATTAAAAATAGATGCATGAGTTCTGAAATTCATCTCCTTCCAAAAGCTAGCATCACTTGTTCCCTTGAAAACAATGAAAAAGAAACCAACAGCTTTTTTTTGTATGCTGCGTGGTGGAATTCTTTTTAATGTGTCCTAAATTTATTTTACTTTTTAAGTAACAACATTCATTTTCACGTTATGGGTCAGATTATAAAAGAGGGAATAACTACACCAGTTGTATCACTCAACTTTATAGAACTTATCGCAGTATTTTTTTCTCTTTTCAGACATTTTCCTGCACAAGAGGAAAGAATGAGCGCGTACAGGGCAGAAAGAGCACCTGCAGCATAACAGAAATGAAACAAAAGGAAATATGCACAGAGCCACCGGGGGTGCAGACAGAGTAAGAGTAAGCAGTGTACAAACATTCCATAACAAGATAGGTAACAGAGATGCGGGGAAGCACAGTAGGAGAAGGTAAGGAATCTGGTGCATGAACTGTGAGTTTGCTGTATGGAAGCAGGGAAGCCTGTGTCCTGTTCTAGCTAAACGCTCTAGAACATAAGTAATGAGACCCCAACATTTATCTCTGCAATTTCACTTGTCCTCCATCCAAATGCTTCCCTGAAAATCAACAGGCTGCAATTTAATACTTGGGTTTAGAGTTTTCGAGCATTATTCCTTGCACCAAAAATACTTTCATTTTGTGAGCGTTGGGTTTGTAAGACAATGTAAACTGCTTCAATAAAACTTATGTATGCTTTCTAAAGCCTGCAGCAGCATGATTTTATTATTTCCCATAAACTACTTATTTCTGTTCTAGTTGTATACTGAACTTCTCAGGGCATATCTATATCATCAAGTGTAAATTTGTATGTGCTTACCCTCTAAACGAGGCAGAAACATAATGGCTCCAGTCTGAAAGCAAAACCACATCAGTACTGCACTGAGTCAGAGCTAAAATAGCCTGACTGTTACATAAAGCTATGCAGTAAATCAACTGCCCTCTACTGAATTGCACACTCCAGCTGCTCTTAGAAGCCATTACTTACTAAGAACATCTAAAAACTGCTATAGGCAGGGAGTAACAAAGTTGCCACAAATCATTCCATATACTCCTCCTTTTTCTGTTATGTCTTATTTTAATTCCATAGCCAAAGCAACAGTGAAAACACCTACCTGAACAGGGCCTACAGACTTCAACTTTCACATGGAAAACGCGAGACAAATCTGCAGCAAGTGCACTGTGACAACTATCTTATTGAAAGCATAAGAAGCGAGCAAACTAAGATAGATATTTGAGAGCATGAAAGATTTATTCCTAAATTGATTTTGCAACTGTTGGGGCAGACTACCCCTTTCTTAACGGTGGCACTAATTGTTCAGTTTTCTGGTACTGGAACAGTTTGGCTTAAACTAACTTACCCAGGTGTCCCCATTTTCAGGCCTCCTAACAACAAACTAACTTCTCAAAGTTTGTTTTGTTTTGTTTTTGCAGACTTCTGACAACATAGTCTGGAAAGGTCTGCACACCATAAGCTGAAAACAAACAGTATTATCACAGACCTTAATTCAAGTAAACTGTGTACTGTTATCACTTACTAAACACATTGAGAAGACAATTCTGAGACCCAGGACCCCCCAAAAGAATGACATTTGGTTTCAATTTTTCCTTCCTTTTTTTCTGACATTGAGAGTAAGAAGCACAAGTCTTAAAACAGCTTCTATTGTATGAAATTCAGTTCTTTCCATCCCAAAATTGTGCTCATGCAGAAGTTATTTGTGACTTAAACTTCAAGACATGACATAGAACAAGATCTTCCTGCTCAGAAGCAGATTAACAGCTTAGTTCTTTACCTGCGCAGCCCAAATGTTATCAAGATCCTGCAGAGTGAGGGCTTTTTCTTTGATGACAAAACGTAGTATCTTCTCTAATTTCTCTACATACTGAGGCTGATGAAGACTATCTCTCAAAACAATCGATAAAATATTATTCTGCTGGATCCATTCCTGAACATAAAAAGAAAGTAGTTTCACCTCAAATTATTGCAGTGCTATTGATTAGATTTAAGCTGAAAACAAAACTCCAGCCTGCTACGGATTAATGTTTTTATATACAATATTCTATCTACAAGAAGTCAGAAAGATGCAGCACAAGAGGAAGGTATTTATCCCTGACTTTCATCTCCTCTTTAAAAAAAAATATAAATAAATAAATAAATAAATAAAAATATCCCAATATGCTTGTCATTGTAATATATTGTGGAGCACTTTTTTCAGGCATGTTAAAATCATGAACTCAAAGCAGAACAACGTTCAAACAACAAGAGCCAACGGGAAGAACAGTTAGCTATTTTCTTCAAGAAGGACAACTTTTTTCATCCAATTCCCAATCATTTAATACCAAAAACAAACACTTTAAGACACTTCTAGCTCTACTGGTATACCAGTCCAATCACATTAAGAGGGCATAAGCTAACACTGAAACATAAAAGAGAAAAAAGTTTTTTGGTTTTTTTTCTTCAGTTACAGCCTTTTTTTTTCTCCCAATGCTGTTACCTGAATCAAACTGACTACAATATTTAAATCAGCTGCAACTTTTTCAATGGTACGTACTGATAAAGTACATGGCATTGTGTAATCTGACTGCTTTGTTCAGATTGAAGCAAAGCAGCATGTGCTCTGAGCATCAAAAAAAACCCCAAATACACACAGTATCATACCTCCCAACATAGTGTCCATGATTACATACCTATAACATTCAAACTAGTATTTCATGAAATATTTAAAACTAAATGTTTTCATTTAAGATCAGCAGTCTTGTTTGAGATACCAAACTATGGGAATGTGTAAAAAGAGAGACCCCTATTTCCTCCTATTGCTTGAAAAGGTCAAACTTTGCAATAATTCCTTCTTGGCAGCAGTCCTTTTGCAGATTATAAACCTCACACCAGGTAGTCAGTCACAAAGCTGAGGCAGAATAGTGCAAAAAATAATTTAATAAAATTAAGTTCCATGAAGATCAGGAGAGAGTTGTTTTTACAGTATACCATGCTGTAGCTTTACAAAAGCTCATTTTAATAGTTCCCTCATATAGTCATTCAGGCATAAAATAGTATTAAAATATGCAAATGCACTAATTATATATTTAAAAACCACAAAATGTGACATCCAGAACTTTTTGTACCAACAAACGTAGATCAATTTTATTTTTCTCAACAATTCAGATGCTCAAATGTTAAAAGCAGAGTAGTCACTTAGAACTCCCATTAGAGAGTTTTATTTGAAGTGCAAAAAATGAAAAGAATCCTATTTAAGTGAACATTCAATTTTTAGGTACAGTGGCACTGAGGTTGCTAATTAATCACATCTTTTTTTTCTTTTTTCCTTTTTAATACTGTATCAATATCATTCTATTCAACGATCCCTTTTTTAAAGAGTATTTTTTAGCAGCACTGAAAATATTTCTTAACAGAAGCCTAGAAACAAATACAGCAATCTTTCTGTAAAAGACTACTACTTTGAAAGCGACTTATTACCATGACATGTGATACCTATTGTTTACATGATGAGGCATGAAAATTAGCAGTGTGTGCAGGATCATTAAATATAACTAGTTCAACAGTTAAAGGGATAAGAAGAAAAAGTCTATTCAACGAATTTCTGTGACGAGGAGAACTTACTGCCATTCTTTCTGCTGTAAGCCACTCTTCCTCTTCAGGATTACCATGCCGATGGGTATAATATGACACACTGGATATTACTTTGTTAACTTCATTTAGTGCATTCATTTTACCATTGAAAGAAGAAATTTGCAACAATCTGTAAGAGAAATTAAATATAAGAAGCCTGAAAAAAAAAAAGTAAAAAGTACCATAATACATTAGAAATAGCATCTTACCTAAGTATCATTTTTAACCTAAATATTTCTAAGTTTTTTACAGTTTCTTCTTGTCCTGGAACTCTTGAAGCTAAATTTTTTAGAGATTTGATTATCATTGACAGAGCATCATTTTTGGCTTCGTTCTTTGCTTCCTTTTTCAGTTCATCATCTGTTAAATTTTCTAAAAATTGTGGAACCATTTCTATAATTGGAAGGAAATATTTCTTCACTGTATGTAGCGTTAGAAATTCGTAACACTGTCCAAATGGCCTAAAAAGAAAGAAAGAGTGGATCACTGCCACAGTAAATTTTTTTTTTTTTTTTTAAAGATAGTAAGGAGCAATTCATTCCAGGAACTTTACAAATACATGAAACGCTGAGGGTAAACACAAATAATTAAAAATAGCTCTACTTTTGGTGGTGGTGGGAAGAAGAGAAGTGCCTCAAGAAAAGACTTCCAGTTTTGCGTTAATATCATATTTTACCTAACATAGCCCAACTTTTCCAAATATGTGATTAAAAAAAAAAAAAAAAACACTTACTTGATGAGAGCTGCAATTATTTGAACATTCAATGCTGATCCACTCATGAAGCGATCATGCAAGATCTGAAACCCATTTAATGTGCCAAACTTGTTGATAAGATCTACTAGCCAACCCTGCAATATAATAAACAGTCATTTTCTGGGTGTTTTTTTTTTTTTTAAATACAAATAATGACCTAGAAATACTTTTAAGTAATTGCTAGTAACAAAACTTTTTTTTTTTTTAAGTCTTTACAGTGGTAAAGTGGTAGAAGACAAGAGAATTGACAGATAACTTGTCTTTATAGTCCAAATATTCAGTTTTAAGAAAATAGCTTGAAATAGGTAGTATCAGCTTTCCCATTATCATGTCATAGGAGAGATTCTGTACACATCACTTATTCAAGAAAATTTATCAAATACATAAGAATAAAAATGCCTGTACTTCAGATCCAGGTTGCTCTACTAAGTTACTACAGAAAGCACGATGATTCTGATAATCCTTTCTGATCCAGGAAGTGATAATGCTGCATATAAAAGCAGTAACACAGCAAATAACAGTCTTATAAAAAAGGCTTAGCAATGCAATGTGCTCCAAGTCTGTCTTCAATTCTCACTTATCAAGAGCAAGCAGCTCCACAAAACAAAAACACAAAAACAGAACCAATGACCACACCCACCCCAAATTCAAGAGCTAAGTGAATTAGACTGATGCCATTGGGAACACGATTCTGAAAAATCCAGATCCAAGAACCCAAACAGAATCAACAAATCAAAAAAAAAAAAAAAAAAAAAAAACAAAACAAAACCACACACAACAACACTGGCATTCTATGTTCCATCAAGAATGTTTCTCCCATCATCGGGAGCTACGAAAAGAAGGAAGGAAAGTTGCTTTTACCAGGTAATCCCCCTCCTTAGAAGTATGTCACCTATAAAATCATGTTGAGTAAGAAGGTAAATCCATCAACTGTCAAACATAAGCAAGCCAATTAACACAGTAGGAACGGCATTCCAAATGGAGTTGTGCCAGCTTACCATAGTTGAACACATGACAGTGAGAGTTTGATTGTGGACCAAAGACTGAGAAGAGTTAGACAGAAGGGGAAAGGCAGATTAAATCATAATCAGGTAAGAGTCAAAAGCAGCAAAACTTCAGTGACATACAGAATCAAATATTCTTTTTTCCTCCCTCTAACAACACCTTTATAGGGTTACTGAGTAATTAGATAACTCCAAATAAAATCAAAAATATGCATTAAAAAATAAATATCTGAAGAAGGTGGCATACCTTTGGTGAACGTGGGTCAGGAGGACGGGCATAAAGCTCATCTTCAGCAAGCTGGACTCCTGCAGGAACTGTTTCAGAGGGACGTGTACCATTGTATAGATGGAATTTGCAGTGAGGATTTAAGGCCATGGCAAGAAGTTCAAGAAGGGGAAACCAATCTTGGGACAGCTTGGCCACACAAAGTTCCACTAGGCGATGAGTGTTGTTGATAATACATCTCTATTAAAGGAAAAAAAACAACCAAACAAAAACAACAACAAGACAGGTGACTGAATTATAACATGAACTATAAAAACTGTACCATTTGTACCTGTCAAGCAAAGTCACAAAAGAGTTTTTACAATACTTTTCATCTGTACTTTCTCTCAATAAAGGCTTTAAACTTTTCTCTGTTTTCAGCTCAAAATAAAGTTCACTTAGGGAAAAAAAATTTTCATTGAGATACGCATAAATCACCAATGAACTATTAAATTTTTTCCTATTTTCATATATTTCTCTCAGATTTTAATTTGCTTATCTTTACAGTTTCAAATTTGGCCTGTGACTAGCTGTCCAACAGATAGTTTTCATATTCAAGCAGGTGTTACATGCATTCAAAAGTTAGCCAAGTTGCTAAAAGCTTTTACTAAAAAAATAAATAAAATAATAATAAAAAAAAAAATCAGAAACAAGCCTTCATGCCCTAGAATGCACATAAATACAAGCAGGCCTCTAGACACCTAGGTGGACTGCTGTCGGCCCACTTAACAAGAGCTGCACTACCGAACATACAAAATTTCAGTTCTTCTCCATATGCTGCTGTTTTATTTCCTTCCAAAAACACCAGAGACCATAAGATGAGAAAGTGGTCATAGAAGGATGAAATCCAACCCCCCCCCCCCAAGAGCCACATGTATGGGAGCTCTCCTCCCAGTTCTCTGTTGAGATGATTTTCGGATATGACATTCGACCTCTGCAGTCTCTATCCTCATTTAAATTACTCTGCTTTTCATAAATACAACTTAAAAACTCACATGAATCTCAAACTTCCAGCCGCTCACTGCCTCATCCGTAAGGATTTTTGTGAAAGATATTGTTAACCCATCTCGAAAAAATCGCTGGCATGCTTCACTTTTAACATCAAGGCCTATTTTAAAATAGAAAAGGAAAAAAACATCTATTATATATGCAATGTAATTAGTTGTTACATGAATTTTTAAACACTAGAAGTAGCGATTCGGACTTCAACCCTTTGGTGTACAAAGTTTCAGAATTGTTTTAAAAAGTGAACCTTGGACCAAGACAAACTTACGTAAGTCTAAGTAAAAACATCTGATAGGTTTTTTTTTTCATGCTTTTAACACTCAAAGTTAGACTAGCAAGAATAAGAACAATCTTTAACTTCTGCTCTTTATATATACGTGCACTCATGTTCTCTCTTACAGGGTTACAACCAGTAAAACTCAGTGAGCAAGAAGGAGAAAGTGAGACCTGATCAGTCTCCCAGACACAATTAATCCACAAGAATAAATAAGCATCCTTTTGTCTGTCACTACAACTAGAACTACTCCTGTAGTTTTGCTGACAGGACCCAACATAGCTTGACCCCAAGACTGCCATAAACCTCTGTAAAGTGAATGCACAAGAGATAAGCATACTCTGGTGTTCACAGCTGACCATATATCAAGTTTTAAATTTAAAAGGAGAGTCCTCTGAACTCTTTTAGTAATTATTAAACTTTGGGGTTATTTATAACCCCAGTATTACAAGAAAGCTGCATTTCCCTTTCAAAAGTTCACTTAAAATTTAAATAGTGCTAAAAATTGAAAGAAAAATATGTTCAGCATGTATGAGTACACACTGCAGACAATGAAAGCCATTGGGCACATTATAGCAACAAAATCGTAACCTGCCGCGTCTCTACAGAGCAAGTTCAACCAGGAGATCTTAGCATTCATGGAACTTAAAAGCATTCAGACTCACAGAAAGTATTGCCAGAAAAACCTATATACTCAATAATGAGACCTTCTGACAGTAAGGTTTACAGGTTTGGGAAGAACTGACCTAAGTTATCAAGTCAGTCTCTCATAGTCAGAAGCAACTGTACAACAGTTCCTTTCAAAAGGATTCATACAACTATTCTACGTGTTACTACATACCACAAAGCTTCCCAAAAGCTTATGACGTCTTGTGAGCCTGTAGCCTTATGGTGGGTGCAGCTCTTAAGCAGTTCAAGTAAATCAAGAGCCTTTGGAGAGCCACTGCCATCTCCTTCTTGAGTACTACTCTAGAGTTCCCTCTTGTCACTACGAGAGGTACATGATATATATCCTGTAGCCAAATATCAAAATACCACGTTTTCATACATACCTCACAGTCTGGGTCAGTTAGGCATCCCTACGCTATATAGCAAGTGTTAAGACCAGTATTAAGAGGCCACAAACCACAACGACATGACACAAGAAGAGAGCAGGAGAGACCGATGCTACCTAAAACTTGGGTATTTGCAGTAGAAAAAAGGACTTTGTTAGATTAATTCCTCGAGGATGTAAAGATGACAACTTCACCCTATACAAAGGGGAGGGCATGGAGGGCATCCAGACTGTTCACCGACCTAGGGGAAACATTCCTTTCTGAACCTAAATGTAACAGTGAACTTAATTCTTGAATACAAATGAGATACTAAGCAGGCATTCAAGTGGTTTTATTTTAATGCTCCTTAGAGTACCACTACACTGCCCTGAAATTTCTCTCAAACTTTCAAATACCTCTGGCACAATCTGCTCACACAAAGGTGGGCCAGCTACAGCCAGCAAGACCCTTCAAACGCATTTCAGGAAAACCTAAAACAGAGTATGTTGCAAAATACATTGTCCTTTCTGTACTTCATTGGATTTTGAAAGAGATGGAAGATGGGGAAACTTTAGAAGATACATGTGTTACTCCTGGCTATGCAGTTACCCCGTAAGTATGTGCTTCATTTTGGACTGTTTTTCTTCTACCTTCTCCCATAATGCTCCATATTGCTGAAGCAACAGCAGAAACTCAAAGAACCAAGGCTACTGGTCTACAAGGACAAGAGTATCACCAAAAGCAAGGTACAAGAGTCCTAAAAAACAGCAGGATGGGAGAGGAGGCAGCAGCAATTCAAAGCAAAGTGTGAAGAGAAACAGCAACTACACTTCGCCTGGCATTTGCTGCTTAAACCAGATTCAGTATCACTAATTCTTTAGGTAAGACCACAAGCATCTATTTTTATTCTATTGTCCAAATTTTGAAGGCAGAGAAAGGATAAGGAAAAAAAAAAAAAAAGAGGTTAGTGCATACTGCTCTGAGGTGTTAAGTATTTAGAGAAAGGTGGGGAAGTAGGTTGTGCAGTGAGAAAAAAGTGGATATGGAATGAAAAGGTCATGTGCAACATTCAGTACATGGGAGTTGTAATGAGGGGGTTGGAGGAGGAATAACGGGGCCATTTGACCTCTGAATCTGCACCTAAGAACAGTCAAGTCTCCAGACAAATTGTACAGCAATAACAGACTGTGGATTAACCCTGACACAAGAGCAGAAGCACTCTGGGTCCACAAAATCTATCAGCCCAGATGCAATCCTATCTGAACAAGTTCTGATGCATGTGAGGGGTACTCAGCAGCACACGGCTGGAGCACCGCAGCCCCAGGCAGAATTGCCCAGCTCCTTCCCAGGACTCCTGAGTGCACAACTTGGAGTGGCTGCAACCCCAGAGCTGCGCTGGCTCCACGCCCTGGTGCAGTGCTGGGCCAGCGAAGTCTCCTCTGACCTGGAGCCTCACGAAGGGCGGCACAGAAACCCTTCAGCAGCTCGGCAAGGCTGCTCAGACCCTGCAGAACGCACGGTGACCCAGAGCTAATAAACTCTGAGGAACCCAAACTGCCCCATGGGCACAGTGGCTACACACTGCATTTGCCACATACTCCAAAGCACCTTTGGCAGATTTTCAAGAACTCTTAATCATCAGGGGTATTCAAGTCCTGCGACACCAAGATAACAGAACATATGACAAATTTGTCACTCTGACTAGTACAATTCAGTGAACGCAAGCACAAACCTGAGAAGGAATTGTCCTAGTTCCAAGAATTACTATAAGTCATGCTTGAGAACATTAGGAACAAATAGAATTTTAAAAGCATATATATTTCAGATTTGAACAAAAGTTTATGGCAAGACATTTGGAAAGCTAGGTTAGTAACTTGTTTTTAAAAATTTAAAGTTCTTTTTGCTATAATATTTGTTACAAAGACTAGGTCTGATATCAAAATGAATAGAGAAAACAGGTAGGACAGGATTGATTTTTATTATTGTAAGCGTATTCAACCTCCACTTAATTTCTAACTGTATTGACAGTTTTTAAAGGTTCTGATCTATGAAGCTTCTACATGCTACCTCAGGATACAGAACGTTCAGGATCAGGGTTGTAACAGAAATAAGCATTTTTAAACCTCCACCAGGGATTCAAAAGAACTCTCAGCAGCAAAGAGTTTACACACTGGTCTACTAATCATTAATTGCCTTTTCAGCCTACCTTTTTTACTCAGGTCAATAGCAGCTTCTAGAAGAACTTCTAATTCCCCTTTCGGCAGCACAGGAACAACCCATCGAGGCCTGTATTAAGGAAAAAACAAAACAAAAACACAAAACACTATTTTAATTGTGCTTCTTAAAATAAAGAATCCATGGCCACATGTAATGCTTTAAAACAGAGTGAAAACATACATTTTTAAATGAACTGATGAGGACTCTACTTTTCAAACACATAAAAAAAAAGCATTCTGATCTGTGCCTCTTTTTCTTTACAACTCTAACCCACTAAACAAAAGTATTTCTGGAAATCCAATGAAACAAAGACATACAAATTCTGCTTCTCGTATCAAGGTACTTGCACAAATAATCCTTAACATCTGAGGGGGAAAAAAAAAGAGCATAGTGTATGAAAGTACCTATTGATCATGTCATCCAACTTTGCCAGGTCTGTGTGTGGAAATGCAGGCTCCTCATCTTCAAGCTGAGGTGGAGCATCCCCTTGGCCCTGCTCATCAGGCGGGGTAGCTGGAGAATTCTCGTTGGAAGAATCAGGTGAAGATGTCTAAAATTGGTAGGGAAAAATACTTTAATTAAAAAATGGTCTGCACTTGCATGCCACTTGTTTTGGTATTTTTCCTTCACATTAAATTTCAAAGAATAACTTTGAAGAAAATATCTGTCACCATACAACATAAAATCATGGCATTTTAGATTTATCAACAAAAAAAGAAAAAGAAACACTAGACTTGCTATACACATTAGATCTTGACAGG
Source organism: Dromaius novaehollandiae (assembly GCF_036370855.1). NCBI lineage: Eukaryota > Metazoa > Chordata > Aves > Casuariiformes > Dromaiidae > Dromaius > Dromaius novaehollandiae. The sequence goes on from NC_088098.1 coordinate 125,218,763, forward strand.
TTAAAAATTAAGCTACTTTCCTAGAAAGGAGAAGAAAGTGGCTTTTTTTGTAGGAGACCTCTACTTTCCGTGGACCACCCATTGAGAGGTGAAAACAAAGACTATACAAATGCTCTATTTTTACAAACATTCTGAAGAAAGGATGGATGTTTTAGACAGAAAGTCAAGCTTCAGCAATTGCACAGAAGAATCAAGAGCAATCCATGAAAACACTTTGTAAAAAGATTTTCCAAAAATGAGTAAAACATCTATGAAGCTGTCTCCTAAACAACCTCAAAGCGCACTGATAGGTTAAACCCATTTTGATGGACCAGTTCAAATGCATTTTGTAGCTGCAAGCTTATGTGCATACAGAAATAGTACCGACTGACGACAGACCAAAAAAAGTTTCAAATTGAAGCAGTAAGATTCAGTAAGACAAATAGGGACCAAAACATAAAAACATTTTTAACATATTGTAGAAGAACAATTAATTCTCATGAGAGAACAACCATTAAACCTTATGATATTCAAGTAAATACCATCTTCACTGTAAATTAAAAGCGTGTGGCTTTTTTCTGGATTTAGTTGCAGTTTAAAATACATTCTTTTCTGCTATTTTTTCCTGACAAAAAGAGTCACCACACTATGACACAGTGTATTTGGAAGTTTTTGCTTCTTTCTGAAAGCCTGTTCACAAGAAACATGCTAAGCTGTTCTAAACTAAGCTGTTCTTGCCAGGCTAAGCTGATGGCAGCGTGTGAACACAACTGGGCCAGACTCTTCCGAGTGGTGCCTAATGGAGGCAACAGGCACAAACTGAAACACAGGAAATTCCATCTGAACATAAAGGAAACCCTTCTTTACTATGAGAGTGGTTGAACACTGGCACAGCTTGCCTAAAGAGTCTGTGGAGTCTCCATCCTTCAAGATATTCAAGACCTGACTAGACATGGTCCTGGGCAACCTGTTCTAGTTGACCCTCCTTGAGCAGGGGGGCTGGATGACATGATCTCCAGAGGTCCCTTCCAACTCCGACTATTCCGCGGTTCAGAAAGTTTACTACAATGAACAGAAACCTAGCTGAAGCCGATATTAAACATTTGAGACCTCCTCGTAAGCTGTTTCATTCAAAAAGTGCTTTAGGCAGAACTGAGCATAAACAGAATTCACAGGGAGTAGCGTTACCAACCTGTGGCAGGTGAGTCAACAACATGGTTCTGAGGAACCTTCTAACATTCCAACAAAACTTCTTACCCCAGATACACATGCTTGAAAGAACTATACCATGTCCTGAAAATGGAACACCTTTTGCAATACAATGCTCCCTAACAACATCTACTTCACCAAGAATGCTGCCTTCAACCCTTAAATTCTTTTTGTACTTCCAGACTGAAAAAGAATACCTAATGTAACTAGGCTTCTTCAGGAATATACAAAATTCACAGTTCAAATATATTTCAGAAACACTATGTCTAAAGAACTAACCCCGTACTTCTAAACAACTAGATTGTTCGTATCATACCTGATTCTGCTGTAGGGGAGGCTGGGACTGTCCATCAGGAGCCTGGCCCTGGCTATCATTCCCTCCTACTGGAGAGCCACGAGTCGTGGCTGTCATACTCGACACAGGGCAGATCTTTGCAATTTTGTCTGCTTATGTAGTTGTTGTGAGAGAAGAAATTATAGTCCGCTTAGTAAAGTTGAAGTACCAGCATATGTTCGCCTTAAAAAGCTCCAACTCAAGAACATGCCATCTTGCAGAGACCATTGCATAACCTGAAAGAAAGATAATATGCTATATTGATACATGCATTAACAACAACAAAGCAAACCACACTTGGAAAAGAAAACTATAAGAAGACACCACTATAAGGAATCTTTTATTTAAAATTTAGTATCCCGTTCTGCTGAGTACAGCTGACATCACAAGAAGGTAACATTCGAAGTAATTTAACGTGATGATGTCGCAGGTAAACATTACACAGATCATTTACCTTTAGCCCACTGAGAACTTGACACGCACCCAGAACACAGCTGCTCACTAACACAGTCTTGCTTAAACTGCAACAGTAGATTTTTAAAATGAAATTAAGGTGCTGATTTAAGCATAGATATGAACCTAGTTAAGAACAAACAGCCATACTTGTCATCTTTTCCAATATTCTGTCCCAACACTGCCCAACAGCAGATGTCTGAGGGGAATTATTGGGCATTGCTTCTATCTCAGCTAAGATCAGTAGAGATCCTGCAAAAAAACTTCTTGATCAAGGGCATTTGAGCAGTATTCCCTTCTTCCCCCCCTCACCCACTGAAGCCTGGGTCTGCTGACCTCTCAGGCCCACTACAAAGCCCATCTTAGCCCCATTCAGTATTTTAGAGGATTATATGAAGAAAATGGTGACATCTAATTTACATGCTAACCTTGTAATCATGACATACCAGCAGTTCAATAATCATTATATATTTCAACTTTATTGTGTATCATTTAAGTGAAGAAATAAAAAGTTGCATTAAGCTATACCAGCAACTCCACTCTATACTACAGGGCACCGTATAACCATGGAAGACAAAACAATTTTCCAGAACAACTCACAGACTTCCAGGCACTACATAAACCAAAAACAGTACTCAGAAAGTTCAAAAACTAAGCACAGTGGTAGAAAAAAAATTGTATGAGCTTCCAGAATGATTCATTTGGTCCTGCTAAGTTCCTGATTCAATCAGCAAGAGCTTCAAATTTACAAATTAGAGTAAAATTTATGCTGTAACACTATGCATATTTTAACTGTTTTACTAGGTCACCTTATCACAAATTAATTTTCAGTGCTGTTGTTGTCTTTCTCCAAGACACTAAAATCCTCTCCTACATTATACAAATTTGCAAGCCCAGTTACAGATACGACATAAAATTTAACTTTGAGTATGCTGCTACTCCTCTGCCCAGTCTCCAATATTAACCAACACATCTAGAGATCTTTTTTAATACTCACACTACAGTTATGTCTGCTTTTGAACAACATTAAAACTGTGCTCTTGCAATACAGTCAATTATAATCTATCCTCTCCCGTCAGAATTTATACTCAAAGTCTATTAGGTCAGAAAAAGGCACTATCACTCGAGTTCTTCTGTGTTGTTTTGTTTTTCAGGAAGAAGCTAATTTTTCAAATACAATGTTAAAGGTTAAGCTTATTATTTAAATTGGTGTGCCTTTCAAAATGTCCCCCTCTTTAATTTTTTGAGTATCTGATTGTTTTCCATTGAAGTTTAAAAAGATAGCTAAGTAAAAAGTATGACCAAGACTAAGTTCCCTGCCCTGAGGATATCTCCTTTGTTTACTGCAGTTCAATGCACTCAGTTATCCCTGCATAACCTGACTGAGCCTTCTTGATATTTGCATAAACCAATGAAATCAAACTGTTCCCAATTTACACTGTACTTTTCAATAGGCCTAAGCCAACTTTACCACCACAATAAACAGCTCCATCCTCTCTTCACTGGTCTGGTTCACAATACGGCCACAAAGAAGAAAAAAACTTGCAATGGCACACGGAGTGAGCTAGTAAAGAGACAGGAAAAGGGTTGAACAGGGTTGCTCCTTTTAGCAGCAATCCCAGCCTAGGTTGTTAAATTAAACTGTAAAAAAGTAAAGTGAACACTTAAAGGTGTGGTTTCAGAAGAACCTGCATCAAGTGCAGGCAGGGCTGCTTCAATGTCCTCCCTTTCCTGTACTAATGCTGTTGCACAAATGATCGTGAAGGGACCCACTTAAGCATACTGCTAAAGGGAACAAAAAACCCTAAAGACAATGGACTGGTGAGAAGTCAAAGTTGGAGAGTACTCATCCTAGTGTTACAGAAGGAGCCAGAACAAAATTGTGGCTATCCTAAATTAGACTGACTTAATGTAGGGTGGACTCATCCTCAAATTTTGCTTCTGGGCTTAATTGAAGGGTCTAGGCAAAGCATACCTGTGAGCTCTTTTCTGCTGAAGGACAGTAACGTAATTAACTAGGCAATACAAGAAAACAACTACTGAAATGATCAACTTATGTAAAATCTTGCAAACCCAAAAATTAAAACAATATCTGTGTAACAAAAAATATCCTAATTTTGTAAACACTAGTAAGTTAGGAACATTTATACATTATTTACTAATGTATTTTTTTCTTTCTATTTGATGACTGCTTAAGACACTAAACTCAATGTCTATTACTTATATTACATTCAACCCACTCTTCATAAAAGTGTATTTCCAAGGCGTCCAGTCAAGTTCACTTGTTTTGGCCACATCAGAGCACATAAGACACGGACAACTTCTTAAGAAATAAGGTCATCACTTCTTCTTACCCCAATCTTTGTGATGCCCCCAGAGATACAAAAGTAACTGCGAGTCATGCTGCAGCCAACCAAAAGCACGCCATCTCCAATAAACGATATGACTACTTCTTATACTACTTGCATATGCTAAATAGCACAGATATCCTTGTTGGGGTATTTTCCTTGTAACTACAAGGAGTATACAAATGTGTTTTTTGTAAGTGTGAATCATCATCCAATTTATGCATTTTATATAATATTAGAAGGCAGTGATTTACCAGTCCTGTCTTTAACCACTGATTTACCAGTCCTGTCTTTAACCACTGATTTAACCGTTTATACATTTTAGACAAACATCAAATCACATGCCCACACAGAACACATTATTGTTTTAATCCTCTAGAACCAATTACCCACAAAATTTTGAATTTCAATCACAGTTCTTTAATTCAGATTCACCAATTTCAAATTTTTAGAGTTAAGACTCACTAAGGCAGGTAGCTTGGCTCACCTCAAGATTAACCTTTAAATCAAACTAGAATTAACTTGTCTCTAATCAGATTGTTTCTGTCGTACTGTCTGCAAACTCAGACAAGTTGTCACTGCATCAGTTTAGATTTGAACTGCCTGCATTCAGGGGAATCTTATTATTAATACTGTATATTAATTTTATTTTTATTTATGCGTTTCATATCTACTATATATGATTTTGTATTCAATATACTAACCTGTGTTTAAAACAAACCCACCCAACATCCTTGTCCAAACCTCTGAATGGATGTTTTTACACATCGTCAAGATGGAGACAGACCTTTGTTAAATGACGTATTAAACTTCATTATTAACCAACTGATGTATGAGACTGAACACCGAGTCAAATGAACCCCAGTCTGACATAACTGTTTTCACTGTGAGGTGAATAAATCCCGGTTTGTTGTATTTATTTCTTTCTGTCCTTCTGACCTGTCATTAAGCTACAGATGAGAGTTAACTTTTTCCCTCACCTGATTTGTTGTCATTTCAGTAAAGCTGGGAAAATACTATTTTATTTTGACTGTGTATACTCCCCACTTAGAACACACCACATACTGTAAGCAACATCCCAAGTTTACACCAGCAACAGGTTGCACAAAGGAATTCAGAAACAGCACTGCCCTTGCAGCAAGAGGGTCCTCTGCTTCCAGGCACAGGAATTGAGTACAACTGCACACCTGAGCCTCACCTTAGCTTCTACAGGTAGCAGAAGCACTGGATGATGCCCGCATTCATAGTGGCCTCATACCTGTGTGGCAGAATAAGAACCTTTTGTTTGGAGAAGAAATCAAACACATTTTCTAAAGCCAGGAAAAAGCCATCAGACATAGGCTCTGTGGTAAGTGCTAGATAAGAAACAAATGTACTTGTTTAAATACGTTCCTGTACGTACCACTCTGTTACAGGGTAACATGTGACACAGTAAATACAAAGGATAGCATTTTAGCATACTGACAATTAAGGAATATATGCAATTTTCAATACAACTGCCTTCTGGAACACCTTTCATCCGAGTTTCTCAAAGTAACTTCCTCAAAAGTAACTGAAATACTCCAACAGCATATACAGCCAGCCTTCCTCCCAAGTTATATATAATATTGAGTCTCAGAGAAAGCAAATACAAGCTGACAGAAGATTGTGGCTGACCTCAAAATACAATTAATAACATAACTTTAGAATGCCCAAGCATTATAGACTAGAAACTAGACTAGAAACTAGACTAGAAACCCCAACCAATTTTTCCTTCATTTAAAAGATTCTGACTATATAAAGGGAGGGAGGATGCATGCCACAGAACCAATCCGCTCTGCAGTGTGACAACAATGTATGCCAGGGTATTAGTCTGTTCTAACACAATCCAAATTTTTACACCTTTTCAATCTATTTTAATTACTCAATATCTAAGCACAGAGCTTTCTAAAATCATATACCTAGCCTAAGAAACAATAAGAAGTTTTTACCAAAATTATTTATGAAATAATGCTCCTATCCCAACAGGGTCTCGCAGAAGATGTGCCTTTTCATTCTAAGTGCTGTACTGCAAAGACCGTAACTGCAGCAATACAAATTCTAGATTGAAAAGTATCACAGCTTTGTTTCATATGAGATTCTGCAAACAACATTCTTGCAAACCTAATAAATGCTGATTCATCGCAAGGGTATGATGTGGTTGTAGTCTAAGAAACTAGACTTAGGAATCTGACCTTCTACCTCATCCCTCTCTTTTAATCAAAACGCCTTCTCGTCTAGAAACACTTTCCCAAAAACCTGTAACGCTGACCTAATTCAGCACTTACATTTTATACACACCTCCACATTATTCTACTCTGTACCTTTGTTTTTCAGGAAAGAGGAAATGATTTATGTATTCAGAATATAAAACTACAGTAGTCTCAGCCATTTGCTCAGGAAAAATGACATGCACTAAGATTGAAACGTATTCAATGATTAGTAAAAACTGGTCATTAAACAACAACTATTCAATAGAGCAAAAAATGTCTAAGCTGCAGTGCTGCTTAAAATATATCTGATCAGTAGCAGGTGAAGGAAGGTTGTTTTTTGTTTGTTTGTTTGTTTTAATCTCAAATGTTTCCTATTACACAGACAATTACTTAGATTTCTTCTCTGAGCAAGGAAGTACCTGCACATCTGAGTCAGCCAACTGGATCAGACTCCAAAACATTATTTCAAAATAAAATATTCTGACAGCTATGAAATTTCATCATACAAATTTTCAAGACATAGGAAAAGAGAGACTTTGGCTGCAGTTTTCTCTAATGTTGGGAACATTCTCCAGAAGAATCTATACTTACCTTCTTCAATCTCATATGACTTAAAGAATAAAGTAGGATATGGCCTCAAATGTTCTTCATTTCTTTCGGGATACATATATGCGTGTGTGTGTGGGGGGGGGTTAGTGGGTTTTTTTTGGTTTTTTTTTTTTTTAACTTCAAAGCTTAATGTTAAGATATGTAAAGGCCAAGCGATGTCCACTTAACAGTATACAACTTCACTTCTTACAAAAAGCTTCTACACTTACCACTCACATGAGTTTAACAAGCAGGAGAAGCACAGAAAGTGAACTGCCAAAACAAAGCATCACCTTTTGCTGTCAGGCCAAGGGCAAACCAAAGGGACCATAACTCTCAACTCCACAAATACAGTCTCAAAGGAGAAACTGCCTGAGAGCAGTCAGATCTCCTAGTACCAGCTACACAATATTCCATGCTGAAGAGAGCATAAAGGGATGCTGCAGAAAATGCCAGTTTTAAACATCTCCTTTTGCTGAGCAACAGCGAAGTGTAACAAGTGTGAATAGAAACTGTATTTTAGACTTAGAGATGTGACAGCCTGATCCTAATGTCTTCTCCCCATACTTTAAAGCACTGTGGAATTTATGCAGTAGTCTGGCTGAAAATTTCAAGTTCTGAGAACAAAGAATGAAGTCTTAATGTGAACTAGACTTGGGGAAAACAAAGTTCAACAACCTCAAAGAGATGAAAATGTCTTATTTACATCCTGTCTTAAGAGAACTGTAACACTGACGTGTGTGGCGTAATTCAAGTACAGAGATGGAAAATTCAGTATTCTCTCCCATCACTATATAAAAATGAAAACAAAAAAACCCTCCCCCGCCCAACACACATCCTAGACCTAGAAGACTTAATGATGCAAAGAGAAAATTCTCGAGCAGTTCCGTTACTGCAAGACCATTCAGATTTCATGTATCTGGGAGTTTTCCAAACACCAAAGGGGACAATGGGATTGATTCCTCACGTAACTCTGCTTGAGACACTGACGAAGAGAACAATCTGTCTGACTACATTTAACTGTTCCAGGTGTAACAGGTAGCCTAAGTTTAAGGCAAGGAAAAACTTATAGACTCCCTGTTCAGGTAATCAGAAGCAGAGCCTCTTCTCGGACTTCTGTGGCCAAAGTTGCCTCCTTTCCAATAAAATTTTTCAGTTTCCATATAAAACTCTCATTGAAGTGTCAAGCTTGGGGTCCAAGAAATTCTAACCAAAGTAGAACTGTTTTCAAGCTAAGGCTCAAAGCCCAGTGTTTGTCGCAGTAAGTCAAGGCAACAGATTTAACATATTTTACAGCAAGACAACAGACAATAGCTTCTTGGTTCCATGTGGAATAACTTCCCAGAAAACTTCAAAACAACCAAGGAAATAAGTCAGAACACAACATATTGCCTTACTTTAAGGCAAAAACCAATGAAATTCAGTCCCACTCATCTCTGAAAGAATACTGGACAGAAGCAACAAGCATCTTTTATAGAAAGAAATTTACTTGCCAATCATTTAATGCATCAAGAATTACTAAGCAGTGCACCTCTGAGTACTTAAGGCATGTGGTTCTTTTTTTTCCTCTTCCCCCCCACATAATACAACAAGAGGTTGAGTCTTCAGATCATACACTTAGTTCTTCTGGCTACAAAACAACAATAGTCAAGCTCAACTCCTAGACTGAGGAAGAAGAGTTCTGCACATATGACTGAATAAAATCAAATGCTGAAGATGCAGCACCAAAAACAAAGACAGTGAATGCCTTACATATATAAGCAGCAAACATTAAGACAATTAACTGTGCTCCCTGCAGCAGGCTGCAGCTTGCTCCTTCCTGTAGGTATATACTTCAGGTCTCTGTTTTACCTAGAGCACTGAGTTAGACTTGGCCTCTCACCCAGTATGACCAGTCCTTCATTCTCAGGAACTTTCAGTGGAAGTTATGTTGGTTCAACTGATATGAAACCGCACTCTGTGATACTTAATACATATGAATGACAGAAGGAGGTAAGTTTTACAGACCCTGCAATCCAATTATTTAAATTTGTAGTTTAAACTTTTTCAAGTGATTAAGAAATTACATTCAAGCCACTGCTAAATAGCCAGCTAATGTATTTGATAGACTAGGGTGGGGGGAAGGGAAGAGGGGGATTTTGGTCACATGATAATGAAACAAACTAGTCCTTGCAAGAACATAATCAAGTTGAGTAAATAAACCAAACACTGGTAAATGCATGCACTGTAATCTAAGAAGAGCAAACTTCAGTTAGAGTCACTTCTACCTGAACACTGCTCAGTACATTAAAATCTATTTTAAAATAATTTGCTTAAAACTATGCTTTTCGCTTATTATGCAGCCCTTTTCTTGATCTCACTAATGACCATGCAAAAAAGTGCATGAGATTTCCTTCTACCTTATATTAAAAGCGCAAGCTACAACAGGAAACAACCCCAAAACTACATTAAAAAATACCCACACCAGATATCTAAGTACTTGATACATATTTTTCAGACAGAACTGGATTCAATATCATGCTGTTGTGCAACACCATGCTATATTTTTTTCCAATTATGCTACAGTTGGTATCTTCAAGAGGCTGTCCTTCTGCAATCTGAAATAGTATATTCCTGGTGCTTAGAGCCAGTTATGATTGCTCTTTACCTTTCAGAGAATACAAAGAGTGCAAGTCACAACTTTCAATATTTTTTTCTTGCGACTAGGCATTTATACAATAAATTCGTATCTTTCATCATTTTTGAGGACAGAGCTGATGTAATGTCTCATTATAGTCTATGCTGTGAATGACTACAAGCTTTCAAAAACATGCATAAAATCTACATAGACTACGATACTGTGGAGGATAACAAGAACAACAAGGGCTTAGTAAATAGTTTTTTTTTTCCCAAGACGCTTCAGAATATGTGCACTAACTTAAGATGGTATGGTAGTAATATCAAAGACAACAGAGGTAACTAAGAATGTGTTCACTTACTGTAAACCATTAATTTATATTCAGACCTTTGTCCATTTCAGAAATGAAATTAAATCCTTTGTAATTATTCTGAATTGACCCTGTAGGCCTAATTCAAAAGACACATTTTCCACCACCCCAGTCCTTTACAGGGTACAGAAGAACATTAAACAAGAACAAATCATGGTTTAATATTTACATTTAAATAAAGCTCTAGATTTAGTAAAAGAATACACATATTTGCAGTAGATACGTCACCTTCTGTGGTATCACCTTCTGAGGTGGTATTATTATGATATCATGTCTACTTATCGACACCACAAGAAAGTAATGAATATGTCTGAAGTTCGCATCAAGGACTGACAAAATGTTTTTATTCCCCATTTCTGACTGCCATTATATTTGTAGCTTAGTCATAGTCGTATTGCTTAAATACTTCACAATGTTTATCCTGTTCTAAAATGGATGCAGTAATCACCCCCCTCAAAGCTATATGGCAAGGTTTACTGTCCGTAACGCTTTGAGAACCCTGTTTGTTCCTTGAAGCATTAATGCAAATGCTAGTAATTACAAGAAGTTATGCTATTAGACATTTTAAAAGGATTAAATCTTACTTGATTTTAAAAAGGGATAATTAACTTTTAACGTTACTTCATCCTCAGCTGCTCTGCCTTTTTGCTACAAGAAAGATTGTTATCAGATGCTTGAAAGTCAATGGACAAATCCAAATACATTCTCACTATTACAGGCAGCAAAAAACAGGCTGCCATTTAAAAATGAAAGTTTCTCTCACCAAGAGATGAATTCCTACAGCAGGGCACTAGGGAAAAGAAGAAATTTTAAAGTTTCAGAGAATCGAGTTACCAGTGATTTCCTACCAGCTGCCCAAGCACAATATAAAAGGAGAATGAAAAGCCTTGGAAACGTACAGATAGAATACATTACAGAATCTGAAAGACACAGGCTGAACTAGGCATCTCTTGGGTACCCACGCTTACACGGAAGTACTCATCTCCATTTTTTGAGCACGGAGACGTTCACAATACAGCCTCCCAATTCTCATCAATTAATATCCATCATAAGAGCAGAAAAAAGTAAATTGTATTTCTCTACTGGCATTGAAAGTTTTCTGATTTTTATTAGCTAAGACAATATCAAGTAGTAGTTCAGCAAAGAGCAACTGAAACATGACAGCAACATGTTCAATTTCCTAGTGGAATGAATGTTTAAAACTGTTTCATGAGAATATATAGGTTTATATATCAATGTAGGTAGAAAACTACACCCCATTTTTCTTAATTTCATGAAAATTTACTTTTGATAAATATTAAAATACAGTAACAAAATAGAATTATATATTCCTTAATCAGCTTTTTTCATGCAACTTATTTAAGACACAGTTCCTGAATATATTTTAATTAGCTATCGTTAGTTCTCATCTAGTATGCATTTCCTAGTAAACACGTGATCATTCATAGTTAAGAAATACACAGTCAAAACTTCCTAGCAACTGTCAGATACATCACTAAATAAGTGAAACAGTATCACAGCAGAGAAGGCTAAAATGTTTAAGTAATATTTCTGATATGAATCTGAACACAGATTGGCCAAGAATCAAACAAATCTATAGAACAACTTGTACTAGATCTTGGAAAACAGGATATGGTACAAAATAGCACAGAAAGCAAGCAGGGGAGTCGGGGTATGAAGAGAAGAAATCAGATTCCCAACTCAGGACATAAACCTGCTAAGTGAAACATAGAGCCAACGTGACATACTACAGTCCAGTAAATGTAAGATCAATTTAATGCTTTTATCATAAATGTGAAAGCTATTAGTGACTATCTGAATTTTTGTATTGCATTTGTGTTTACATGCTTTTCTGATTAAGTTTATAGTACAGTACAAAAAAAATATTCTCCACTGATTGAAATCAGAACTATTAACAGCATTTTAACAACTGGGACAATATTCCTAGACAAATGCTTCAGGAATCAGTTCTTTATCCCATTCTACTCCCTATTATCAATAACCTATAGGAAACTATAAAATAACTAATAAAGTTTGCACATGACACAGACTAATGGAGTGATAAAATTGAAGGTATGTCACAAAGAGCCTAATCTGAATCCTCTGACAAACTGAGCACAATAAAACATGCACTAACATAGCTAAGTATAAGGTCATTCACCAGGTGAGGTGGGGGGGAAGGACATACAAAATACTCAGTATGTATCAGAAAACATGACTAGAAGAAAACATGACTAGAAGAATGCTCACTGCAGAAAAGCAATGGAATGAAAGCCACAATTGTAAGTTTTCACAAGAATAAACCTCAGGATTGTTGTTTTTTAAGCAGGAGCATATCATTTTGGTAACAGAACTGATAAGAACTTGTGAATTGCAGCCTGTTAAATCTAGAAAAGCCGTAGGTAGCAACAAAGATATCCTCCCCTCCCCACAAATTAGTTGCTCCAATGAGATGAGAAAGTAATATCTGGAATCAAATATCTGAACCAATTGCAAAATTGGCCAAAGGACAGAACACTAGAGACCATCCACTTTTGAGGCAGTCTAGCTGTTCTAGGGTTTTAAAGTGCTATTTATCTTTTCCCCTCCTTACAATAAGGGGACGTTTCCATTTTCAGACCTCTATGTTTACTTTCTCCTTCAACTTTTGGGCCTATCAGAGGAGAAGAAGAACTGAAAAGCTGCCAGGCAAATAGTATATGAACTGCACTTGTAACCAACATTTCTCTTCAAAGAAGCAATCATTGCCAATCAAGCACAAGCAAAACCAGAAAAAGCAGTGAAGACCTGCCACCCCCCTACAACTTTTGAGAAGAGGAGCACAATTTTCTACACATTACACAGTATTTCCTTTTCAGTTATGAAGCCCAAATTGTAAATATAATATTATTTCACGCTAAGAGATTTTAAGTTGCAGCTTTTCAGCTGCTTGAAACAGCACACAAAGCTAAGACAACCAGCTGAAATCCCTACCACCTATATATTGCTACTTTTTAAATTAAAAATAATGTCCATATGCAGAAACCATTTGTAAATTTAACTTTTAAAATGTAAATGATACAAAGAATAAGCTCAATATTCTTCATACCAAGTGAGAAGGGATGATATTGAAAACACATCCAGAACACTGGGTAAAACTGAAGTAACATTTCCATTCACTGCAAAGCAATTTTCCAAAGGATAACCCACTGAAAGGGGCTAGGAGTTGTATCTTCCAACATACTAACAGCTAAGTACAATGACATTGTTATGGTTTTGAGCTGGAAATTAAAGAAGATAACAGATATAAAATATAGCCAAAATACAAAACTAAACAGGGACGAAACTCTGGATTTAATAGGTTTGAAACAAAATGAGTAGTAAGTGAAGGAAAAAAAAAATACCACTGGCTATGCACAGGAAAATACTGATAAATCTTCAACACTAAAAACCAAAACAGAAAGACACTTCAGGAAAAGGCTTTTAAGAGTAAGTCATATGACAGAAACAGAGCACCAAGCACCATTTTTACTGAAGTCTAAGTTGATTTTAAAGCAAGTATTCAGCAAGAAAGTCAATCCATGCAATCCAATACACTAGCTTCTACTACATAAGGCTAAAACAAATCAACCAAACCTAATTTTGTTAACATGCAACTTTCCAAGCGATTCAGCCAACATAAGAAAATGGTCTATTTATGTTCTTCTGTGCTGAGCAATACCTACTTTTAAAATACTAAAGCAACTGCTCAGGAAAAACAAGGCTGAAAATTTTGTTTGCAGCTAATCTCAGTTTTATACCATCTTTGTCAATGAACATCATCATTGCTACACTTCTCAGTAGCTTAAACTGACTTAAGTGTTTTTGTCTGGACATACCATCACTTCACAGCAAATTATGTTTTATACTTTGTTTAGATTTGCTATAAGAAATTTGGAATATTCACATTTAGGTTGACCTTAATGTAAGTCCTTCCAGGTAAACAAATGTTAATATATCTATACAGAGTTTTTTTCCAAACTGCAAGCCTTTTTTATCATCTTAAATAATGGATATTCTTCTCTTCTTTCATGATGAAAACTTTGGGCTTTTAGCTTTGTAAAAGCTTTGTTGGGGGGGGGGAGGGTGTTTGGGGGGTGTGTGCACACGTCATTTTGAGGATAGCACTAAAACCGCTGACGCATGTCCAGAACTTTAATTCTGTAACTTGCACAGGAAGCTTTTATTATTACTTAAAGCTGGATTAGATTCTATGATTTCTCTCTAAATCAGCCCTAAAAAGTTTACTAGAGAAGAACACAAGTCTTGTAAACTCTGAAGTATCCACAAGCTATCTTACTTCCTTTTTGGACATGGGCTCAAACCCTTAATGATTGCTATGAACCTTTATCCTTTTGTTCTGCTGACCTCTGGAACTTCCTGAAAGTTGCGTTTTCTTTGCTGCAGGCCTCACAAAGAAATCTCAATTTTTTTTTTTTTTAAGCATAATTTTGTTGGCAGTAAGGATGGAGTTAAAACTACAAAATACCCACATTCTCTGCCAATGAAAGAGTTAATGTTAATTCACATGTCTGTATCTGCAGACAAAAATCTAGAAGCTTAAGAAAAAACAGCATAAATCACAAGTGCTCCCTCTGATCTGCTATGTTATTCATATTAAAGTCAATAGCTCATAATCACAAGAGCAGTTTAATACATTTGGAAACTTCAGTTCTTGTTGGTAAACCAAATGAAAGAGGTCACAATACTAACGTTCCACCCCTGGAAGAGCTGCTCCACTCACTACAGAACTCTACAAGTGTTCAAATTATGATTTTTCATGCTCCTTGGCATCTCTGTTCTTGGTTTCCCCCAGAGAGACATATATATCACAGGTTCTGTTACTTCTGATGAGGTTCATATATTCTACCAGGCTACTTAAAAAGAACAGCCCTTTGAAGATGCTGAATGGCCTGCACTACCTTGATTTTTCCTAAAGTATATGAAGGGAAGCTTAATGGCACCTTCCAGATTCAATCTACTTGTGACTTTAAAGCACGAAATTATTTCTAGTATACTGCACGTAAGACTTTAAGAAACCCAATACTATAAATACTCAAAATGTGTCAAAAGCCATTCGGCCACTGAATTATGGCTATTACTACGTTACTTTTACATATTACTTATGCACTGTTCTTTGTTAAAACTTGAACACACCACCAGATATATCACAGTGTGCTGTACCTCATGCTACTACCACAATTTTCACAACACTATAAGGCTTCTGTTTGAAAATTCAAAAGCTAAAGTTAGCATGTGAAATCCGGCTATTCTCTTCTGACTCCCTTCATCTTTATGTCCAAAGTTAACAACGGAATTTAAAGGCTTCTCTAAACTATTTTAAACATTACACTGAAAGAAAATTATTCAAAGTCATTTTCATAATACTCTGTGATATTATCAATACATTATAGGAGTTGTCCCTAAAAGAATAAGAGTCAGACAACCTACCACTGGACTAACTGCAAATCATTAAAGCATGGAAGAGCATCCACACCTGATATAAGCTGGAAGTATGTTACATTCTTGATTCATGACAAAATTAACTTTATGAAATACTTAGACATTTTTAAATGCTTTAAATCCAACAAATACTTTAAGCATTCCCATGGAACTAGCCTTAACTCCACTACAGTTTAACCCTGCTTTTTGTTTAGTATTCAGAAAGCACAAGCTAAGCACAGGAAATTAGACATCATCATCATTATCAAGTATAATTTAGAATGCATCAAGTGCCTCAAAAGGTGATATCTATCCTACTTGGATGGTCAGGTTCATGTTTCAGTTCTTCTTCACAATTGCTAAAACCTTGACAAACTTCCAACTGTTTTTCAGCGTACAAATTACATACCTCATTCAGCCTGGAGAATTTTGTAGAGTTCCGTGTAGAATATGCTAGCTACTTGCAAGAAAACATTTTGCTACGTCCTGTTGCCAATATCAGTCCTTACAACCATTTCAGTCAGAAGATACGTGCTCTGAAAAAATCACGTTTGCACAAGCTCAGTAAATGTGTTATAAGCTGATAGCTAATTTTTTTGGAAGACTGTCTGCCTTAAACATGCTCCACTCCAATTAAACTTGTTCTAGCCATCTGTCCAAACATACTGAATCCTCAGAACATGACTGAAAACGATCTATCTGCTGCAGAGGACTTGTGTAACAGTTCGCATTAAAAACTCTAGTCTCTCTGTAGGGAAATAAGAAGGGACAACAGGAACAGCACTTTCTACTTCTGTCTTAATGCCATTTCTGCCAACATAATGAAGGCTGTAGTTTGATTTAAATGCAAAAGGTTAAGTAGCAGAGGAAGTTACATAGGAACAAGTAAGCAATCCCCCCAAAAGCAGATCACGAACCAAGCAGGAATGGAAAATGAAGGGTTATTTCCACTATACCCATTCTCCTGTAGAACCAGAAAGTGAATCCATTGTTCCAGAAACTTAATATTCCTGTATCTATCAAACCTATCAGAAAGCATGTCAACAGCCTTCCTTATTGTGAAATGCAGGAGATAACCATGTTATACTACCATATCCTAAAGACTGAGCCCGAGTTTCAAAACTCCACTGTAGCTGATGACCAAAATGCTACACTAAAGAGTAAGTCATTCTCAAAAAAGCTGAACACTATGAACTAATCTTCCTGTACCTAATAATTAACTGCTAAATCACATACCCCCTTCACTCAGTACACAAGATAATCTAATAACATTATCAGTTTTCAGCCGAATCCGTTCCACCAACAGGTCAAGAAAGACAATAGGAAAGTTCAATTGTTCCTTTTAGAGACAGTGCTTAAACTGACATGAAGTGACTGTGGCATGTAGTCACTGCAGAACTCTTGTAAGGTAGCTGTACCATCATAATGCATAAGTGCATCTATTCTGCTTGTATTACTGGAATTTCAGTGAGAAAAGACAATCTTTTTCCCAAATAAGAGCATTACATGCTGGTAGATTTCAGAACAGAAGTTGCACTACATATCTGCACGTGGACAGGCATTACCTGAAGGTACAACTTCACGGCCTGTTAAAACAAAGTAAGTCTACACTGTTACAAGGGGAGTGATCCTGCCTGCTCTCATCCTAATCACCTTCTCAGCACTAGTATTAGGCCTTGCATAGTCACATAGTCAGCCAGATCAAGAAACCAATCTGGCTGAAAGCTAACTGGAGAAAAGGAAGAGAGAAATGAAAATTATTGTCGTTTTCAGCTGGATCACATGCCATATGAACAGTAACAACAGCACAGGAAACCAGCAGAATACATATCCATGGATAGAACTACCTTTTTCAGCTTCAGTGCAAATCAATCATGAAAGTCCTCCCTGAGAGTCAGAGGAGGAAAAAAGAAAAACAGAATACAGATAATTATAGTTAGCATTTATTTAGTTACGATGAGCAACCAAAGTTCACATACATCAGACCACAGATGAGTCTTTCTTGACACCATGGAAGTGTCATACAGACCAAAATTTTTCCTCAAGTGTACTGGTTATCACAGGAGAAAGCACACAGAAAAAGCTGACCAGCATATGGTAAATGCTAGAAATGTAGACATGTCAGGAAAGTTTGGACCGAGAGAGAGAGAGAGAGAAAGAGAGAGAAAGAGAGAGAGAAAGAGAGAGAGAAAGAGAGAGAGAAAGAGAGAGAGAAAGAGAGAGAGAGAAAGAGAGAGAGAAAGAGAGAGAGAAAGAGAGAGAAAGAGAGAGAGAAAGAGAGAGAGAAAGAGAGAGAGAAAGAGAGAGAGAAAGAGAGAGAAAGAGAGAGAGAAAGAGAGAGAGAAAGAGAGAGAAAGAGAGAGAAAGAGAGAGAAAGAGAGAGAAAGAGAGAGAAAGAGAGAGAAAGAGAGAGAAAGAGAGAGAAAGAGAGAGAGAAAGAGAGAGGGAAAGAGAGAGGGAAAGAGAGAGGGAAAGAGAGAGGGAAAGAGAGAGGGAAAGAGAGAGGGAAAGAGAGAGGGAAAGAGAGAGGGAAAGAGAGAGGGAAAGAGAGAGAGAAAGAGAGAGAGAAAGAGAGAGAGAAAGAGAGAGAGAAAGAGAGAGAGAAGAGAGAGAGAAAGAGAGAGAGAAAGAGAGAGAGAAAGAGAGAGAGAAAGAGAGAGAGAAAGAGAGAGAAAGAGAGAGAGAAAGAGAGAGAGAAAGAGAGAAGAAAGAGAGAGAAAGAGAGAGAAAGAGAGAGAAAGAGAGAGAAAGAGAGAGAAAGAGAGAGAAAGAGAGAGAGAGAGAGAAAGAGAGAGAGAAAGAGAGAGGGAAAGAGAGAGGGAAAGAGAGAGGGAAAGAGAGAGGGAAAGAGAGAGGGAAAGAGAGAGGGAAAGAGAGAGGGAAAGAGAGAGGGAAAGAGAGAGGGAAAGAGAGAGGGAAAGAGAGAGGGAAAGAGAGAGGGAAAGAGAGAGGGAAAGAGAGAGGGAAAGAGAGAGGGAAAGAGAGAGGGAAAGAGAGAGGGAAAGAGAGAGGGAAAGAGAGAGGGAAAGAGAGAGGGAAAGAGAGAGGGAAAGAGAGAGGGAAGAGAGAGGGAAAGAGAGAGGGAAAGAGAGAGGGAAAGAGAGAGGGAAAGGAGAGGGAAAGAGAGAGGGAAAGAGAGAGGGAAAGAGAGAGGGAAAGAGAGAGGGAAAGAGAGGGAAAGAGAGAGGGAAAGAGAGGAAAGAGAGGGAAAGAGAGGGAAAGAGAGGGAAAGAGAGGGAAAGAGAGGGAAAGAGAGGGAAAGAGAGGGAAAGAGAGGGAAAGAGAGGGAAAGAGAGGGAAAGAGAGGGAAAGAGAGGGAAAGAGAGGGAAAGAGAGGGAAAGAGAGGGAAAGAGAGGGAAAGAGAGGGAAAGAGAGGGAAAGAGAGGGCTCTTTCTTCCTCTCTCCCTCTCTTGCCCTCTCTTTCCCTCTCTTCCCTCTCGTTCCTCTTTCCTCTCTGTCCCTCTCTTTCCCTCTCTTTCCCTCTCTTTCCCTCTCTTTCCCTCTCTTTCCCTCTCTTTCCCTCTCTTTCCCTCTCTTTCCCTCTCTTTCCCTCTCTTTCCCTCTCTTTCCCTCTCTTTCCCTCTCTTTCCCTCTCTTCCCTCTCTTTCCCTCTCTTTCCCTCTCTTTCCCTCTCTTTCCTCTCTCCCTCTCTTTCCCTCTCTTTCCCTCTCTTTCCCTCTCTTTCCCTCTCTTCCCTCTCTTTCCCTCTCTTTCCCTCTTCCTCCCTCTCTGTCTTCTTCCCTCTCTTCCCTCTCTTTCCCTCTCTTTCCCTCTCTTTCCCTCTCTTTCCCTCTCTTTCCCTCTTCTTTCCCTCTCTTTCCCTCTCTTTCCCTCTCTTTCCCTCTCTTTCCCTCTCTTTCCCTCTCTTGCCCTCTCTTTCCCTCTCTTTCCCTCTCTTTCCCTCTCTTTCCCTCTCTTTCCCTCTCTTTCCCTCTCTTTCCCTCTCTTTCCCTCTCTTTCCCTCTCTGTCCCTCTCTTTCCCTCTCTTTCCCTCTCCTTCCCTCTCTTTCCCTCTCTTTCTCTCTTTCCTCTCTTTCCCTCTTTTCCCTCTCTTTCCCTCTCTTCCCTTCCCCCCTCTTTCCTCTTTTTTCCCTCTTTCCTCCTTTCCCTCTCTTTCCCTCTCTTTCCCTCTCTGTCTCTCTCCTTTCTCTCTTTCCCTCTCTTCCCTTCTCTTTCCCTCTCTTGCCTCTCTTTCCCTCTCTTTCCCTCTCTTTCCCTCTCTTGCCCTCTCTTTCCCGTCTCTTCCCTCTCTTTCCCTCTCTTTCCCTCTCTTCCCTCTCTTTCCCTCTCT